>NC_059426.1:47340886-47679376 GCF_021028975.2 Sphaerodactylus townsendi | reverse complement strand
ACAGAGAAAATTGTTAGATTTGTATCTGCTGATGCATGTAAAATATATTTGCCCTGGCCAATTTGGACATTAAAATCCTCAAATAGGAGGGGATTAGCGGAAGGATATTTGTATTCAAGGTTGTCACTAAAATTCGAAAATTTATCCCACTGGATAATTCAGTGGAGTCATGACATGGAGGTAAATTACGAGTTTACGACTAAAATCAGATGTTGATCTGTTTTGCAAAGGAAAGCTTGAGCTAGTGGGGGGCATATATCAATTGGTGTAATCGTGAATGAGGAATTCAGTGCATAGAGACAGCATAAGCCAGCTTTATATCGGCTCCTATTGTGTTCCTTCATTGCTGGCAATGCTGAGGATGCAAAACCTTATAAGCAAATGTCAGTGGGCATTCAAGTTTCTTGAATTAAAATTAAGTCAAAGGTTAGTAAAAAATTATGCAGGTCTGTATCTCCAATGTGACGCTGACATCCAGCAATATTCCAGGAAAGGAATTTCAGATTAGGAGTTGTTGGAGCACTTTTCATTCAATTCTCTTGTACAATTCTATCTAGGTCTCTACTATCAGGGAAAATGTTTCCATTTTTGACGAAAGAGCGGCGAGTTAATTCTAATGATGCTTTATCAGATGTACAAGGGTTTGGAATATGAAGCTCCATATTGTCAGCACTGGTGATATTTAAACTGGAATATACTGTTGGAATTTTTGTTATGGTAGAAGTGTTCATTTGACTCCCTTCAGAGAAGGTCAGTGTAAGACTGTCACTTTGTAGTGGGATCTGGGGGGTTATGACATTCATCATTGTTGTAGAATCAGATAATCCCATTTGGGAGGAAGTAGAGCTCTTATTTGTTTTGAAGGATACTTCTTGGGTCAGGAATTGTTGTTACAAGGAACTTTGGTCAATGCATTTTGTGGAAGTCATTTAAGAACTTTCTGGTAGTAAGTTCCTTAGTGTATCTGGATGACTCTTGGCTATTTGCAATAGATTACTCTTTATTCGAGCAAGAGGTCTGATTTGCTGATCCTTGAAAATTCTGGAAGGGTAAACTCCATTCAATTGCAATGTTTGGGCGTTTTCCCACTTACCTTCTGCCCCGCGCTAGTGTAGGCAAGTAGCGCGGGGTCCTCCGGCCCTCCCCACTACAGGGGTGGCGACAACGTAGCTGCCCCAATGCTGCTGCTGTCGCGCCGCCTCAGCGCGCGTCATTCCTGGCGCTCTTCCAAATGGCGCCTTTTGATGACCCTGCGCAGAGCGCGGGGTCGTGGGGAAGCCTGGGTGCGCGCCAGAAATGACGCGCACTGAGAGCAGCACACGGCATTGGAGGGGTCGTGGCAACGCCCTTTGTTTCTCTCTCATCAGGAAGTTTGCCATGTAAGGTTGGGAAAAGCTTCTCAGGATTCTACTATGAAAGGGAGACACTTTAAGCATTTCAGTCCAGTCCAGATGCAAATAAGGATCACTGTTGATATGTCTGACTGAACCAGAAATAGGGGCAGCTGACAGCAATAGTCCAGTCCAGTCCAGATAGCATAATCAATTAGTGAGGGCATCTGCATTGTAGTAGCCTGGCCTTTTGATCCCTTTTATTTCTTCAGTGTTTTTTGGTATATTTCTGGATCAGGTCAGGCAATGATCAACTGTGCTGTGGATCTATTGAAGACTTATCCTGAAGTTTCAATCCTAGTTTGCAGGAAACATCAGCCCTGACTTACTTGGACTCTGATTTCCAGTGCAGGGAGGGGCAGAACATGGAGAGGAGCTATTCCAAGGGCTCCAGACAGTGGCATGAAGCAAGAGGCAGGATGCTGTGTGCCTGATGGGGGTCTTATTGTGTCCTTGCCAGGGAGCCATCTGGAAGGGGCAGGAGGCCATGCTGACCTGCAGCATGGGCCTATCACACTGATACGTCTGACTGAACCAGAAATAGGAGCAGCTGACACAGCACCCAAAAGCACTCTGAACTACCACAGCTACCTGTTTTTCTAAGGTGACTGCTGTCTTGAGGAGCACTCCCAGCTGCACTAATCTTTTCCATAATTGCACTTTCCTGGGGCTAAAAGTGTGTTAGGAAGATTTCAATACAAACAATAAATCGGGCTCTAACTAGCCAACACAGGATCTATTACCAGTACTTCTCACAATTTCAATTTCTTTACTGGATTCGGGGAGGGGGGGAACTTGGCCCCAGCCATATGATTTGCATTTTAAGAAAACTGATACCCATATACTGCAATTCAGTAATTTTCTTCATTCATGTGTGCATCAGTAAATGTATGAAAGTGCTCCATGTCATCCGCAAACAACAGAATGGAAATTTTCTGGCCTGCCAATGATGGGAGGAGAAGTACAGAGACTCCACAGCCTGAATAGAATCATTAATATAAAAACTGAACAAAAAAGGGGCCAGAAAATAACCTTGTTTGGCACCCTTCCCTAACAGGATAGGGTCTGTAAGGAATCCATATTAGTTTACTCTAACAATTACTGTAAGATTGGAATGTAATTCCTTCAGTAGCCTAAAAGCCTCCTATTAATATTGGTTTTATACAGTTTGTTCCATACTTTTGCTCACTCAAAAGCAGAGGAGAGATCAACAAGACGTAAAGGTTTCTTCGGTTGGGTGTTGTGCAGTTTCCAGGCTGTATGGCCGTGTTCTAGTAGCATTTTCTCCTGAAGTTTCACCTGCGTCTCTGACTGGCATCTTCATAGGTCTGATAGTAGTAAAACAAGTGGAGTTTTACTGGTGCCTGTGGAATGTCCAGGATGGGAGAAAGAACCATTTGCCTGTAAAGGGTGCAATTAGCAAGCTTGATTTGCATGTGTTGGGTGGGATCCATTTCTTATGTTCTTAGGTTCTTATCCACCCATTTAGTATGTGAGTAACCATGAAGATAGCATAATCAATTAGTGAGGGCATCTGCATTGTAGTAGCCTGGCCTTTTGATCCCTTTTATTTCTTCAGTGTTTTTTGGTATATTTCTGGATCAGGTCAGGCAATGATCAACTGTGCTGTGGATCTATTGAAGACTTATCCTGAAGTTTCAATCCTAGTTTGCAGGAAACATCAGCCCTGACTTACTTGGACTCTGATTTCCAGTGCAGGGAGGGGCAGAACATGGAGAGGAGCTATTCCAAGGGCTCCAGACAGTGGCATGAAGCAAGAGGCAGGATGCTGTGTGCCTGATGGGGGTCTTATTGTGTCCTTGCCAGGGAGCCATCTGGAAGGGGCAGGAGGCCATGCTGACCTGCAGCATGGGCCTATCACACTGGCCAACCCTCCCCTTTAAATCCAGGAGTTACTGAGGCTGCATCCTTTTTCCAGCGACAGCTCTCCACTCAGTGCAATGATCATTGTTTTCCAGCATTTGCAGTATTTTGTTATACCTCTGCATGTGGTTTCGCTCCCCCCCCCCACTTTGTCACAGCATGGTTGGAAGTTTGAGCATGGGGACATATCCAGTGGGGGGAGGCCACACTTACATGCCTACTCCAATTGTTCAGGGACCCACAAGGGACTTGGGGGGTGGGGGCCAAACCATGCAGAGGTTTATGGCCAGGTAGACCCTGTGTTTGCCACTCCACATTTTTGTCCATGGCAGGCAGGCTGGGGGGATCGGTTCACATTTTGTGACAGGTGGGTCACCCCTGCAGGGATCTATCCCCATTCTATGCCAGTGCTCTTATGGTTGTTGCCAATGAAAGCTGTGACCTAATTTTGCCTAATGCAGTCAGTACATGATTCATCTTCCTCAACAGCTGTCCCCCTTACTGGCCCCTAGGGCAGCAAATGAGAAATATTCAATAAAATGAAGGGAAAAGCTTCATATGTACCTATTCTTTTCATATTTTATGTACAAAAGTGAACAGTTGTTCTGATTCTTCTCCTGAATTCTTGAAATGGTTAATAATCTTCCTTAAACTCATTTATTAAAATAAAAATGTATCCTGATATTCCTTAGCAATTCCAGAAAGATTACAAAAAGGGTCACAATAGATGCAATATATGATTAAATATTAAATACACCACAAACACGACAAATTAGCAAACTATAAATATAGAGCAGCAGATTCCCAAACCAATCAACAGTCCAACAAACAGTCTATATAGGGGGGAAAAATGCTAAGAGAAGGCCTGTTAGAGCAATTTGGTCTTACATACCTTTTGGCAGGTAGGTAAATCCTACCTCAGGTAGCCTGCTTCAAAAGAAAGCAGTAAAGCAGGCAGTACTGTGTATACTACATAACATGGGGTACACAGAACAGGAACTCTTGTGAGGGATGCACAAGTTCATGGAGAAAAGAGGTGCTAGTTTTCATTTTGTTTTCAAAGGCACCTAACTGTAACCATCCTCTTTCTGGGTCATTTCCTTTAACCTAAGTAATTCCCAAACAATTTTATTTAGGAGGTATTTAGTGACATGATTTTGAAGCATTTGTTTGTTAACATTTCTTTTTAAATATTGATTTATGTTAGTACTTTAGGGACAATGAAGGGTATAAATCAGTGATGGCGAACCTATGGCACAGGTGCCAGAGGTGGCACTCAGAGCCCTCTCTGTGGGCACGCGCACTCAGAGCCCTCTCTGTGGGCATGCGCACACAGAGTTTGTCATGTGGGGGGTGGAAAATCACCCCCCCACACACACACACACACATCTTGGCTGGCCTTGGCCACTGAGCATGACATGCACGCACCACGGTGAGCAGGGAGGACTCGGCTGGAGGGCCTGGTACCTGTGCTCCAGGTGGCTGCTGCCCAATGGGGGGCTGGCCCCTGCTCGAGCAGGGTGGGGCGGAGGAAGAGGGAGCCAACTGATTTTTTATAAACTAAAACCTCAGCATTCAGGTTAAAATGCTGGGTTGGCACTTTGCGATATTGGGTTGCAATTTGGGCACTTGGTTTCAAAAAGGTTCACCATCACTGGTATAAATAGTTCATCAAATGCCAATATAATTTGTGCTGTTAGGTTATTATGGGCAGGAAGTGCTATCACTGAGATCAACACTTGATCTTAAAATATGAAGTTCTTCCCAAATAGTCAACAATTCACTCTCAGTATCATAGTATATTTTATTAGGCAGCAGAGTTTGTGCATGATAATCAACTTTATTTCAAGTGATTATTGTTTTTAATTTTGAAGAAAATACATTGAAAGCTTGTTCAGGAAAAAAACTTTAAATATTTATTTTCTGCTCTTGATTGAAAGCATGTTAATCTATTTGTACCTGACTACTCTTTGAATTATACACTTCTTTAAAAGAAGTATTTTCAAGGCAATACTGATTTGGAAAAGTTCAAGTTACAATGGTATAACCAACAGAGGCAGTGGAGGTATTCATTCTTAAGAAAAGTTCTGTTCACCAAAGGCAGGAATTTGGAAGATAAAAGAAAACTAGGAAAGAAAAATGATAGAGACATGCATATTAATAGGAACTTGGGATGATATACCCTTGCATCAAAGTTATGTAGAATAACTGTATGTTTATTCAGTTTAAGGAACACTAAGCAACTTTGGAGTCAGGGTAGGTCTGCTAAAATTCTGGTTGTCATGATAGGCTCTTTTGTCGCCATCACTTTGCTCCTAAAAGTCAGGACAAGAATCTCCCATGATAGACACCAGTCATTAATAAACCCTACTTTAACCCAGATGTATTTTGCTACATTATTACTGTAATAATACTTCAGCAATAATAATTCAGTAAGTTACAGAAATTAAAGGTAGGGATTCTGCAAATTTCTCACTGAACCTATTCAACAGATGAACTTACAGGTGAGCTTACAGTTTTCCAGACATTAAATTTGTAGCTGCCTATTGGTATTGGTTGAGTTCTTATTCCTCCCACCCTGCAGCAATATAGCTAAACAGTAGAGTTCCAAGAGGGAGCTATTTGCTGCCCTCCAAATCAAGCAGGGGAAAAAGTAATACTTTTGACTTCTACATTGTGAACAATTTCTCCTTCCTCCCTTCCAAGCTGAGCAGAACAGCACCCAAGTTTTTAATGGAAAAAGGAGAGTGAGAAGCGTGCCCTCCCCCCCAAAGCAGGGTAGTATAAATGCAAAGCATTTAACCTCTCCAGTGCAAAAATAGAGGAGAAAAAGTTCATTGGTCTCTTTTTCTCTACAGCTCAAGCCAACAGCCTATCACTGGGAGCAATCCTAAGTAAGTTCCATTGTAGTCAATCCCTCATTTCTTTTCCTTAATACAGAAATATTTGTGAAAGAAATCAGATAAATATACAAGAGTGTATCAAGAATTCTTCATTAGAACAACTTAAACAATAGATTTTCATAGGATTTCAGGAAGCCACAGAGAGCTTGTAAGATATTTTCTCTCTTTTTTTCAAAATCCTGTAAACAAAATATCCCCACCCTTGAAACCCCCATACATTCTCTAGCAACAGTGAAAACAATGAAAATATGGGAAAGTCACTGCTGATACAGAGCTCTCCTGCAATTGGAAGGTGGAAAACAACTTTTTTGTATGTTTAAATAATATTATAAGAAATACATCTTTGTTATGCCAAAGAATATATTTTGTCTGAATATAGCACAATTCCAACTGAAAAAGGAAATCACTGAACTGCAAAATAAGTCAATGGGAACTATTCTACTTGAAAGAATTTTCTCAAAAGAAATTCTGCTGTAAAAAAATATTTATAGAGCACATCTTTTGCTCCATTAACCCTTATATAGCTAAAAAATAATGTGATTATCAATTTGAGCAAAATTTATTCAAATGAAGAAATTGTGAGGAATAGATTTTTTTTCTTGCACAACAAATATTTGCAATTTGCAAGCTTGGTTTCTGGTGGTTATTTTAAATAAACCCTGTATATTATGGGAAAGCATCATTTATCTCAATAGTTTAGCGTCATATATTCAAGCAGTATTTCAAGAATTTTCAAATAATCTAGTACTGTTAATGCACTTAACTATGCTGCATGAACTTGTGAATGTTTGAAAAACTAATGAAAAGCTGATTAAAGCAGGACTTCTGACTTCTCCAGCATGCAAAAGTTAACTAAAAATTAATTTGTGGCATATTCACTTGCTAAAACCTTGTAAAGTGAGCCAATCTAATTGCCAAAAGGATAGAAATGGTAAAAACTTTAAAGTGCCCATTAAAATACATAATTCATTGTAAACATTTTCTGTTTGCAATGGTAAGGCAGGAAAATTCTCTACAAATACTATTTTACTCTAATGGCAATTTTAATATCCCCAAATGGAGGTGACATACAAAACTTCAGAACATTTCGTAAAATGGTCCTTCAACAAAATTACAGTATAATTGCTGAACAGTTCTCACTTTAATGGTTAGAAATAGTAAGTCATTCTGTGTTACAAATATGGTAAAACACCTGCAAGTTCAGGCATTCATAATACTCTTTTGTCTTAGTTCTGTACAATAATGTGACTCTTAGATTTACTTAAGGGACCACAAACTCTTGACAAATCATGCAATTATAGCTGAATGAGAATGGGCATTACAGAAGCACCTGCCTTGTTTTGTTGCATAACAATCTACATCTTTTCTTGCACCACTGTAAATGTCATTATATTTGCAAATGCTAATGCTGTATACACTGTCAATCATCTGTCTGTACCTTGCCTGCTTCTCTCTTTTTTAGTTGGAAGCACAGCAGGCAGGGACTGGGTCGATTTTTCATTGTTGAAAGTGTCAGTTGCAGTTTAGATGTTTTGTGTAGCTCAAAACTGGCCCTTTGCTAAGAAAGAACAGCTGTCTAATAGTTCCCACTGAGCCTTTCAGAAGAGTGGGATTTTTTTAAAAAAACTTGCCCTGAAGTAGGTGAAGCACTTTGATAAAATTTGACAATTACCTCTAACATTTAGATGCATACATACAGCAGGGCTCTCTGTAAAGTGGATAGAGAAGCAGCAAGGCCATTTCACATCTGTATCAGGTGTGTTATATAAATGTTATTATTGTGTGCTGCAATGGGGTGCTCCAGAACTTCTGATAGTTTTGGGACTGTGCAGCTATCATTACTATATTACCTGTGACCAGACACATACTTGCCAGAAGGACATATGGATACAATTGTCCCCAAATGCAGGCAATTTAGTCACGTGGGGGAGAATCGCCCCTCACACCCCTCCTCCTTCCCCCTTGGGGATTCTGACATGGGAACTCAGATAATTCATAATAGATACATGCCTCCTCCACCTCCTGCCTGGACCCTGCCTTGCTCCCCACCCTCTGCTCTGGGCATGTATTCAGAGGATGCCTGACTAATGTTGGCCTCCCGGCCACCATTTCTGCTCCAAGTGTGGCACTTCTCACTTGGCACTCTCTGTGAAGAGAGAAAAGAGAAGGCAGCCTGATGAGTCAGAAACTCCTGGCCCTTGCAGCTTCCAAGGGTAGGAGGCAGAGCAGCTGGACCTGCAAGCTCCTCCTGACTCGGCCGGTGATGACCCCCTCACTGTGCCTCAGGCAGCAGCTCCATGTTAATTGCTTGGCTCCCTGTCCGCCCACACCTCCGCTAATTCCCTATTTCTCATTCTGCCAGGAGGTGGCGGGTGGAAAAGTCAAGAGGAACGGGAGGCTCCTCAGAGCTTGCACCTGCCTGGAAACAGAAAGTCCAAGAGGAAAGAGTTAAAGGTACACTCAGGCCCCCTTCCGCACACGCAAAATAATGCGTTTTCAAACCACTTTCACAATTGTTTGCAAGTAGATTTTGCTATTCCGCACAGCTTCAAAGAGCACTGAAAACAGTTTGAAAGTACATTATTCTGCATGTGTGGAATGAGCCTTAATTTAAAGGTGAAAACCAGGAGCGTACCTGCCAGAAGGACATTTAACCATTTCTTCTCCAGGGGGGAAGTTGGCCCCAAATGGTTCTGCCGGCTGTGGAGGAAAGAAACCCGGGCAGCTTGTGGGGTCACCCCCTCCATCCCCAAAAGTGCCCCCTCCTCTCCTCTGCTGCCAGGAGCAATGCACCTCCAGCCAGCCTGCAAAGTTCAGGGCAGAGCAGCCAACCAGCATTTAATTTCTGGAGTTGCAGAGGGAGGGGGATCCATCAGTAGGGGAAGCGAGGGAGGCAAAAACGTGCTTTCTTTTTATCGTCGAAGGCTTTCACGGCCGGATTCAACTGGTTCTGGAGGGTTTTCTGGGCTGTGTGGCCATGGTCTGGAGGAAATCCACCAGACCACAGCCACACAGCCCAGAAAACCCTCTCAAACCAGTGCCTTCTTTTGTTTGCATTGGATCGCCCTCTGCAGATTCCTCAGGGAAAGCCAAATGCGGCGGCCCCTCCCCCACCACAACCCCCTCCCCAGCCTGGTGCTTGCTTCATTTCCTTCTCCCCAAAATATATAAATCAGGCTAGAGATGGATTTAAGCCCCAGCTCCTGCTTGATGGATGCACGCAGGGGCAGGCACACGCCAACCCATAATTTGCTAGTTTAAAGGCTTGGTGCTCCATTGATCTGTTGCAAAGAGCATGAACAAAAAAATCAGCCAGAAGAAACCTCCAAATGCAAAGCAATGCAAAGGGAGCCAAATGCAAGGCAATGCAAAGCTGGGCTGTTTCAAGCCTGGGGATCTGCACCCTCCTGGAAAGGGGGGACAGTTGGATTTGCAACAGACGTTGACAAAAAGTCCTTTCTTATTCCATATATAACAAGAGCTCTTCAGGTGAGGGCGAATAACAAATTGAATGAATGAACGAATGAATGAATATTCATGAACAGAAAAATGACAGATCCCTTAATGGAACAAAACAATATTTTCCATGAAGGTTATTTGTCTGCCATTGATTTCTCTTTTGCTTTTTTATGTAGAAACCTCCCCTGATGAATGAATTGAAACTGCATTACTTGAATTTCCTCTATATTGCAATTTCTTATGTACCTCCATTGCTCCAGCATTCACTGTGGAATCTACCATCTGAATAATTTTATGATAATTGAAAATGGCATTCTGTGCGATGGTACTGTCTAATTAGCCCCTTCTTTGGTGAAAGATACATTGCTTGTATCTCTGGCTCTAGCACCTACCCAAGGTGAATTGACAACTGGATTTGATTCTAGAACAAGATAAAACTTCCAGCACACACAATATGTTACCTATGTTCCTTGCAATAATATTTTAACTGTTACGCATCTATTTCTTTCCTGGGGGTCTAAAAGCCCTAAAGGAAGTATAGCTATTGAAGCCCTAAAAGAAGTATAGCTATTGATTTGCAAATTGGCTGTAGTGCTCATTTTAGCTAATTGCTAATAAAACAAAAGAAAGCAGTCAACTTTTCTTTTTCTTTTAAAGAAGAAGATAAAATAGATTAAAATTGTTTTTATTTCTTTCAGGGCTGAATTTCTTTTCTTTTTTAAAAAAAATACTCAATTCTCTTTGCACTTTTTCAGAGGTGTCATCTTCAGACTAACTGCTCAACCCACAATGTATCCAAGTAAATGCCTCTTGAAATTTGGCTTCTTTGTTTTTATTGTACTTTTATTACTTAAGCTTCTGTATATCTTCATATTTTAAATTGCTCCCACTTTGGATCCAGTACAGCATGCAAATGCATGCACCTGTCTCAACTTATTTCAAGTATGTTTAAATGTGTAATGTAGTGCACACAACCGCACATTAAATTGCACCAAACTACTGTGTAACTGGACTTTTGCAAGTGAGGGGAAATTATACTAGTAATTACCTTATTAGATTCTATAATATTTCAAAATGCAAACATGTGGCCATGCAAAGCTTGTGGCCATTTATTTTCTTAAAGAGGCAGAAGGAAAAATATATAGAAACATTCTTCACGCTTTCTACTTAGTGTGGATTTACTATGGCTGTCTTAATGGCTCTTTTCACAACACTCTATAAATGTTGAAGTCATATAGGCAATCAGATTATCCTGGGATTAAAAATGTCAGCCTAAACAGAGTTACAGCCATCTAAATCTATTGATTTCATTGGGCTTAGAAGGGTTGTAGCTTTGCTTAGGAAGGCACTGCAGTGCTTTGACCTCATGGAACGTGGATATTTTTATTTATTTATTTAATTACGTCCCACTTTTCTTCCTAATGGAGTCCCAAAGGGCCTTAAAATATTCTCCATTCGATCTCAGAATAATCTTGTGAGTTTGGTTAGGCTAACTGCCTGGACAGTCCAAGGTCACCCAGCAAACTTTTACATCTGCTACATCATTCTGCCAAGCTGTTAAAATAATTTTATCACATTTCAGGCATTATCACATTTGTCAGGCATTAACTATACATGTGAAGGAAAATATACGGTAAAGATGAATGCTTCCACTTACATTTATGTTTAAACATGGATTCACACTATGTGGGGGAAAAATCTACATACCTAAATTTTGTTGCAGTTGAGTCCCTGACAACCAATAGGATGGGGGGCTGTTGCAGAACAATTAAAAACAATGCAGCCCCATGTACTTACCATAAGTTCATAAGGAAGTTATGAGGGGTAAGTTCTACCATGAGGTTTCCTGTGATTCCTAGAGCTACCTTTCATCACTTCCTGTATGAACTTTCTGTAAGAATACAAGGTTTTTTTTTCTTTGCTTCTCATGCTGCCACTCAAAGCAGCAGCAAGCAACAAAACTTTGAGGCAGATTGCTTGCACTTATATTTTACAGACAAAGCAGATACAAGAAGCAACTTGCCAGCTCATGTGACTGTTTCTCTCTATGTACAGTATGTGAAGGAGTTAATATGAATACATACTTTCATCTGAAATGAAGCACGAGATAACATATGAAGTATGCAGCACCCTCTGCGCTGGCCCAGTGATGGGCCCATTTGTCATCCCCCCTACCCTTCATGGGCATTCTTCTGCCTGTTTTATGGCCTGTCTATGACCCTGGTCAAACCTGGACTCTTGGAGGGCAAACCTCAGGCTTGGTGGTTCTCGTGGATCAACCCCTCTGGGGAGAGCCTAGCTCTTGGCTCCCCTCTCCTGCTCCCACTTGACTCTTCACTGGTTTGCCTGTCTCCCTCACTCTCCCTCTGTCTTTTCCTCCTTTTTTCCTCCTTGCATGAGACAACCACCGCCCTGCTTCCCTTCTCCTTTTTTACCTTGCCTCCACTTCCCTCCATCTTACCCCTTCTATGTTCTCTCCTGCCCTCTCCCACAGGCCAAGGCCTGCCTCCAGACTCTTGGGCCATCTGTCAGGCCCTACTGGGCTGCTGGTTGGCCCTCTTGCCCAAGATCCCAGCTGGCCTCTTAAGGAGCAAGGACTGGGAAGGGCTGGGTCCCTTTGCCATGCCTCATTGGCTGCCACCTTGGCTGGCTTCCCTCAGCCAACATGGCCCCTCTCCACAGCCCCTGGAACCTCCCCTGGCCTCCAGGCTGCAGCCCAACAAAGCCTTCCCACTGCCAAGCAAGGCCAGGTTCCCTGGGGCCTGCTGCTACACTGGGATGCCTCCCCCAGTCCTGCCTCGCTTTGTCCGCCTGTGACACCAATGGAGCTCCAGCCCACTAAGGCGACTCTGGGATGGGAGACTGCTGCCACTTCTACCAGGGCCTGAGAAAGCTGTGTCTGACCCCTTTGAGGTAAAAGGGAGTGGGGCGGCGAAGTCCAGGCCGATGGCAGCACTGGCTCCAGACATGGATATTTGTCAGGCATTAACTACACATTGGTGTGGCCTGTCTTCCTAAAGAAATACTATTAGCACCTTTTCCCCAATTAAAAAAATCAATAGGAACTCCAATATATGCATAGATCTCTACTATGAATAGATTTCCCTATTTTTTTTGAATGGAATTGCATTATCTAAAACATTTTAAGACTTCAAGCTCTCACAAATGGTTCCCAGGTGGTTTAAAAATAAGCTAAAATATTGGCAGTGCTATAAAATGGTAATAACAAAAAAACCCTGTAAAATATTGGCATAGCAACAAAACCAACATCAAATCACATAAATACTAGTACAGATTTCAGTTCCAACAACTGAGGATATAAACCAACCAAGAAAAAAGCAAACTAAAAGCCTAAATTGAAAGGTCTGGTTTCCTACCAACTAGTCACAGATTATGCGTAAACTTCTGGTGAGAAGTTCATCAAGCTAATAGCTTTTTAAATTCTCAAATCATTCAAATCGTCTAATTCTTAGAGTGCTGTGTGGTTTCCGGGCCGTGTTCTAGCTGCATTCTCTCCTGACGTTTCGCCTGCATCTGTGGCTGGCATCTTCAGAGGATCTGATAGGTGAAGTCCAGACTATCAGATCCTCTGAAGATGCCAGCCAAAGATGCAGGCAAAACAACAGGAGAGAATGCGGCTAGAACACGGCCATACAGCCCAGAAACCACACAGCACCCCAGTGATTCTGGCCGTGACAGCCTTCGACAATACATTATTAATAATTTTTGGTATTCATTACATCATAAAGACTGTCATTTACTGGATATTCTTTTTTGTGCAACTGTAGTATGTATTCTAGTAGTAATTTATTAAAATGAATAACTCTTAACAATAAATATTCCTCTTTGCAAAAGTTTTTTTAATGTTCTCCTTTCTCACTGGATCCATTCCACGCAGTAGTAAGTGCTGACATCATAAAAGCTCCCAGTCCCCTTCTTAAAGCCGTATATAGACAAGAACTTTCAAGAAATACTGAGGGAGTAAACAGAGTATTTTAGTTGAAGTCACCCATTCAGCTTGCTTCTAATACCATAATTCCTTTGAACAATGAGATACCAGAATTAAATTTGGAATATTTTTAGGACATCATTCTACATTTAAACATGGAATACCAGCATGACCTTCATATGAAACACAATGCATGGAGATATTCTCACTAAAAACAATGGCATTGCAATATTAGGACACCATTTTATTTTTCAGATTCAAGCTGGCTATGTGGAAGTGAGGAATGCAGAATATATTAAATGTAACATTTGAAACAACAATGGTCAAACACTAAGGAGAAATGATAAAAACAATTAATGACCTAAACAGCCGGCATGGTTTAGCGGTCACAGTAGGGGATAAGGATCTGAACAAACCAGGTTTGAGACCCCCTCACTTCTGTCAAGAAGAGTCAAGAGAGACCCCCGCACTTCTGCAGGAGTCTATCGCATACCCTGCAGCTGTGGAAAGGTCTACATAGGTACCACAAAACGCAGCATTCAGACTCGTATTAAGGAGCACGAAAGACACTGTCGGCTTAACCATCCTGAAAAATCTGCAGTTGCAGAACATGTCTTAAACAAAACTGGACATAACATTTTATTTGAAAACTGAAATTCTGGACAACTCAGAAAGTTACTTTGTCAGACTGACAGGGAGGCCATTGAAATTCAAAAACACCAGGACAACTTCAACAGGAAAGAAGAGACTCTGAGAATTAACGAAGCTTGGCTACCAGTACTTAAAAACACCAGAATCAAAGACCAAGGGCATGCTAAGTTCATGAACAATGGACTCCACCAAACACAGGATTTGCATTCACTAATACTGCTGCTGCTACAGGACATGAAAAGGTGAATCACTCTCTGGACTGATAAGCTCCACCCACAAATACAATACTATCAACCACATCTTTGCACAAGTTCCACCCAAACACTTACTGATTGGTTCCCCACCCTGGGACATGGACAATATATACCCAAAACATTACCTTCTCTCTAGACACAGTGTGTAACAGACTTCCCTCTGTGATACACCTCTGAAGATGCCAGCCACAGATACAGGTGAAACATTAGATCCACTAGACCATGGCCACACAGCCTGGAAAACCCACCAGAACCAACCAGGTTTCAATCCCCACTTTGTTAAAAAAATTTGCTGGGTGACTTTGCCCAGTCACACATTTCTAATGTAACTCACACAGTTATTGTAAGGATAAAACAGAGAAGAGGAGCATAATTTTAGTGGCTTTTTGGGGGGGAAAGGTCCCTTTTTTGGGGGGGGGGAAATAGATATAAATGTAAATAAAATAGTAAATAAAATCAAATAACTAAAATTTTGCTTCCATCAAGCATTTCCCTGACATACTTTTTGATATATGGCAGATTATTTCCTACTCCCGTCCATATATCTGTCTCTGCTGAGGTAAATATTCTTTAGTGAAGTTGTGCTAGCTTACAGCCAATTATAACACTTCAGACTTCTGTCGCTCAAAAGTTCTTTGTAATTGGATTTTTTTTTTAAAAAATTAATATGTTACATCAGTTGGAACAAAAAAGAATCCCAATGTCAAATCCATTAAATTTTTAATGCTTATTTTGTGCCCTAAGTAGTTACCTGTCTGCCCTGGCACTTCTCAATGAGGACACCACAGTTCTATGGATTCAATTGGTTTTATTTATTTAAATAGCTGATCAACATCAATGTGTATTACAGTAAGCTAACTATCTCAATGGCAGGCAGCCAACCCATTAAAGTCTTTTATGAGCAGGTCCACCATGACTCCATACTTGGACAGCACTTCCAGCATCCTTATTTATCCACACTTGCACAAGCAATATGTGCTAAGCGGTGTCCAGCCTCATCTCCTCCCCCTGGAATGTCATAAGACCTCTACCGGGTTTGGAAAGATGCTGCTTAGCACCAAAGTCACCCTTTCTCAGCACACCCCATCATGAAGTATATGACTGCCTGTTCTGGGCACACCTTCCATCATCCCTGAGGCCTCAAGTGTTTGCCAATTCTCCCTATTTAACTTGAGCAACCCACCCTATTTCTACCAACCAAGGGAATGATCCTATTGTTAACACCCTTTACCTTGTCTTGTGACTATGGGCCTTTCCCCACTCCCTTCCATCCCCCCTATGCCGCGCGCTGCTCTCAGCGCGAGGCATCCCAGGCGCATGCCCAGGCGTCCCCACGACCCCGCGCTCTGTGCGGGGTCGTCAAAAGGCGCCGTTCGGAAGAGCGCCTGGGATGCCGCGCGCTAAGGGGGCACGACAGCGGCAGCGTCGGGGCGGCTGCGCTGTGGCCGCCCCTGCCGTGGGGCGGGAGGAGGAACCCCGCGCTACTCTCCTCAAGTAGCGCGGGGCTTACGGTAAGTGGGGAAAGGCTCTATAATGTCATGCAGGCCCTGATTGCAGCAGCACAGCTAGCCATAAGGAAAGACAAATATGCACTTTTTGGCTTTTATAATTTCTTAAAGATTGAGACAGCAACAGAATAACGACGACATGTCTGAAAGGTGAAGAACATAAGAACATAAGAACAAGCCAGCTGGATCAGACCAAAGTCCATCTAGTCCAGCATTCTGCTACTCGCAGTGGCCCACCAGGTGCCTTTGGGAGCTCACATGTAGGATGTGAACGCAATGGCCTTCTGCGGCTGTTGCTCCCGATCACCTGGTCTGTTAAGGCATTTGCAATCTCAGATCAAGGAGGATCAAGATTGGTAGCCATAAATCGACTTCTCCTCCATAAATCTGTCTAAGCCCCTTTTAAAGCTATCCAGGTTAGTGGCCATCACCACCTCCTGTGGCAGCATATTCCAAACACCAATCACACGTTGTGTGAAGAAGTGTTTCCTTTTATTAGTTCTAATTCTTCCCCCCAGCATTTTCAATGAATGCCCCCTGGTTCTAGTATTGTGAGAAAGAGAGAAAAATTTCTCTCTGTCAACATTTTCTACCCCATGCATAATTTTATAGACTTCAATCATATCCCCCCTCAGCCGCCTCCTCTCCAAACTAAAGAGTCCCAAACGCTGCAGCCTCTCCTCATAGGGAAGGTGCTCCAGTCCCTCAATCATCCTTGTTGCCCTTCTCTGCACTTTTTCTATCTCCTCAATATCCTTTTTGAGATGCGGAGACCAGAACTGGACACAGTACTCCAAGTGCGGTCGCACCACTGCTTTATATAAGGGCATGACAATCTGCAGCTTTATTATCAATTCCTTTCCTAATTATCCCCAGCATAGAGTTTGCCTTTTTTACAGCTGCCATGCAATGAGTTGACACGGAACTATCAACTAAGACGCCTAAATCCCTTTCCTGGTCTGTGACTGATAGCACTGACCCCTGTAGCGTGTATGTGAAGTTTGGATTTTTTGCCCCTATGTGCATTACCTTACATTTTGCTACATTGAACTGCATTTGCCATTTCTGAGCCCACTCACCTAATTTATCAAGGTCCTCTTGGAGCTCTTCGCAATCCTTTGTGGTTCTCACCACCCTACATAATTTGGTATCATCTGCAAACTTGGCCACCACGCTACCCACCCCTACTTCCAGGTCATTTATGAATAGGTTAAAGAGCACTGTTCCCAAGAAGGGGCTTGTTTCCCCGCTAAACAGGATTAATTGTACTGGTTGTCTTGTTCTGACTGCTTATAATCATATAATCAAGTGACTGAAGGAACTAGTTTGATTATTTGCACCCTCTGGGGGGTCTAGCTTACCTTGTTGTCCTTTTTTTGTATGTTTCACCAATACTGACTTTATGATCTTGACTTTGAAAGCTGGATTGATTGAATAAAGCCTTTGTGGTACTAGCTTACCTCATAAGTTGTTACAGGAGTTTTTATCCTATACTTGTAAGGTTGTGTTCAATCTATACTGTTTATTTGCACACTCACAGCCTATGGCTTTTGTTTCAATATAGCTGCACTGCATTCATTTCCAGTGAGTTTAGAACTATTGCTGTTTCCTTGTTACACTAAACTCACCTTTTGTGTTTTTGGGTTTCCCTGATGTAGATCAGCCAGAAAGGTATCGCACCCATCTTGAAAGAGAAGGTCCACCATCCCTATACATGAAGCATATCATAGTGAATTGAGGGGTAGATATGCATTAGGGTTACCAACTCCAGGCTGGCAAGTACCTAGAGATTGGGGGAGGAGTGGAGCCTGAGGAGGGAAGAGTTTGGGGAGGGATGAAACTTGTGGGATATAATGACTTCCAAAGCAGCCAGTTCCTCCAGTTAAAATGATCTCTTCCTCCTGATCAGTTATAATAGTGGGAGATCTCCAGGTTCCACCTGGAGATTGGCAACTGTAATATATGTTCGCCCATTTCCTCCCCCCTCCCAGCCCTAAAAATTTACCTATCAGTGTTGAGTCTTGCCTTCTCAATGTTTAGTGGCCCCTCTCCAGATCTTCCATAGAAAAGCTTACCTGGGCATAGTTCCTTGTTTATTCGCAAGAAAAAAAATGCAAGTGGTAAGTAGTTTTACTTTGCGGACATTGTTTATTTATTGTGTTGGTGATGATAACAACATTGTTTCGCTATTTTTAAATTCTGTCACCCCAAAATGCAACTGTGAAGACTTTTTTCCTAAACAGTTTTTGCAGAACATTTAAGTACAAACCAAACTTACATCTTTTTATACCTTCAGTCCTTCGTTGTACTGAAAACATGTTTCAGTGAACTGGAGAGTTGATAATCTATGCCTCTGTCATGCTGTGTTTGTTTTTACTGCCATATCTCAGCACTTAATGTAAGTGGCATTTTCTATACAGATGATGCATTTTAATGAGGACATGCTTATGTGCACAGTGACTTGCATCAAAGTCGCTGGCACTTCAAGCACTGTATTAGGATCGCACATGGATCTTTATCTCCCCCCCCACACACACACATTTTGTTGCATATTAATCAGTGTGAGATGTCTATCACATTAAAAAAGAGTGCTAAAATGCATTTACCAATAGAACAAATACTAGCGAAATGAACATGCATTATAAGCCACTTGCTGAATGTGGAGGAATTTTAGCATATGATACACTTCCCAAAATTATAATTTGTGTAGTTATTAGAATGCATTAGAATGTCTGAAGATACAATACTGAGACGGGGAAGTTCTTCATATTACCTGATAAGAATTTTTAAGAGGCTCCTGCCTTGCATTTATTGTCAGCAGAAATGTGTCAAAGCTCTGGACACTCAAAATAGTTTCTGAAATTTCCACTAAAGTATTCTGAAGTTGTGTACAATCTGCACTCAGTCTAGGGAGAAATTGTTTCTGTATTTCATCAGTTGTGGCCCTTCCTACTATATTTAACTATTTTTCCTACTATATTTAACTACTATATTTCATTGTGGGAATGCTACTTTGCTCTTGCTGGTGGTCAGCAGGTGTAATAATATTTACTGATGAGAAATTAAACGCATTCACCCAATTTGAGTGCAAGCATTCCTTAATTTTCTCTACATGATACTATAAATTTTTAAAAACTATACAGACATTTTTTTTAAAAAAAAACTTACTGAGCCAAGTGATAGTGCTATAGGTCACAATAGTATTCCATAATATATATTAAAGATACCTCCAATTCCTCTTCAACTGGAACATTCCTTGGAGGATCTTTTTTTCAACCCATTTTCCAGAAGTTTTGTTGGGGGATACAGATTTGAATATATATCATGCTGAAAGTACTATAAAAAATATCACTTCAGTATTCCATAATCCACATAACATATCTAAATTTGCATTTTGCAGGCACTCACAAAAAAAAAGAAGTTCATAGAAACTAGTGGCGGATAATTTGACAGATGAAGAATGGAACAATTGATGCAGTAAAAGTAAGGAACAAACAGGGAATTGCCAAGTGACATTTGTCAAACCTTAACATACATTATCTTGATATTTTCATATATAACCACTTATGTGGTGTTATGGATAAAATATAGCTTGATTAAACTCTTTCTTACACTGGTGCTGCTTTTTGAAATTAATGAAGATAATGGATATACAAACATGCTGGTATGCACATTTATGTAATCAAAGTGCATGACAATAGTGCATAAGCTCCACCCCCAAGAAGATCCAGATCCATTCCTATTTTGATTACACATAAAAAGTTTCTTAATATGCAGCAAGTTTGCCAAAGTGTTGGTACTCCTTGGGTGATTTTTCACTGAAGTCAATTGGAACAGAGGATACTTAAGCTTATTCAGCCCATGTATATATACTTCTGAAATCCAATGTTTGTCCTCAAAAGATACCAGAAGTCTCACCCAAAGTGAGCACAGTTGTCAGCCTGCAGCGGTCTACATGGCTCAGTCTTTTAAAAGTGTTAGGAAACTACTGGTTCAAAATGTTGCCATCAGATTGCTGACTGGAATATATCATTGGGAACAAAGAATGGTAGTTTAATGTGGGAGACAGATTCAGCAAGAGACAGAGTTAGACTCTGTACATGAAAGACCAGCATTGGTTCATAGATCCCTGTGATGGTGGGGTATGGGAGGCACTGAGGTGGGAGAAGCTTCTATAGGGGAAAGAGGTGGAAATATGTTTATGTTCTGTCTCCTTTCAACTTTTGTCCCATCCCAAGATAGCTTGGTAGTAGGGATAGGAAATTAAGCCCTTCTCCAACACTGATGCTGCGTACTGCCATGTCCATCAACAATAAGGCTGTGACACTTCAAAGCCACTTTGCAGCACATGGAGTGAACTGATATATATATAACTGAGACCTGGGTAAAGGATGGCAAGAGTTTCCCTGAAATAACTGACCTCCCCAGGTTTCTTGGTTCTTCATCAGTCATGGACACATGGCCTGGGGGTGGGGGTGGGGGTGGGGGTGGGGGAAGGAATGGTGATACTCATTTCAGAGTCTTTCAGTTTCAGGGCAATCACCATCCCAATGATCTCTGACACTGATTGTGTTCATCTGTTGTGAGATGCTGAAGAGAATTTAGGTATCTTGCTGGTGTAATGGCTGCCCAGTACATCAGTAGATACTTTGTCGAGCATGTTAGAAGTGATATCAGGATAGGCCTTGGAGTGTCCTAGACTTGATAGTTTGAGGGGATTTCAATGCCCATGCCACTGTGCAGAATTTGGACCTAGTGTCTTTCATGGCAGCACTGGACTCTCTCAGGTTATGTCAAATACCATGCATTAAGTCAGCTACATGTTAGATCTGATCTCTACTGATAGAGTGTCATAGTGAGATTGCTTTGCCCTGAAAGGCCTATCTGGGATTCCCAGTCCCTTCTCTCAGAGACAGTGAGCAGATTTATTCTTGCCCCTGGAGATTTATGTATCTAATTGGCTTTCAGAATGTTCTTCGGGATTCAATTCTCTCCTTTCCCTCTGGCAACTTGTTAGATGTGCTCATAGATGACTGGCATAGCCATTGATATTACCCTCATAGATGACTGGCATGCTATTGATATTACCCTCACATCCATTTAGTCCCTTGGTATACCAAGAAGCAATGGATGAAGAAGTGGGAGCTTAGATGGCTAGAGCAAGTTTAGCAGCGTACTCATGGCAAAGCTTATAGAGTATTTAGGAGATCTTTTGAGGCTGTACAGAAGGCTACTAAGAACAGGTTTCATTAAGCCTCTATTACATCTGCTGGCTCATTCCCAGCTCAATTATTTAGAGTAAATAGGTTCCTTACTTGCCTCTCAGAGGAATCCCAAAAATGCTAGTGATTTGGCAATTAGCTGTGAGGCTTTTGCAAGTTATTTTGTGGATAAAGTTCTGTTACTTTGCCAAGACTTCCCTGCCAATGCTGATACAATGAGTGAACTGGATTTCCCTTGGCCATCTTCAAAGACCTGTGTTAGATTAATTCAGACAATTCTCCTGGACCAATATTGACAGAATCATGGCTGCTGTGAAGATGATCACTTGCCTCTTTTACCCCTACCTGCCATGGTTGGTTGAAGCTAGAGTTGATGGGGTGAGGCCCTGCCTTGGTATACATTATCCATCTGTCTGTGAGTTCAGGGATCTTTCCAAAGAGATTGAAAGAGGCAGTAGTGAGATCGTTTTTGAAGAAACAATCACTGGATCCTTCTGATCCATTCAACGACTGCCCAGTATCAAACCTTTCATTCCTGAATAAGGTAGTTGAGAAAGCAGTGAAACAGCTCCAGGCTTTTCCAGAAGACACATTGGCTATGGATTCATTTAAGTCTGGATTCCAGCCTGGGATGGCGACTGAACTGGACACCCGCACAGAGAGTCTCTGTAAACAACTGGATCAAGGTGGGTCAGCACTGCTGTTATTACTCTATCTTGCAGTGGCATTTAACATGGCCCTTTGGTTTGTGGAGTCCCTCTGGATGTGATCCTCTTCCCAGTGTTATTTAACATGTATATATGGCCCCTTTCTCAGCCAGTCCAGAATGTTGGGCTGGGACTGGGTTGCCATCAATATGCAGATGACACCCAGGTGTTTCTGTTGATGGCTGGCTGGCTAGATACTGACCCAGATATGTTGGCCAGGTGCCTGGAGACTGTGGTGAAATGGCTGAAAAAGAGTCAGATGAAACTGAATGAACTAGAGACAGAGATCCTATGGCTGGGCAGAGGAGATCCAGGATTAAGACCCCAGTTTCTGAATTTAGATGGAGTGAAATTAACACTAGCACCAACTGTAAGGAGCCTGGGTATGATTCTGGATGCCCCATTTCAATGGACCTGCAGGACCTGGCACAATTATGCAGAACCTGTGTAACCCCTATGTTCAGAATGGGATGACCCAGAAAGGGGTGGAGGCTGAAAGAAGCAGAAGGCTGCAAAACTCATGAAGCTGGAGGAAGCAAGGCTACCAGGCTGGGACTTTGATTGATTTTTATAAGCCCTTAACAACTTGGTTAAGGTAACTGCAATGTTGTTGGGGACTGGTGGGAAGGGAGTTGTTTATTTTTGCCATATTGTAAATGTCCAGAACCTTTATGTTAGAATTTATTGTTTCAGAGTTTCTGCATATGCAAATGGTGAGAGTTCTTTGGGGGACCTTCATCATCTTGAATCCAGTTCACCAAGCCTCTGGAGTCTTCGTGAGCCAACTACCAGCAGGAAGAATAGACTTGGCATTATCAGACTGTGATTAGAAGGACTTGGAATGAAACTTGAACAGGACCTTGGAGTGTTAAGTTAAATGTTAATGTTTGATAACTTGAACAGGACCTTGGAGTGCTAAGTAAAATGTTAATGTTTGATAAGTGTCATATGTTAAAGAAAGTAAACCATTTTTGTTTAAAATTCAGTTGTTGCAAACTCCTTCCAAGTTTTGCCCCACCGAATCCACAATCAAGTTCTGCCCCACAGAACCCACACCTGCAAGACTGTCTGGCCAGCTCTATGGATGAGGCAGCAACAGTTATATCTTAGCTAGCCTCCCTACACCTACTCTTACATTCATTTCATCATGTGTATTCAGTATTTTTGTTTCTGCCTTCAGTTTATACCCACCTCTCTGGACTGGTTGTCCCCAACATTGTTATGTAATGTTAAGGGTGAACATTGGAATTTTTAAATTAATAAGGTTTTTATATATGGTTTATATATTATATAGTACATTATTTTCAACTGATTGTAGTGCATTATTTTCTTACTGCACTGAACCTGTCTACCAAATCAAATTTTAAAAATAGTTTTGCAGTATACTCACTGGTTTCTGTTTCCAGATCTGCTCTGACCTGGATGACCCTGATCTCATGAGATCTCAGAAGCTCAGCAGGGTCAGTCCTAGGTAGTACTTGGATGACAGACCACCAAGGATTACTAGGGTCATTAAGTAGAGGAAGGAAAACCATCTTGAAAACCTTGCTGGGTTGCCATAAGTCGGCTGCAACTTGACAATACTTTACACCTCACATTTCCAGATTTATTTCAAAATGTTACTGTTGCTGCTGAAAGCCCAGAATGTCACGAATTTCCTTCTCTTCTGCGAACCTATAGGTTTTTACAGTCTTTCTGGCAAGTCCTGCAACGTGGTTCCTCACCATCAGTGGTGGCAGTACAGTGTTACCCAAGCAGGGCCTTCTCAGCATTGGCCTTTAGAAACTAAAAAAGAGAGACAATCATGCTTTGAAGGTCATCTAGCATGAAATTTGTATTCTGGCAAAGGCTTGCAGTTAGATTTGTTAAAATTGCTTTCCACACTTCTGGTCTCAGTTTTATTTTTAGCATGCACTTTGTAATTTCATGCTAATTTTAAATTTATGAAGCATTGATTTGTTTGTGAACTGCCTTGGAAGATTTTTGTTTATGGCTATTTTAAATAAAAAATGGTTGGATTTCACAGCACTATGGCATGTGCTATATGTATGAATGAGCTGTATGTAGGCATAAATGCAAATCAAGAGCCACATCAGCTATGATTCCTTGGGGACTTTGTGGCTTGCCCAAAAGTATGACCCAAAGTCAAAGTGATGTGGTCCTGTAATGTGATGTGTGTGTGTGTGTGTGTGTGTAGTGAACAATCACCTAAAGAAGAACATTCATAATTTAGATTTGATTAGGATGTTTTAGCACACAACATCATTTTAAGTTGCATTATAATATTCTGCACTTCACCTCCCCACCCAACAACTGTTTAAATATGTATTATATGAAGCACATTTTTTCTATTCTTAGACATACTCCATAACTGAAGCACCTATTTTAGATCTTTACTTTTTAGATATATTACATTAATGAGCTGGTTAGAATTCCTCCACTAGATTCCCCCCTTCGTTTTATATGGAAATCATATCATAAAAATTCTAAGACTACTAATTTTATGTGCATGGAAAGATGAGATGTAAAGCAATAGCAAATAACAAGAGGAAGGCAGTGAATATGAAATAGATTGCTATGTAGACATCTTATTTTATGCTGCATATAAAAATATTGTATTTGCAATTAAAGAAGAACAATTGCAACAGTTAACTGGTGGGAGGGACTAATATGTCCAGTGTTTAGGATGAGCATCTTTCCTTGAAATGTATCTTATATTTAGCTTTGTATTTGTTGTGTTTTTACAACTACTACCATGATACAATTTTGGAACTGCCTCCCCATGGAGATTTGCCTGTCTTCCTCTACCATAGTCTTTTATCAACAGGCGAAAACTTTTTTTAGTTTCATCTGCCATATGTCCAATAATGGTTACTTGCGCACCTTATAAGTACTTTAACTGAATTTTTAAAATTAAGTTAAACTGTATTTTTAAGTGCTTGAATGTTTTCATGTCCTGTATGTTTGCTACCTTGTATATGCAGATCAGGTAGAAAAGCACAGAACAATAACGTTAGAGTGAACACACACAGACACACTAACTGATAAACAACACTGCTAAATAAGGATTTTCTAAAAAGCCATCTGTACCTTTTCTTTTCACACATCTTCAGATGGATTACGGAAAATACTACATTGTATGTTATTTGAATCTCTGCTATACAACAGAATGAGGCATGCAGAATGAGGCATTACAGCTATATATAAAGGCACTGTAAATTCTTTTGTCCTGTATTATTTCCCTGTCCATGCAAAAACCTTTTCACTGGCTTTGTACTGTATACCTAATAAAACATTTAAATCCTCATTTTAAAACCACTGCTATCCTTTTTTTAAAAAAAAGAGCAATTTCACGTTTCTTTGAGAAAGCCATCTGCTTGTGAATGACAATGCTTCTCATCAGTAATTTTGAAAGGAAAAACAGTCATTACACTTTAACACATCTCAAAGTACTGAATAAAGAATATCATCCAACTATTATTTAAATGGACTACAGTGCAATGTCTAAAGGCTAAATGTGTCATTATTATAATAAGAACTTTTGTAACAGGTTGCATTGTAACTGAGGACCAAGGTGAAGTGGCATTATCTCAAGCAACAGCCTTTCAACAGTACATTTTTTCCACAAAACATTACTGTCATTTGGCAACTTATCTGTTGCAAGCATTGCTATCATCTGTTCCAACAAAGTCAAAGTGGTCATTGGAAAGAACAAAACTTAGACATTTGTTTCTAAGGATGTACTCTTTTTATTTGCTCATTATCTTCTGGGATTCTTGGGTAGGTGTGGCCTGCACCTAGATTGTTTGGTTCAAAGTCTGATGAGTCTGAAGTCTCCGGTGGAGTGTTGGTAAAGGGTCAGAGTTCATGAGTTGAATACATTTTCAAGGAAAACATGGCTGTCCATGTGCCAGAGAAGTCACACTGAGCACATGTATCTTATACTGAGGTTTTAATTCTAAAAATACTGAACTGTACGATAGCAAGTAAAAAGGTAACCTGTATACTTCTGGTTTCAGAAAAGGTAACTCTACTTTTGTGATAACAGATTAGTTCAATGAAATTTCTTTAAGATGGGCCATTATGTTGGCTACCAATTAGTTTCCAGCTACAGTTCACAGGACTGTTTGTAACCTACACAGCCTTTATTGCTTATGACTCATATATTTGCAGAACCTCCTCTCCTGACATGTTCCACTGAGACAATTCCACTCATCCGAACAAAAACTTCTGAACATTCCACTCTGCAAATCAATGGCTGCCCACCAACAAGAGTTCTCCGGTGTGGCCTCTAGCTGGTGAAATGGCCTCTCTTATATGGTCAGGAAGGCTCTCACACTTCTGCTATTCTACAGAATGTGTAAAATGGAACTGTTCAAGAGGGTATATAAATGAAGTCAGGGAAGCTGCCACACTCCCATTGTAGCACAGCATGTTGGACAGAACCATTTAGGAGGGTATTTGTGAATAAAGTTGTGGTCAACCAAATTAATATTTATGGAGTGTAAGATAACCTTCATTGTGTATTTTTAATTGTCCTCCATTTTTTGTAATCCAGCTTTATTACTGTTATATGTAATGTAATATTTTAGCGCATTGATCTCTGATCTCACAATGTTGATCAGGGCATTCTCTCATTCAGCCGGTTCTCTATATTGCATTAATTTCACTGTATTGTCTGTTGCTGTAATGTGCCTTGAGTCTCAGGCTCATTCCACACATGCAGAATAATGCACTTTCAAACTGCTTTCAATGTTCTTTGAAGCTGTGCAGAATGGCAAAATCCACTTGCAAACAGTTGTGAAAGCGGTTTGAAAACGCATTATTTTGCGTGTGCGGAAGGGGCCTCAGAAAGAAATGAACTCAATAAATGAACAAACTAAATAAACAGCTAGTGGTTCAGAGACAAAGCTTATATTTTACATTCAAGAGGTATAAACTGTCTATGAAACCATGAACCATGGCTCACTGCAGCAGCAGGACTTCGTTTCTAGCAGCACATCTCCCTAGTCATCTAAAAGAAAGTAGCATGTTCCATGTGTTGGGATTAGCAAATAGTCATTAAAAAATTCAAGTGGAAAAGGAAAGGAAGTATAGAAAGAATGGAAAGAGTAGGAATCTTTACTTCTGCAGTCACACTCAAGTTGCACAAAGAGGCAGGCAAGTTACACAGAGCACCCCTTTATTATCTCCTAGCAGTTCAGTGAAATTAGAAGAATGAGACTACTTATGTATTAGCTTAAGTAGATCAGCATGAGTGGAAAGAACACCTGCTGCCAGCTCAAAGGATAACGACTATCAGCAGTTTGGATAGTCCTAAATTTGGAGAGAGTTAAATGATCTCCTGTATAATCCTAGAAGTTGCATCTTTCAAAGTCTATTGAAAGGGGTAGCCATTTAGGATTGTGCTACTGAAATCTTCTGACCCTTTGTATCTAATAATGAAGATTAAGCAAAAGTTCTATCCACCCCAGTCAGTATAAACTAGCTTTTAAACAAGAGCGTTAAGTCAGTGCTACTAAGATGATTATTCAGACACAAGTTACTTGTGTTCCAATCAATTTAGAATAAAGGAAACATAAAACAGGGCCAGGCAATCCCATTTAGATTAATTGGAATAAAATGTCTTATGGAGGAAGAATTGATTGCTCAGCCACCAAAAGCATTGTAAAGGTTGCAAACAAACAAGTCTGTTTGTTTCTAATAGCTTTCCAAAGTAACAGTGCCAGACTGAGAATCCCAAGTTGATGGAAGACATAAATCTATTATTCTGAGAAAGAAAAATTATTGGCCCATATTGAATTTGGGCAAGTTTCCGCTGACATCAGCACCTGTAATCAAACAGTTTTGTATGCAACAGCTATAGGTTACTGAAGGTTAAAGACAGATTAAACTGCACTCTCTTTCTTACCATTAGAAGAAGCTTTGCAATATGAGGTCCTCCTTCAACAATCAGGCCATCCCACATGGCATATGGCAATATTATTTTCACAATCCCACCAGCCATGTGAAAGTTTGAAGAAGTCTTACAAAGATTTCTCCGATAGCAGCTTTTTGAAGAGAAACCACACTATGCTGTATTCATTTGCTTCCTGCAAAATGGCCTTAGGGTTTTTTCCCCCACTAGAAAGGTCTTTGCATCCAACTGCATTATCTATCTCAAGTGATATTTCATTCTCTACATTATGGAAACATGTGAGTCTATCCTTACAGCCTAAGGACAGTATTGCCAGAAATTGGATTAAAAAATAACCGTGGGAGGCATGATATAGAGATGTAGCTATCACTGCACTCCAGAGGCAATCATATGGTTTTCAGAGATAGGTCAAAAGAAAAGTACACTGGGAGGGGGTGGAAATGGGATAAAGGAGGAACCTGTGAGGATTTGTGTCACATGCCCAGCACACCATTTAGACACTAACTTGGCTTCCTTCCACACTCGGGAGGAAACAAAATGGTGCTTCTAGGTTGATACTATGACTCACTGTTCTCCAGGACTTGGATTGGAAATTTCACTGCTTCCCAAACCAATGGCATTGAGCAGGTTGAACCATGGTCCTGTTATTTCCCTCTTGTGTCAGTAGCAGCCCTTTCAGTCAGCCACAAAAAAATGCAGTTGAAGAATGGCTTGTGTTTTTTTTTCCTTCCACCACCATCCCTGCTACAGGAATTTGTAAATGAGCGGCTAGCATCACTGCACAAATGTAAAAGAGCTAAAGGAAATAAACCATAACAGGAGCATAATAGAAAGAAGTCAAAATGGATAGAAGCCTGAAGAAGTCATTTATTTGAATGCATGCTTGACACTCTGGGGATAAGCAAGGCAGGCAAGAATGGGTCCCTCTAGGGATTTTTTAAAAAACCACACAAAGCCCTGCTTTCCTGCAATACTTCTCTGCAGTGCTGTTAAGACCAATATTCACAGCACAAGTTATGGTCCTGTGGGCAATTGACAGCTGAGTCATAAAAAAAATAAAATTGCTCTGAGCAAAACAAACAAAAAAGATATCAGCATATCAGTGTAGATACGCATTATTTGTAAACATTTATTTTAAAAAAGAATATGTATTTACTTCTTTCCTTTTAAAAAGTTGTAGAAGCTCAAGTTGCTTCCTTCTGACTAGGCATACTTAAAAAAACTAGCATACAAAGTGCAATTTAGCTAGCAATTAATCCTTAATGTGATCTAATTATTCCTGACATTTGGGCATCAGGCACTATACTTCAGGGGCCATATTCTTCTCTGGCGCTGTAGGTAGGACTTTGCATTGAATTTAAGCAAGCGAACCGCTGCCATCAGCTTTCAGTTAAATTAACTTCCTCTCTACAAACCTGATCTGGAAACAAAAGAGGCATAAGATAATTAACCATGGCTAAAGTGGAAGAAAAGCTGACGTTCCCCTGTGGCCATACTTTGCTGGTGATGCAAAATAAGGTGCAGCCTAAATCCTGCCTTTCCAAATGTGCAGCTGCACATTTTATTCCCAAAGACAGATAAATTGTTAGGAATAAGCAGACCTGACAAGTCACAGAGACCTGTATCTGCACAATTCTGGTTTTCGTTTAGGGATCTGCAATACTTCTCCATGCAATAGCTGCAATTTAATGGTGGGGGAGGTGACCTCTGTAGCTCTCATTCTTATCAAAGATGGCCACTGAGGAAAGGATGTTTTCAAACCTTGATTTATTTGTGATTGCAAAGCGGTTTAACACTCCAGGGTGAAATTCAGCTTCTCGAGAAAGGCCAGCAGAAAGCTGATGCTTAAGTGTACCTGTGTGGATCATAACACTTTTGCTAAGCATCTGCAGAGAAAATAATTTTAGCCTTTCACAGGAGGGCCATATTGTATTTTATAGAAATTCACAAAAGGAATATGAGGTACAATAATCTGCTGGGAAGATACAGATTTGGTGTGGGTGAAAATCACAGGGTTTCTCATGCAAAATGGGAATATTAAGGTAAATCTACACTTTAAGAACTAGCATCATTTGCAATGCAAGTATTTTGGCTGCTCACCTGAAGGAACTAGAATAATCCTTGTTAATTAACTTTGCGGTTTTTGCTCTGACTTTTACCTTTTGACACTGAACAAACTTGTACTAGCTGATTAGATTTTAGATGGAATAGCTGATTAGATTTTACAGAAATATCCTATGTTTGGTATATATAAAATACAAAGTTACAAAAAAAAAATCTGAGGCAGTGGTTACTACACTTGTCAGGTAGACCTGGGATTTAATTATTCTTGAATGGGAGGGGGGAGATGCACAACATTACACAGTCATACAATATAATTTCTGGCAAAAAAAAAAAGCCCACTTGGAAATGACATCATAACATCAAGAGTGATTCTCAAGTATTTGCCAAATTATAGAGTTTTTGCAAATCCTAATGTCATCACTGACACGGAATCATAGAATCCTAGGGTTGGAAATTACCACAATGGCCATAGAGTCTAACTCCATGCCACAAAGGAACACATAATCAAAGGCACTCCCGATAGATTGTCACTTCTAGTTTTTACTGTAAGGTCCAATTGCATGCCCATTCCATTTCTTCTGCCTACCTTTGAGAAGCAGGTGGGCAAAGAAGGGGATGCAGCTGCATTAACTTGCTCCTCCAGAAATAATAATGGAACTCTTAATCCCTACCTCTACCTCTAGATGCCTCAACAAGATGGCATGGTCCACAGTATCAAATGCTGCTGATAGATCCAGTGAGCAGAACAATGGAATCAAATTTCGTTTGTTCCAACCAAATTCACCTTGCTCAATATAACAGTAAAACACCCTATCCCTGAAGACAAAACAGAGGCCCAGTAGGGAGGGATGTGTGTGGCTGGTGTGGTTGGTTTGATAGTTGTTTTGGCCTAGGCACTCCCCCACTCACGCACACACACACAGGCCTTTACTGTCAAATATCTTGTCAGAGAAATTAATATATAAATGCTGCCACCAGAAACTGAGGTAAAAATATATCTGAGGGAGGTGTTTGAAAGTTTAAACACAAAACTAGATTTTATTTGACAAACTTCTCTTCCCAGGTTGCTGCTACAGAAAGGTACTTAAGTGTCAGTGGTTTCTTTAGAAGATATTTCTTAGAGGTTACAGAGCAAATGCAGGTTCATTTAAATAGCTGTTTCAGTTACAAGATTTTGCTTCACTTAAAGATGGCTGTTTTAGTTTCACAGATTACTTCATTTATAGTTTCATATACACACAGGTGTCTCAGTTTAGGGTAAATCTTCTCCACACGGTTCTGAACACTTTTTAAAAACTCCCACTGTTTACACTGTCTCACACTGGCTTGGAACAGAATAAGCTCTGGGGTTTCACTAAACCAGGGGTAGGGAACCTGCGGCTCTCCAGATGTTCAGGAACTACAATTCCCATCAGCCCCTACCAGCATGGCCAATTGGCCATGCTGACAGAGGCTGATGGGAATTGTAGTTCCTGAACATCTGGAGAGCCGCAGGTTCCCTACCCCTGCACTAAACCCACTCTGAATTCTGCCCATTAAGCGAAACACACCCTCATGGGCTCAAAGGTGCCAGTATCTAGGTGTTGTCTCCTCATGAAACACTAGTCAAGCACTCTTTGTGGGCTTAGGAGTGTTCCTGTGAGATCAGTTTCCCTCTTGTTTCCCACCAACCTGGCCTCTGGCTTCTGATGGAAATAAGGCTATTTCCTCTCAATCTGAGATATCTTTTAAAATACAGGCACCCTTCGCCAGTGGTGGGATCCAAAAAATTTAATAACAGGTTCCGATGGTGGTGGGATTCAAACAGTGGCGCTGCCGCACACATGCACCTCCAGTCCCTATTGGGCAGGGAGGTTGCTTTAGTAACCCCTTCTCGGCACTCAGAAAAAATTAGTAACCACTTCTAGAGAAGCGGTGAGAACTGGTTGGATCCCACCTCTGCCCTTAATTTCTCCCTTTGTCGCTTATTCTCTCTGCTTTAGACACGATCTCCCCTGACTGAATCTGAGGACTAACAGGATTTGTGTGTCACACAAGCTCTCAAGCTTTCAAAACTCTGAAATCTTCCTTTCTGACAGGTTTTTCCTGTGTTTATATCAGCCAGCGCACCCTATCTGTGACTCCTGGCTTTTACATTTCAGCCAGCCAATCAGGTGGCACTCTGGTTAACACTTTGGTGCTCCTGCTCTGGCTAACTGCACCTTTTAAAATTAACCACATAAAAACCTAATCCGTCACACTCAACTTGAATTTAACCAAAATTTAAGTACCAACTCTACTATTCATAACACATATTTCTCCACAGTAGATCTATCTTCTGCATTTGTATCCTGAATGCACCCAAGCTGGGCATAAGATGATTTCTTGCCTATTTCAATGGTATATATTCCTTAGACTCTATATATTTCCCAAAGCCAGCAAGTATTTCAGCCATAACCTCAAAATTTCTACACAACCTTCTTGATTCTATGGTTCAACTGGAGGGAACATTTTATTTATTGATTGATTTTTGCTATGCCTCCAAGGCATGAAGGGCAGCATACGCTGTTCATTTTATGATACAGATAAGACTGAGAAACACTGACTGGTCCAAGATCACCACAGTCATTATGGTCAAGTAGCCATTTTTATCTAGTCTGACACTTCAGTCAACATATTTGTATTTTCAGTTGACACTTAGGCACCATATTCATAACTTCAGTCCTGAGGCTTTAGTTACAGATTCCCCGGATAGTGAGATGTGAGTGGGACAGTAACCTGGGAAACAGCATAAGGAATAAGGTTTGCAAATGATCTTTCTATGCCAGTTTCTCCATTTGACACTATGACACCAAAACGAGGCAAAAAAAAGTTATCTGCTCCGATTCTAGGAATCTTCTTTTCCCTTTAAATAATATATTCCTTCCTGTTTGGCTTTATGGAAGGGAAGATCAGTCCTTCTACAAAAGCCTGCCTAGGACAAACTACAAATTCACTCCTTTCCTTCAAGTACCAGGGCTGGATTATATATAAGCATCTAAGGTAACAGGAGGTAAGTACAGTATATAGTTGCAATGCAGTCATCAAATAAATCAGCCACAGACAATTATTGCTGATTGACAAAGCACTGAATGTAAAGTCTGATGCAAGCACTAATAAAGCAAGAGCTGCATGGATTTGTACACTCAAAATGAACAAAACAAGGAAGAAAAGAGTTTGATGCTGGAGTGGGCAAATGAGTCAAGTGAATTCACAACAAATCTATTCCTTAACCCTGAAGAAAAAGCAAGTCAGTCTTCTGTAATACTAATGCTTTTAGCTCTTTTTTGCTTTGCTTTGGCTCATTCCGCACATGCAGAATAATGCACTTTCAAACTGCTTTCAGTGCTCTTTGAAGCTGTGCAGAATAGCAAAAGCCACTTTCAAACAGCTGGGAAAGTGGTTTAAAAATGCATTATTTTGCGTGCGGAAGGGGTCTTTGTTTTTTACCATTGTTGCAACCAATTTAAGGCAACCCTGAAGGGTTTTCAAGGAAAAAGACAATTATAGGTGGCTTACCTTCACCTGCCTCTGTGTAGCAACCTTGAGATTCCTTAGTGGTCTCTCATGCAAATATTAACTAGGGTTGGTGCTGCTTAGCTTCCAAGATCTGATTAGATTAATCCATCCTATATCCAGTTGAGCATGCTCACAAATAAAAATAACTATGAAATATGATACAAGCTCCTACCAGCAAAATTTGATTTGGAATATTACTGGATCTTTCAGGCAACAGCAAAGAATGTTCTTAATGGAAGAAACAAGGCAGGCAGGACATACATATGTTGATTGATGTGCTGTATAGACATCTGGCATTACAAAGGATTATTGGTGAATTTTCCTCCCTGAACCAGAAAGCATCAACACACAAAGACAAATATTCACCATTCCCATCACTAGAAGATGCAAGAATCTGAAAAAAGATCACTGGTGAAAATTGCTCCTCTGTAGTGATGGAAAATAAGCAGTATATTTTAATATTGTTTATCACTGGCAGGCCGCAGGCCATACTAATTTTTATTTCAGAGCTTAAAAACATATTTTAACATACCACACGCAATCACTAAATAAAGATTAAAGCAAGATTTGAAAAACTTTGTGTGTCCTGTCACTAGAGGAAATAGCAAACTTGTTTGCTAAAATTTTTATTCATTGGCAACAATGTTCGTTAAGACCATTTGTTTGACGTAAATAGTACACTGTTACTGTGAATGTGTACATTTGAAGTTCAATGCTAAGGCTTACATTAATTTGCTAGTGAAAATAAAAAATGCCATATGCAACATCCTTGCTTAATTTCATTAGTTTCACAGCATCTTCAAAGTGTACCAGGTGAGGTTCTGGCCAGTATGTTGATTCAAGTGCCCCTTCAAACTAGTTGACTTTCAATGCAAATCTAAGCAGAATAACCCCCTTCTAAGCTTCCTTGAATTTACAAGGGTGCAACTTGATTACGATTGTGCTGTATGACTGCTTAAGTAACTTGCACAGATTTTAACACGGGAGCAACCAACAGGTGGGAATTATATTACAGTGGCCATTCACTGAAAAAAACAGATGTGTTAGGAAAACAAGTCAATCCTTTTCAAGGTGAATAATGGAAAATCAGCAAAACTTTATAAACCCATTATGAACCATGCAATTATTTTTCCCCTCAGTTCAACTGGAATGCCAACAACATTACTGAAATCAGAAGTAAAAATAGCTGCTAAAGTAGCACAGTAGGGTAAAAGTGTGCTGATGCCTTTAGAGTGGTTAAGAACAACTGTTTGTAAATTCTCCCCAGGCTGTGAAAGAACAGCAGCTTTTTCCTCTGTGGACAAAGAGCAGTTGAGTGTTTATTCTGAACATTAGAAGTGCTGGTTCAAACTCTCAACCTCTCCCAACAGACTCATCATGGCTTATAAAGCATTCCAAAGTGCAATTGATTTAGATATCTAAAACCGCACTTTTGTTTGTCATTGGTTGGGCTACTGTGAATTCATGACATGAAAAACCTCTGCAACTTCAGGCTATGTCTGCAGCAGAATATTGGCTGTAGTACAGCCTCTGTGAAAGAATTTGACTGGGGAAAGCCTTATACCAGGTTCAGCAATGAGGAGTTGTGAAGACCACAATGGGCTTGGGGACAGGGTGGCAGATGGGGTAGACAATAACTTGACAAAGAACAACCACTGGTTCTAGAGTTGCCAACTTTCAGGTGATTCAACCCTACTAACCCAACTATGAGGTTGGGGTAAGTGCGTACAAGTCAGTCAAATATATGTACATGTACCTTACATGTACGCGTAGCTTAATGGCTCTGGAACAGCATTACCTGTGTCTTTAAATAAATTCACCAAAGCTTTTGAGTCTAAAATATTCAACTTTTCATCATCATCACCATCACCATCACCACCATCATCATCAAATCCATCATGCTAAGTAGCATATTGGGCAACAAGTGCTTTTCAGCATTTCCGGTCTTGGGTGACTGTTTGGCCTCTTCCCATGCAATATTCAATGCCTTCAGGTCTTGCTCGAATGTTCTCCTCCAGGTGTTTTGGGGGCATCCTCGCTGTCGTTTGGCATCAGGAGGTATCCACATTGCCTTCTTTGGGATCTGACCATTCTCCGTGCAAAGGACATGGCCAGCCAGTCGAAGTTTTCTGTGTGCAACGATGGTATGGAGTTTGCACATGCCGATCCTTTGGGATACTATGCGGTCATAGTATCAGATCTGTGGGATTTGACGTAGGTACTTCTGTTGGAAACATTGAGCCTGTTGTTGATACTTGTTGGTGCCTTGCTAGCATAAATGGCTATCAGGGTCACAATTGAGGTGTCAAGGACACAATGGAGGTGCTTGGTCTTTAGAGCAATGGTTGGTGAGCACCAAATCTTGTCCATTCTCCGAAAACAGCTGTAGCATTCCGAATATGGCACCTGACATCTGCCTCTGCATCTCCATTCTGGGAGATCCCACTGCCCAAGTAGGTGAACCTCTCCACTTTCTGTAGCTGCTGTGATCCAATGATGATTCCCTTTGTTCAGGCTGCGGAGCTAACACACATGATCTTTGATTTATCAGTATTCATCCTGAGGCCAATTTTGCCCACTTCTCTATCCAGGTCAGTCATTAAGTGCTGCGGCTTTGGCTCACCTTTCTCAAGCAGAGCAATGTCATCAGCAAAATCCAAGTCACCAAGGTGCTCTCAGTCAGACCAATGTATGCCATTGCCAGAGTATGTTAAAGTTCTCCGCAAGATATAGTCAAGGGCAACAAGGAAGAGAAGTGGAGACAGAATGCAGCCTTGTCTTATCCCAGTGGTGCAGCCATTATCTGTCTTGAATGCAACTTTAATAACTCAAAAATTGCCCAAACATGGGCTCACAAAACATCATGAGAAAATAATTAATTAGTCCCAATATCAGTCTCACAATAAAGTATCAAGCCAACCAGCTAAACATAACATGAACACATAACATCACTCTGTGATGGAAGCTCCGATGGTAGATCACTTTAAACAATGACATGAATCTGATGACTTACAGTTATAGTGCTCACATCTGTTGATCCTAGTAAAGCCTCTGGAGGTGTTAAACAGATTTTTCTACAGCTGGAATCAAAATTTGTCTTCAAAATTTGTCTTCAGGCTCCAATCCAATGCCCCCCATGGACTTAACCAGTCTTTGGACATTTCTGGCTGAATTTTTTCCACACAAGAGGAGACAATTTAGCCCTATGTCTTTTAAGCATTTGGTGGTTGCTTTCCAACGACAGCAATGTGATTATTTAATGGTGCTACACTTGGCAGGTGATCCTTTTGTGTTTGTGGCTTAGACCAGAGCAGAATATTGTGTCAGAGTCTAGGTCCCAGTATGCAACTTGAGGACTGCTATTATTACTTTAGCAAACATTTTCATTTCATCTTTATTACAAACCATGTTTCTTGTACTTGTAGGAAAGCCTTTTTGTGGAAATATAAGTATTGATTCTCTGGAACATTTATTTTAACCTGTTTGGGACAACTGTAAGTTAATAGGATCATTCCACTCTGCTACTGTTTGGATACAGAATTTGATATTGCATTTTGTATTCCTGTCTTTGAAGTTGTTCACAAAATAATTCTATTACCAGTGAATAATAGGCAGTTTTATATGCCCATGTTATGTTTAGTCAGTTTGGCATGATTCTTAATTGTGAGCCCAATGTTGGGACTAATTAACTGTTTTCTCATGATGTTTTGTGAGCCCATTTGGGCAATTTTTGAATGATAAAAGTTGAATAATTTAGACACACACTTAAAAGCTTTGGTTAATTTAGTTAAATATACAGGTACTGGTGTACCAGGAGCCATTAAGGTGCATGTACATGTAAGATAGATAGATAGATAGATAGATAGATAGATAGATAGATAGATAGATAGATAGATAGATAGATAGATAGATAGATAGATAGATAGATAGATAGATAGATAGATAGATAGATAGATAGATAGATAGATAGATAGATAGATAGATAGATAGATAGATAGATAGATAGATAGATAGATTGATTGATTGATTGATTGATTGATTAGATTTCTGTATCGCCCCATCCCCGAAGGGCTCTGGGCGATGTACAGCATGTCAGAAAACAGTATAAAACAGTTAAAACATTAAAACATTAAAACATTAAAAGCAGCGGTGAACCATAATAATGAAATACAATAATTATACAACAAGTCGCAATAAGATGGAATATAAGTGGCGTCCAGTATTGCAATGTTGAACTTCCCTCTTCCCTAGAAGGAAGAAGGGGGGAGGAGTGGTAGGTCCCCTTGGATGGTAAGCGGCCCAAATGTCAAGGGGCGGGGGAGGGGGGCACAATCAGCGGCTGGTTTCTCCAAAGGCCCGGGGGAACAGCTCCGTCTTGCAAGCCCTGCGGAACTCACTAAGGTTCCCTGCGGAACTCACGCAGGGCCCGGACAGCTGGGGGAAGAGCGTTCCACCAGGCTGGGGCCAGAGCCGTAAAGGCCCTGGCCCGCGTGGAGACCAGCTGCATCGCTGAAGAGCCAGGGACTACTAGTAAATTGGCCTCAGTTGATCGGAGAGGCCATACAGGGACATATGGGGTGATGCGGTCTCGAAGATACGACGGTCCCAGGCCGCGTAAGGCCTTAAAGGGGGGAGGAGTGGTAGGTCCCCTTGGATGGTAAGCGGCCCAAATGAAGATGATCCGGAACTCTACTGGAAGCCAATGCAGCTGACGCAATACAGGCTGGATGTGTTCCCAGGCGGCGCTACCTGTCAGCAGACGCGCCGCTGCATGCTGAACCAGTTTTAATTTCCGGATCAAACGCAAGGGAAGGCCCGCGTAGAGCGAGTTACAATAGTCTAATCTGGAGATGACCATTGCATGGATCACAGTGGCTAGGACTGCTTGGGAGAGGAAGGGAGCCAGCCGCCGGGCTTGACGAAGGTGGAAAAAAGCAGTCCGGGTTGTGTGGGCCACCTGGGTCTCCATTGAAAGAGACAAATCCAGGTGGACCCCCAGGTTACGGACGGAGGGGGTCAGTGCCAATGTGACCCCCCCACACCGGCGGCTGGAAAGTCCCGCCCCCCCTCGCGGCCGAGCCAGAGGATCTCCGTCTTCGATAGGTTCAGTTTCAACCTGCTCTGTCGCAACCAACCAGCGACCGCCTCCAAACAGTGCTATAGAGCCGCAGGGGCGGCGGCTGCTCCCCCCTCAATCAACAGAATGAGCTGTGTGTCATCAGCGTACTGATGACAAATCAGCCCAAAACTCCGCACCAGCTGAGCAAGGGGTCGCATATAGATGTTGAATAACAGCGGGGATAGTAGGGGGCCCTGGGGTACACCGCATTGAAGCGGGCACTTCCAGGAGGCCTGATCCCCGCACCTCACTTGCTGATTCCGGCCCCGGAGAAACGAGACTATCCATTGAAGGACAGTCCCCCGTACTCCAGAGGCGGCCAGGCGGTGGGTCAAAAGGTCATGGTCGACCACATCAAATGCTGCGGTGAGATCTAACAACACCAGCAGCGCCGATCCGCCTTGGTCAAGTTGGATACGGAGCGTGTCTGTGACGGCGACGAGGACAGTCTCCGTCCCATGCCCAGCACGGAAGCCGGACTGGAAGGGGTCGAAAGCCGATGCGTCATCCAGAAAACCTTGAAGCTGCTCCAGCACCACTCTCTCAATTACCTTCCCCAGAAACGAAAGATTCGAGATGGGGCGGTAATTGGCCAGATCTCTCAGATCTAATGATGGTCTTTTTAAGAGTGGGTGGACCACTGCCTCCTTCAACCCATCCGGGGAGGCTCCTTGCTCAAGGGAGCTATTGATTATACTCAACAGATGGGGTCGTAGCTCCGCCCGGCAGGTTTTCACAAGCCAAGACGGGCACGGATCCAGAGGACAGGTAGTAGGTCTAACAGCAGCTAAGGCTCTGTCAACAGCGGCCTCAGAGAGCAGGGAAAACTGGGCCAAACAAGGGCTGGAAGACGGCAAGGGAGTCTCCAGTTCGCTAATTATATCCAATGTGGATGGAAGATCATGGCGGAGCGACGCGACTTTATTAGCAAAGAAGCTCATAAATGCCTCACAGCTAATATCCAATTGAGGATTTGAAGATCTCTCCGATAAGGAGGTCAGTGACCGAATTATGCGAAGTAATTGTGCTGGGCGAGAGCTAGCGGATGCGAGAGAGGAGGAGAAGAAGGTCCTCTTCGCTTCCTTCGTCGCCATCTCATAGGTTTTCATAAACATCCTATAAGATGTTCGTGCAGCTTCATCAGGAGATTTCCTCCACGCTCGCTCTAGGCATCTAAGCCCCCGTTTCATACGGCGCAACTCCTCTGTGTACCCTGGAGCGCGTCGAAGACGGGGGCATAGAGGATGCCTGCATATATGCTTCACTAACTTCCAAGTGGTGGCTGGAGATCTCCTGGGACTACAACTGATCTCCAGGCAACTGAAATCAATTACTTTGGAGAGAATGGTGGCTTTGGAAAGTGGACTGTATGGCAGTATATCCCCCTGAAGTACCTCCCCTCCCTAACCCCTGCCATTCTCAGGCTCTACTCCCCCCCCCCCGAAATTTCCAGGTTATTTCCCAACGCAGAACTGGCAACCCTAACTGGCCTCTATGGTGAAAAGGTACTCAGACTGAAGTAAAAGCTGGGAAAGAAGCAGCTTGGTGTTGCAATGAAAAGACAGAGGACAGAATATCTTACGATGTCTAAGAAAAGAGAATGTCTTGCATGAAAGACAGAAAATGGAGAAAAAGAGCTTGGAAAAAAAACACGTGCCAAGATGGCCTTTAAAAGTAGATGGTTTAAAGGGAAAGAACCTCAAACAAAGAACACAACACAATGTTAATAGAATAATAGAATGTTAATAGAATAATCCAATCTATTATTGTTTCCCTATTAAACTCTTCATACTTCTTCAACTCTGCAGGTCATCAGCAGGTCACCTGGGCAAAGCAAACAATATTCCATTTGTGTCTGCTGCAGTAAAAGTGCGGTCCTAAACTATGATACCAAAAAAGGCACGGCTAACATATACTTTATACAGTGCAGTGGGTCTGTTGTTGGTGTTGTTTGTTTGAAAAAGGCATGAGTGAAAATATGTTAAAGGAAGATTTTATAATCAGATTTTTTTTGAAAAAACGCCAATGGTGATCAACTTTTGGTACAATCTGGCTGCAGCAAAGATACAAACACCCAGTATGGTGCAGTGGTCAGGGTTTTGGACTACAATTTCACACCTGTATTCAACTATGGAGTTCGCTGTATGATCTTCAGCCAGCTATGCCCCCTTAGCCTAGCACAAAACTGCTGGGAGAAAATGGATACAAGCAAACCAAGTGCCTAGAGAAAGGATGGATTTAAAATGTGATGTGTTATATATTTAACTACAGTGGCAAAAAAAAAAAGACACCAAACTCAGAGCCTACAAATGGATCTGGACAGAATATTAACAGTTGGATAATAGAAAATTGTGGAGACTATATAATGCATGAAGGATCACAGTACTGTTTTTCATGACTTTCCATGTCTTATTCAGTAGAATTTGTCTATTTGAAATTAAGTGCTTAGTTTGTCTCTATGGAATATTGAGAGAACTTCTTGCCAAACTCATAGACATAAGAATTTTGGATGTGAATGAATCAGAAGCAGGTCCTTTTCTGCAGTAAAAATGGAAACTTAATTTAAGACCAACAAACTCTACTGAAGAAGAAAATGAGAAATCATTAACAATTACTAATGAAAGCACTGCGTACTGTAATCTGGAACGAATATGAAGGGTTGATGTATACAAATTCTGCACAGGGGAAGAAGTAGTCGGTTTTTACATGTAGGAGTGAGACTGTGAAATATTTTCTATAAAAAACTTTCCACACTTTGAAGACAAAACAAAACAAAAACTAACTCCAAATCACAAGTATATTGCTCTGAAGTTCTCATCTCCTTCATGTTGAAATGCTAAATTACCTGACTGTATCTCTGAAGCAGTTGGATTTCCCCATTGTTCCATGTATTATTTACAGTTTTGTGCATCATGTGAGGTTTGCTATAGTTTTCTGTTTACCTTGTTCACATCTCTTTTCAGGTCTATCTTTTCTGTCTGTATTGCTGACATACATGTGACCACTAATACACCTTGGCAAAAAAAAAAGGAAACGATGCAATTGTGCATACAGTTGTCTTACAAAAAATTGGGCAAAAAATTGAGTTCAAGATAATGTTCAGGAATAGCTAGTATTTTTTTAAAATAGGAATGCCATATACTCAGCTATTCTGCCAAGTCATGTCAGCAACATCTTCTCTCAGCTCTGCCAACTAAAATTCTCCAACCTGTTCTTCTACAGCACTTATGACCCAGATGGAACCTCCAAGTTCAGAAACAAAGTATCTCTGAGTACCAGATGCTAGAGACAAATTAAATGGGACTGCTATTATTCCCATACTTCATTCGTGAACTTCCTCAAGATGCTAGGTTGGCCTGGCCACTGTAGGAAATAGACTTTGTTGTAAATAGATAACTAAGGTGATACCTCAAAATAAGTTCAAGATAGAGATGGCACCTGAGCCCTAAAGCACTCTTATAAAGTCACAAATTTTTCTGCCACATACAAAAGAGGCTAATGAGATTAAGTAGGAAGAACAATGTCAAAGTGGAGCCCAGAAGTAGCCTAGAAAAAAAGAAAAAAGAAAAGAAAGCTGGCTCAGAGAAGTGGAAAGGAGAAGCAGCTGCCTAATCAAATAGAAGAGAGCATTTGTGCATGAGAATCTTGTCCTTTCCTTAAATGCAATCTTGATGTGGGAGGCTTTGTCTATCTCTTCCTAGATAGTTCTTCAGGAAGTCATCACCTAGCAACAACCCTGAAGTTCTTCCTGGACTCCAGAAACCAGCAGCAACTGGATTCCCAATGCAGAGTAAGTGAGAATTCTTTAGGTTGCATCCTTGCAGGCCAGTGCTATTATACTTTAGACTGCAGGAAGCAATCTTCATTCTCAGTTTTCCCCAAGAGGATCTGGGAAAAGAGAACAACTGAAAAAGGTGGAAGGTAGGTGTTCCATCAACAGCCACCCCTTTACATGAGCCAGCTTGCTTCTAGAACTGTGTCCCTCCATTTAAAAAAATGCCAATATGCATTTGCTGTTATGGTGAGGTTTTTTACCCTGATCATTGCTGTTCAGTATGTTATGCACCCAGAATATAGTGTCACATTGGTTAAATTCAGAATGAAATGTGCCATTATGATTGGTAAGTGGATTTCATTAGCATTTTTAACAGCTCTTATGCTAAGCAAGGACTAATTCTTCTGGAAAGGGTGAAGTTGGAGTTAGAAGCAGAAGAAATTATAGATACTCTGTGTGTGACCTCAGCTAAAGCAGGCTCATTTGCATTTGTTTAATTGAAGTATTTCCAGCTTGCTTTCTCTATGCTTAAAAAAAAGCTTCCATAAAAAGCATCAAGAACACTAAGAACAAAAGTATATTTAAACAATACATTCAAAACAAATAAATGTCTCTGAACAGGTACATATTATTTGAAAAAAAAAACACTAGAGTATCTGCAAACGATAATCTCAGAGCATATATACAGTCCCAGACTATTTTCTTATTTGATGTACAGCCTATACTGTTCAATATAAATGGCATGAAAACTTGTGCAACAATGGACATTTTCTAAAGTATACAGGGGTCAGACAACAAACCATATCTTGAATGTGGCCCACAAGATCTCAGGCAACCACTGCAGTTACTGCGAAACTGGCAGAATATGTTTGCACTCCCAGTACTTAGCAGGGGATGCGTGGTGCTGTTCTGAATTATCTTTAAAAGAAACCCACACAAAACCCATTACAGCAAACTATCCAAAAGTTAGGGTTGGCAAGATCCTTTTTCTCCCAAAGGGGAATATGGTACTGGACAATGCAAACTATGATAGTTTTATTAAAAGGTTGCCTCATCATTTATTGATATTCCCATTTATTTTGTTCTATATTGTCTTGCTAGGAACACAATAGGTACTTCCCCACTTTTAAAATTAAATTACTTGGTTAAAATACCCTAGCAGAAATAGCATTTGCTTGAAAACTAATGGAAGGAGCTTTGACTCGGGAAAGCTCATACCACAAATAAATTTTGACTCGGGAAAGCTCACGCCACAAACAAATTTTGTTGGGCTCTAAGGTGCTATTGGACTGGAATCTAGATATTCTGCTGCAGACCTCTGAAACAAACGTACATCAGGTACATCAACCAATCTCAATGTAGATTGAAGATTCTGAGATAACCTTTAGGGTCGCTACATATCTAGCGGAAATAATATCTCAAAGACGGTACTAAAATGTGTCCCTCGATGTATCAAATCATCTAAATGACATTGATTTAATGTCTGAGGCTCAAGTCATTGTAATAAACATGAGAAGTCATTCAAATCAGTTTTAATTAACATATGGATATCACAATAGGTCTCCAGAAAGTTTGTGTATAATTTATCCTAACTTAGTGTATTGGATTCCTCGTTGTATTGTTGTTTATGATACGAACATACTGTATGCAGAATTATTTATGCCTAATAAAGGTTTACTGTACTGTACTGTAGATTGAAGATGTAAGTCTATAACTGACCATCATTTATTTGATCTGGTACTTGCTATACCTACCAATTTCAAACTGTTCACTTCCTCTCCCCCCCCCTTTCCCCTCAGCTGTCTCAATCCTAAAACTCTTGCACTTGATCAATACCCTCTCATACATAAAATTATTGTCTCTGAGACATAGAACGGAAATTTTCATTTTGTTCTTCAGTCAAGAAACAAGAGGATATGAAGATTTAATATAATTTCATCAGGGCACTGAAATGAAGGGGGAAAGCCTGAAGGGTTCTGCTCTGGTCTCCAGTAGCTCTCGGTCACAAGAAAAACAAGATTTTTTTTATGATGATCATTAAACATATTTTATTAAAGCTTCCCTGACATTTTTCATACTTTGCTTCTTTCACCTATTACCTCTTTTTCATTTTCTCCTTTTCCATTTTCCTTTGAGGTCTCTGCATTCCTCTTACTTTTCTTGCAAATGACATTTGGTATACTATTAATTTTTTCTCTCCCTTTGTCTGCTTTTATTCCTGCCCTCTGTAGCTAGTCTACCAGGTCAGAAAAAAAATATGGAACATATGCTTGGATTGCATTCTTCATTATGAAGTGAGACATAAACAAAACACCTCTCAGTCCTTCCAACATATATTTCTACAATGAGTGAAATCTGGTATGCCATGAAAACTCATTCGGGGACATTTCTAAAAAGAATCAGAATCTAACTTTTAAAACAGAATGTAACTTTTAAAACGGAACTTAACATCAGAAATATTACAGTTCCAATTCAGAAACCACCTTTCTTACTTACAGGTGTCTACAGATTCATCTGAATCATCTGGACAGTCAGGTTCTCCATCACAGAGCCAGTTCTCAGACACACAGGTCACATGATCGTGGCAAAGAAACTCGCCTATGTCACACAAGTGCTCTTCTGGAAATAAAAATAGTGAAAAATGAAATGATTGATGGATGGTTGAAAATAAAAATTGATATATCACCTTAATGAAATGGGTCTTCAAAACAAATACATAAAGTAATATAAAATGAATTTCTTGTTCTTCAGCACTTCAACTACATTTAAGGTTATTGTCAAACAAGTTATAGACCCCTTCCGCACGGGCAAATAAACACGAGCTAACCATGGTATAAAACCCCTGCTGGGGGGGAACTTCGCATGGATCCCACTCCTAATGCAAGTCCGCTCCCCATTTCCTCCCCCAACCTGGGTTTTTCAAGAATTGCAGTATCTGGGATTCTTTGTTTTAAGGTGGATTGCAGTCATGGCCGAGTGAACGGCTGCCCTGGGAAGTGCATTACTTGGACAAGCTTCCCTTTTTTTTGAGTCCCCACCTCTCTGCTGCATAGTTACAGAGGGGCACAGGGATGGCACCATGGCTGTGGAAGTCCATGCCTGCCAGGCTTTGTAGCTACACAGAGGAGGGAGGTAAGTGAAAAAAAGAGCCTCCATGTGAAGGTGCATGCCCCAGCCAGCACACTCATTGACCACAGGATGCCCAGCCATTCGAACAGTCCAGGGCTATTATGGGTTCATTTATCCCACCTGCAATCTGCTTTACATTTGCTATGGAGAAAGGGACATATAGGTGAAGCACTAGAAGTATAATAACCAACTATAATTGAGGCAATTTTGATTCAAGTGCTCTCTGTTCCATGAAGCAAATCAGGTCACCTTAGGCCACTGACATTCATTCTAACTTCATGAAACATTAATAGTAAGAGGCCACCAGGTAGCAATTGCTTTATGGTGACCCCTTATGGCCTTTTCAAGTTAAAAGATAAACAGAGGTGATTTGTCATTGCCATCCTCTGCATAGCTACCATGGAATTCCTTGGTGGTCTCCCATCCAAATACTTATGGCATATTCTGCTTATATTCCAAGCTCTAATAAGTTCTGGTTAGTCTGGGCTATTAAAGCTTGACCTTATTTTAAGTTGGTCCCCAAACGCTTTGGATAGTTATTTATTATTGTATGTTAAATGACTGTGTGATGAAACCACTCAACTAAGAATTCTGTGGAATATTTTAACATAAATAAATGAAGCTCACTTTTGCCTCACAGGCACTAGGCAGCCCTCTATGCCAGTTTTGCTTCCCAACAAAAAATGTATCTTCTGAAAGGAACAGGATAAGCAGCTGTGAGGAGGGTTCATAAGAAACAAACGAAGCCCACTGTAGATCTTCTGTTTCACTGGCAAAACAAAACTCTTACTTCAAACTGTAATTTTTTGTTGGGTGTTATGGGATATATAGAATTCTCCACCCTGTCAACTCAACTAGGAAACAGAAAAAAGTTACAAATCCAATAATCTCTAGCACAACGATTCTCAACCTGTGGGTCACGACCCCTTTGGGGGTCGAACAACCTTTTCACAGGGGTCGCCTAAGCCTCTCTGCATCAGTGTTCTCCATCTGTAAAATGGATAAATGTTAGGGTTGGGGGTCATCACAACATGAGGAACCATATTAAAGGGTCACGGCATTAGGAAGGTTTAGAACCACTGCTCTAGCAGGAATCTGGCAGGGAATAGGAAAGGCTGTTAGAGGTCTATAACAAACATTGTTGACTATTTATTCCTTTCCTACCTTTGCAAAGTTAAGCTATGCTACTTGAGAATGGGAAGGAATTTACAATAGAAATGGAGGGGCATTGCCTATTTTGTTTTAAAGAAGATTATGGCAGTTGCTGACAACACAAAAACTTCACTGGGGCAAGAAAATTTGATGAGATGAAAGACTACAGAGGATGGTAGTTGATCACTAATGTAAAGTCCTCCACAATTAGAACAAGGATATTTTAAAAGTCTTTTTCTCCATTTACTCCCTTCCACATATTTCATTAGTTTCACAGGTAACAAATGATTAAGAGCCTTGTCTGTTGTAGCAATATCCTTGTAAACATGCCTCCTCAGGTCAGGTTGTATCAAATGTTGACACACCATGTTGTATCAGATGTTGATAATCAGGTTGACATACCATGATGGAGTTTCACCCCCAGATGTCACAGCCAATGCCTGATCCGGATTGTATGTAAATTCATAAGAGTTCTTTTTTTAAAATGAGAATTTTTATTTATTGTACACATCTAAATAGCACACACATAGAAAGATAAACAAAAGATCCCCATCTAGTCCCCACTCTCCCCTAGAATAATAATACTAAACGAATACTACTAAATAATACTAAATGAATACTAAATGAAAAGAAAAAACAACACGTACACGACCACCTACACATATATATGACGACTTCCAGCTACCTCACTAGGGATCCAATCATTAATCTTATAATTAATATCAACATTTTTCCCCACTTTTAGTCCTTATAAAGTTGTCTTAATCCAATATGCTGTTTTCATTTAAGTCTTAGAGTTCTGAAAGGCTGCAGGTTTTCTGTGCGGGAGAGGCGGAAGATTCTAAGGGGGGAGGAGTTAAGTTGTCAAGTTGTCAGTAAGGACTCAGGTAGATATACAGAGAAATACGGATTGGTTAGGGATAGGCAGGTTAGTCTACATCAGGTTGGCAGCAAGTTAGGGATGGGTGAGAGAATCAATAGGAAACACTAGCTAACCTAATCATCATGGTCTGAGTAAAGAATTAACTGAATGATGGAGGAGTAGGGACTACATAAAAGTTCACACTTCCAGTATCTATCAGTGTTGTGAAGTCAATGCTGAAAGGATCAGAGATCCTACTCTTTAGAGAGCCTTTCTCAGATAAAATCACTCCATCTCTTCCATTAGGAGAAACAGCCCATCAATTCTGTAGTTATAGGGTCACATTCAGTGAACTGACGTTCAGCTTAGCTGTTACACTTTTGAAATATTTACTTGTTAATCAAAGTAAGCTGTTTAACCCTTTTACTGAAGAGACATTATCTATGTGAGTAAGAAGAAAGGGGGAGGAAGGAAATATATATCTCCTGAAACCTGAGCTTATGCAGTAACTTAAGCAAGTAATTCAGTCTTCTCAATATCTACATTTTGCTTTATTGACCACTTGCCAATACTCATTTATAGTACGCTACACTCTGCTAGACAGTTATTGAGGAGGATGTGATGGGTGACAGAAGTCAGAATGAGGTGGAAGAATGAATTGTATCACTTCAGATTGTAGGAAGGTTATCAGAAAATAAGGCATGTAATACTTAAAAGAAAAAGGAGCTCCACACATTTATCAATGACTATCTGTTGGCGGCAGCTGAAACAGTAGGTAGTTTGTGCAGTACCACATATGTACAACTGCTAGTAAATAACCAATGCTGTCCAAAGTAGCTATGCATCCAGAGGCCAATAATATCATCAGCCCAGAACAGATATTGTGGCCCATTCAAAAGCAGAGTACCTACAGGGTACTGCATAGGCCACTTCCTGCCTTAGCTGCTTCAAACAGATACCTGCCGGTAAAGGTGCATGACTTCATTTTACCTTGGTCACTGCTAAGTGGCAGTTATTTGCTCTTTCCTTGTGTCAGGATGCCATTGCTGGGAGGGGGGAATTGCTGGGGAGAGTTTTAGCATTTGCAGGTGCTGCTTTATCTGTTTCCCTGGTCTTGGAGCTTGACGGCTGGGATGGGCCTTCAGGCTGGACTCTTCCTAACTATCTTGGCTCACATGTAGGTGTGGGGATTTGCTGCAACATATTATCAACTGCTTTGGCACCTTTTTTTGCCAGAACTGTCTTTCTCGTGTATTCAATAAAATCCTTGAATCCATCAAGTGAGTTATCTTCTGAACAGGGAAACTGACACCTTGCCCACATTGACTATTGAGGGTAGGGTTGCCAGCACTTGATTGGATGGAAGCTCAAGGGGGCTGGGGAAATGTAAATTACTGCCACTCTAACAGTGCAAGGTCACTTCTGGAACAAATTCAGAAGTAGCCTCATTGCATCAGGGTGACATTCTAGGATTTCACTAAAACTAGAGTTCACGGCAGAAGAGACATTGCATGATTGGAATAGCAATGATTTCTTCCACATTCCCCCACCCAGCTCACTGCCATACCAAGAGAAAACTGGGGTTGGGGGCTGCCAGCAGGAGGTATATAGCGGAAGACATAGTGTAACCCCTATGTTCAGAATGGGGTGACTCAGAAAGGGGTGGAGACTAAAAGCAGCAGAAGGCTGCAAAGCTCATGAGGTTGGAGGAAGCAAGGCTACCAGGTTGGAACCTTGATTGATTTTTATAAGCCCTTAACACCTTGGTTAAGGTAACTGCAATGTTGTTGGGAACTGGTGGGAAGGGAGTTGTTTATTTTTGCCATATTGTAAATGTTAGAATTTACTGTTTCAGGGTTTTTGTGTATGCAAATGGTGAGAGTTCTTTTGGGGACCTTCATCATCTTGAATCCAGTTCACCAAGCCTCTGGGGTCTCCATGAGCCAACCACCCGCAGGAAGAATGGACTTGGCATTATCAGACTGTAATTAGAAGGATTTGGAATGAAACTTGAACAGGACCTTGGAGTGTTTAGTTAAATGTTAATGTTTGATAAGTGTCATATGTTAAAGAAAGTAAACCATTTTGTTTAAAACTAGTTGTTGCAAACTCCTTCCAAGCTCTTCCCCACAGAACCCACAAGCTGAGGTTACAATAGCAGCCCAGATTGTGGGCTAGGGATAGAACAGAGACTCAATTTTTGATTTCAACCTACATTGAATAGCAAACGAACACAGCAGGCAAAGAGGCTGGTTTCTACCTGATACATTAGGATTTTTTAAATACCGTAGGAGAGTTTTATGTGGGGTGATATTCATCACAGTATGAAATGATACACAGTCAATTCTATCAGCACAATATCTTTTTATCTGTCCCATTTCTTTCTGCTGCACTTCAAAAGGCATGCTAAAAACATTTTCCTTAGAAGGTGTTTATTCTCCTTTGTGTGTGTGTGTGTGTGCATGGCTTAGATTCATGGAAAGGTTTTCATGGACAAAATGATGTCCACCTCTGGAGTGCAAATTTTGCAAGTTCATGTTTTGCCTCTTCTGTACCCCAAAATGACCCCTGTATTTGAAGATGATTTTGGTCTGCAGCAGGTGGGGGAGACAAGAAGGTCATGCTCCATGAGTTTAAATCCTTCACCCTGCAGAAATATTCCAGTGAATCCAAATCTTCATTTTAGCATTAGCTTAGTTAAATGGCTTCTAGTGAGATTTGTCATATCTTTCTGTTTTGAACGTATTACATTTTGGCTGCAAGGGTTTTATTTTACATGGCTTAAAAATGATTTTAGTCTTTTGTATGTCTGTTGTAGCTGCATTAAATACCCATAATATTGAGATGCTGGATACAAGACAATAGTTTTCAAAAAATCATTAATTATATGCCATCAGTTCCATTTGCTATTGTTTTCTTATTAGTCCACAGCACAAAGTGATATGTTAATTTCCGCAATAATAAATTACTGTGCTATATGCTTGTACATAGCTTACATGACTGGCTGATCAACTGACTGATCTTTGCATAAATTCCATTTTCCGCAGCATGGGATTTTTCAGACTTATAATTATTTTTAAAGCCTTCCGGCATTTATACCTTTGTTAGATGAGTTAAACAGTAAAGGAGATTTTAAAACTTTGTTTTTTTTAAAAAAACACACCTAAACAACAAAATAAGCCGTTGTGAAATCCACTGGGATTAATTGTCATCTCAGACAACAGTTATATATAGCATTGGTGTAATCAGGGCATAGAAATGCCTCTGGTGTGCTTGCTAAAGCAGTCTCAAAGCTTTGAAGAAAATTCTTATTGTTCCATAGTGTTAGGGACAGTTATGTATTATCCCTCTGGGACAGAACAGTAAAAGCAGCTTGTTACAAGCACCCTATTTATTTTATTTATACCTACACATGCTATTTTCAAGGTCAGTTTCTGAAAATATCAATGGTGGCTCATTCAAATGCATGAATTTTTACCTGCAAGGTAGATCACTGTTTTGCATTATTAAGAATACCTAGTGTGCTATTCTCTTGGCTCACTGGAAGAGCTAAGTCATGTTTTGCATGTAAGCACATATAATAAAGCAAACTAGACTGTTGAGCAGAGGAAGCAAGTGTTATTTTAAGCCATCTTTTCTTTTACTAAACCTAAACTACATACTAATTAAATGCAGGATTATGGCTTATATGGAAAGACTGGGTTTAAAGGAATGCAAAGTTTCTCGTTAGAATACCACTTTCTAAAAGTATACCTGAAACCAGAACTGAGGGGAGGTGTATCCCTACCACTGAGTAAATACTGCTTACTGTACCTAGAGCCTGCATAATGTTAGCCACCTGCAGTAGGTGTTACACGTGAGAAAGCTTTTACAGTAATATTAGCAATATTATTCATCTTCAAAACATTCCAGAGAGGAACTAGTTTGTAAGGGAAATCTAGCAGCCTTATAATGCCCATGAAAAAGGAGGGTAAATTCCAGTGAGTCATCAATTTTGTACAGACAGTGTCTTACAGCATCTCTACATGTCTTCATGTCTAAAACATCAATTTATGGCAATAAATGCATGGTTGCGACTCACTTGTTAGGCAAGGACCCAAACCTATTATCCAAACAAGTACTTCTGTTGACGGTATATTGCAGTTTGCCAGCATTCAAGTTCAAGTTCAAGTTGACTGAAGAACCGTACTCTCCTTCTATCTGGGATGGTCATCCTTTTCCACCAAGCACACAGCTTCGGAAGGGATGCACATGCAATGGTGATGGAGGCAGGGGATAACTACCCAGATATCCAGATCATCCAAATCAACTCTGAAGATCAATGTGGTGACAGATGGTGCAGCCAAATCACCCTCATAACACTCAAAGATAATAATTTGCATAATTCTTCTCATGCTTAGTGATGCTGGAAATGGTTTATGCAGTACAGGTACATAATTTTCACTGGCATATATTTGGACGTCATGGGTGACAAGTTGCACCATTCTTCCCAATTCCTAACGCAATTTTGAGAAAAATGTGGGAATACTTGTGGAATTTTATTTTTAAGCTTCTGTGTGTCACTCCAGAATTGGAGAGCAGTGACGAAAGGAGGGAAAACTGCACCCAGGACATGAACTGCCCATGCACCCCCCCCTGCCCCACCCCACCCCTGAAATGCCCCAATACGCCCCACCCCCAACACACCTCTGGCCCCCGCCCCAGCCCCCAACGCATGATTGCAATGGCAGCGCCAAGGGCGAGCCCGCCCTAGATGTCCCCATTGCAGTTCCACCTCTGTCAGAGAGCTCATATGACATCTTCAAAACACATGTTGAGATGGCTTGTAGTACATGATCTTAATTAAGACACCATTATTTGGGCCTCTCTGAAGTTATGAAGTCTTCTGATCTATGCATGGAATGAGCAGTCAAGCATCCTGGGTGGGATTTTTTGACATGGTCTGAGACCTTTAAAAGGAACTCTATCAAGTGAACTCTATCCAAACACATGGAAATACATCTCACACTCTCCCCCCCCCCCTTGTGAAGTGGACAAAACATATATCCACGATCATTCCACACTGTGGAGTGAAGCACATCTTGCCATGACATGCTTCTGAAAATGCCAGCCATAGATGCAGGCAGAATGTTAGGAACAAAAACTATCAGAGCATGGCTGCACAGCCCAGAAAACCCACAACAGCCGAAAAAAGATCTTTATTTACCAAAATACAGTGCAAAAAATCATTGAAAACCTGTATCAAAACAGACTATAGAAAGAAAATGAAACCTTTGAGTCTGATTAAGGTGTCAAGCCACTGGTGTTACCTTGACATTTCTTTTCCTGTAATGGACAGCAGCCCACTGGAACCTTGAAAAATAGAGATTAGTCAAGACAGACTTCACTCTACTGTTCCCTGTTCTCCAGACCTTGGCTTGTACAGTTCTGACAAGGGTCCCCAGACTTTTAAATTTTTCCTTTCCGAGTTGGAAGGCTTTCAGTTTAGCCTGTCATGAAACTTGGGTTGAGTTCCCACATTATCTTTTATCCAGTCAAATTAAGGCACACGTTCCCAAACTTTTATGGCCATACTCAAGATATTCACATGGTTGCAGTCCCCAGGAAAGAAACAATTTATCTGAGATCAAGGGACCCTGCCTCTCATTATTACAATAGCTAATACTATTACTTTATGGTCTACACAAGAAAAACCTTCAGCCAACACTAGAAGCCCACATAAAACAGAATGATTTGATGTGTTTATGGTGTAGAGCCTCCATCCTGTGGCTCACAGCTGAATCTGGAAACCAGGGACAATGCTACTCCTTTGCCACTGCAGAGGGCTTCCCAACAATGGAGGAAGGCAACAAAAAAAAGGGAAATCACCAGCTGCCTGGAGCCCTTCATAGGGAAAAACAAACTTATACCACAGGCTTGTGCTGGGGGTGTTCCCATCTCAAAAGCCTGGAGGAAGGCAACTAAAGTTGGCTCCACCCCAGAAATGTTCCTAGTATATTTCTGTAATTTAATTATTCTTTGCATGTTTGGTTGTAATTTGTGTAGTCTGCTTTGAGCCTCACTGTTGAAAGACAGACTATGAATAAAGGTAACAAGTGCTTATTCAATTGATTAGCTTATTATGTACTATTTGTTACTGCTACACACAATAAAGCTTTAGTTTATCAACAATACATACACATAAAGCTGTAAATACATTTGGGTCATCTCTGTTCAAGGAGCTCAAGCTGTTCCCCCTTAATTTTTAACAATTAAATTCAGCCAAATTACAGGCGATTACCACTATTCCAAATGATTACCATTTTTCCTCAGCTCCCTATTTTAGGAACGTGTATAAACAGGATATAATCCTCTTGCAGTTAACACTAACATTAGCTAACAACATTCAGAGTCTTGATCAGAATAAAGAATTGCCCAGCCAGCAGAAATACAGGTTAAAGGTGAAAAAAGCTACTGTTTAGCTTCCAAGTCCTGAACAACAGGTGTTAGCATTTACACACAGTACAAAGAACCCTAAAAGAGTAGATAAAATTCCCTTACAAAAGCAATTCCTTTACCAAAGCAGTCTAGTAATTATGAGATAAGAGGATAAATCATATTTATTTATTTAGAAATTACATAAAATCTATTGGTTAAATGAATAGAATCATTGTGTAACTATTTATTTAGATCATTCATGTTCTATGTTTCAAGGAAGCCAGATCAAGGTAGTTTACAAGTAAAGTGTCTTATATGCTGGAAACAGAGGGAAGAAATAAACAGGTAGTTTTCATAGTGGAGGAAAGTAAATAAGGGAGGCCCAAGAGGCTCCCAGTGTACTGGGAGCACTACTGTGCTTGTTTGTAATTCCAACAAGCAATTTTCCTGTTTTTCTTGTTGTTACTGAGCAACCCATGCAGTGAAGTGACACAATGCGGAGAAAACCCTTCAGCCTGCTATTGCAGTTGCAACAAAAAAATCAGCCCACTGTGACAGCCACTGGTGAAAAATCTGGATCTATTTAAGCTGATGACACAGAGCTTGCCTGCTAGCAAACTGGAATGAATGGGGCATGCAGTCTTGAAAAAAAAAAAGGGGGGGGGGTTGAATCATTTTAGCCATCTGTTCATAGTCTAATCACAATCTTGTTTGGTGTTTATTAACTTTTCCCTGTAAAATTGTAGTTCATATGACTGTTTGTCAGAAGTTCAGTAAATTTAGTGGGGCTTAATCTCAACTATCATTATATAGAACTGTGCAGACATTCTGGGATGTTCCAAGATCTTTTTAATTTGGGGTAAAATTTAGGGATACCAGCCTCCAGGTACGACCTGGGGATTTCCTAAATTACAGCTCATCACCACACTACATCACCATACTACAGAGCAATGTACCCCACAAAGGTCCCTATCTTCCCCAAGCTCCATCCCAAATATCCCAACCTGGATCTGGCAATCCTACCTCCACCCCCGCTGCTGGCTGGAAAGGACCTCGCAACCCTAGAAAAATGTAGGGTCAATGTAACAATTCTGTGCATCATATCACCTGTTCTGTGAAAGCTAAAAAAAGGGTAGCTGAAGGACGCAAAAGCCTGTGAACCAGCATTACCATTAAGGTAGACACCTTTCTTCTCTGCTACATTTCATTATGGCTTATACTTTTATCTTCTTTAATAAAAAACCCTATTCCATCCTTGATTTCAACTGCCAGTCAAAATATATCAGAACCAGACTAATGCCTGCAATAATGAACAGAAACGCATGACAGCAACCTATGAATAGCAACATAAATGTCTAAGTAAATGGAAGAACTGGCTAAGAAATATCCGAAGAGAGAACTGTCTTATCACCAATTTCAAGGATAATGAGAGTCAGAGAAAAAATACCTTTGCTATATGAGGCAAAGGTAAAGACAGAAGAATTTGATTTTATTTCTAGAAAAAAATTGATGTTGTATTTTTATAACTGTGTTTATGGGCAACAGTATTTGCAGTTATTGATATTAAGCCCACCCTCAGTTAATTTAAAAAGAAGACTGCAGGATTTATTTTGGGTCAGGTGTCAGTGCAGGATTTTCATGTTTTTCTATTCACAGCTCCATTCCATCTGCCTGCTCTTTGTTCCCTCTCCCAGTCTCACCACAGTTACAGATTACTTTGTTCCCCAGGCACACACCCCAGTGAAGATACAAAACAACAGCCTTGCAGTTCATTAGTTTATGTAAACAATTAATTTTACAGATCTAATTAAGTAGGCTAACATATTTATATGGGTGGGCTGTGCTAGGCAGTCTGGCTGCCTTTGTTGGGTAGAAATGTCCCTTGTCAAAGCTTGCATCTTTGGCTGGCGTTGGTGATCCTTTTCCTGGGCAACAGCCCCATCCATTTCCCGTGATGCTCAGCATGGTCATTACCAAGTTCAGAAAGATATTGCTCAGCACTAGGGGCTCTCCTTCCTAGCCACATCCCGCCACATGGCCAATGACGCGCTGCACCAGATACACCTTCCCTCACTGCTGATGCCTCAGTGTGCTTGCTGATTAGTCCCACCTTATCCCTGTCAAACTAGTTATGGTCTAACCAAAGACAAGGCTTATTTAACCAACTTTACCCCCAATATCACAAAGCAGGCAAAGAAGGCCTCCTTAACAGCCAACAAGAGAAAAACACAAAAATTCCTTCTGGGTTCCAAAGGCAACTAGCTAATCCTGGGATGTTAAAGGGAAGATGGGTGGGTCAGCAACCAGAAGAAAGGCTTACTTGGAGGAAGTCAGGCCAGAATATATATGGCAACATTGCCATAAATAAATGCCATAAATCCCACTGTGTGCTGTATCACTGCTTGGTGCAGTATGAATTCAGCTTTGATCTGGCCAGCCATTCCGTTTGCCTAGCAACTGTCTGTGTCCTTTCTCAGCACAGAATAGGGCAGGGCAGGGCAAAAAATATAGAAAGAAAATGGGACATGGTCTTGATTTTGCAGAAAGTTTTCTGACTGGTAAGAAGGCCACCAACTGCATACCCAGTATCTCCTGTAGGATCTGTAGATGAATTAATATTCAGACTGTCTATCCACTTGGTGAAAATCCCATGAACACATCACAATAGTGCTCCAATGGAAAGATTTGTTCCAGAGGCTCAGAGTGTATGTGACATATGGGCCATTTCCGCACAGGAGGTAAAGAGCGCCCCAGGACTGCTAAAAACAGCATCCCTGGGGAGGGGTTTGCACGACCGCTGCTGCTGCATCACAGCAGCGCCGGCCTCACAACCCCTGAGTGGCGCAAAGATGCTGCTTCTGAACCTCGCTCCCTGAGCGAGGTTTTTCGGAAGCAGTGTCCAACTGCTGCCGTGCAAATGGCAGCGGCTGGAAGGTGTCATTTCCCTCGCACTGTCCCTGAATGCTTACCTCATCTGGCTTCTGGCTTGTCGCAGAGGCCAGGTGACACGCCCCCCTGGCCTGCGACTCCAGAACCGTTGCTCCAGCCTGCGGAGGCATGTCCCCTGGCCTCTGCGATGAGCTGGAAGTCAAGAGACGAGGTAAGTGTTCAGCGACGGTGCAGCCTGTGCGAAGGCTGTGCCGCCGCCTGCCGCCCTCCCGGAACTGTCCGTGTGAACGGTCCCGGGGGGGGGGGGGTGTGCATCGGCACTGTTTATGCCGACACACACACACGCCCGCACCACTGCAGTGCGGAAAGGGCCATGGTTTGATATTGTGCTGTGAATGTATGATAGGAATCATTCACCATCTAGGTAAGTCTGCATAGGAAAATGGAGTTGTGAATGATCGCTATAATGCAACAAAAGCACAATATCCAACCATCTGTAGACCACCACCCTGCCCCCAGGGAGAAAGATTTGCTCCAGATGATCAGAATGAACATATTGCATGATTTCTTTAGTAACTAGACCACATCAAATATCACAGCCATTTTCGGCTGCATAGAGTAGTCAAATATCAAAGAGATGACCATCAGAGTTCACTTCATGTATTCTCTTTCTCTGGTTCTTTCCTCGGAAACCTTTTAAAAACATTTTGAAGCAGGAATAAACATTTCTTTCATGGAGTTCCACATTGTTTCCCTACCCCTTTGGTTCTAAAAACATTTTATTTCTAACCTCAAAACATTTTCAGTTAATCCCCTTTTAAAATGATACTTTGGTTTTAACATTTCAAAAAGGCTTCACTTGCTCTATTTACTACATTCCCACACCTCTGCGCCATCCCTGAACTTTCTCTTTGCACCATTTTATCATGTCACTGAGCTCATCCCTTGCCTGTTTATTTCCATTATTTCTGTTTGGTTTTTTTAAAATTTGGGAGGGGGGCTTAATCTTTGAAGCATCAATTATTCAAGTTGTAGAGAATCACAGCAAGAAGCAGTGAAGCACTGAAGTATCAATTCCACAACTAACTGTAAGAAAGGGAAAAACATTGAATAGTGGTCAGGAATCGTTTTGAGGGTGTGAATGCAAACATACTTCATGGTAAAGGGAGAGTACTGAAAACGTTTCACAAAAGTTCTAGGTGCTTTGTTCGGAAAGGACCACTGACTCTTTCTTCCTCTCTTTCATACACAGGATGCATTTTGGGAGCTGTTTCCCATGATGTAGTTTAATATCACTAGGCAATGAGTATGAAGGAATATTCTTTCCAAGTGGGCTTGTTGAATTACATGCAAGTTTTCACCCAATCAGTGATGTACCTTGGGCATGACCCAGGTAGTTGGATTGTTTGGCTGTGCTCCACAGTGGAAGCAGATCCCCTGTTGTATGTGTGGGTATGAAGTGGGCTGACCTGGATTGTCCAGGATATTTTAATCTCATCAGATTTTGGAATCTAACCAGGTTTGGCCATTATTAGTATTTGAATGGAAGACCACCAAGGAATACCAGGGTTGCTATGTAGGGACAAGTAATGGCAAGTCACCTCAATGTTTCTTGCCTTAAAAGCCCTATGAAGTTGACGTAAGTCAGATGACCAGGGAATAATCGACAAATTGTGGATGCTTCTGTCATGCACACAACAAACTGAAATCACAGATGGCAAGGCAAACTTTTTATCTAATGGCATACACTAAAATCTCTCATTGTCATTTCAATCATAACAAATACAGAATGTAAAGAAATTATGAATTGCTAATTAGAGGATAGCTTCAGTGGATAGCTATTATTTCCTGTGGCCCAAATAGGACTATGGCAGATTATATGTGGTTTCTCTGATACTTAAAAAAACCCTATGTATGGATATATACTATGTGGACTGAAGTCTTAAATTAAAATTGTTTGTGCTATAACAGTTATACTTTAGTTGGAAGTAAAAAAAATCTGCATGTTAACACAATATTTAGCTGTTTAAAAATATTCTATTGACAATGTAACTGGTTCTTTTTTTTAATGTATGCTACAAAGCCACCCTTACTTTTTCCCATCATTACTGAAGTAAAACAGATAGCCTTCACAAATGATATTTAAATTCCTTTTGTATATAAAAATAACAAACTTGCAGAGTCCTTCAGAGTTATACCCTGTTAAGTTCATTGATGCTAAAGGGTTTAGAAAAGTGTAACTCTGGTTTGACTGCACCATTGATTATCTGTTAGTCTGATTATTAATAGCAGTTTTCTACTTCATATCAGAGGCTCAAACTAGGCATGACATCTGCAAACTCCCAAAGGTGGTTTTTTTTAATGGTAAAATGCATCTGTTCGGAACCTTTGTTTGAAGACTTACCCTTTTTATCTATTTCCTAACCTTAGCCAGCATGCTTGAGTTGCTGCTGCATGCCCCAAAATGACTCATTTTATAGAGAACCCCCGCAATTAGGAGCATATTGCTTTCCCATGAATTCTGATAAAACTTAATCAGGAAAAATAAATTAACTAAATTATTAGCATGTCATAACCTTTACAGGGGGCGGGGGGAACCCCAACACCTTTTTAATGTATTTCAAAAGTTTGTTCTGGGTAGAAAAGTAGCAACTGTAAGGACACACTTTGAAATTCAGGTGGTGACCAATTAGCTTACTAAAGAACTATTGTTCTAATGAGACAGTTGGCCTTTGAAGATGTGCATTTAAGCTCAAAATGAGGGTAAGGGGTAAAGGTTATTTGTCTTTGATCACATCCTCTGTTTGAGGTCAAAGTTATCATTAATGTTGTCAGCCGAGTGAATATAAAGTAGGAGGAGAAAGTCCATAGGGCTTTTTAGGGGGAACAAATTAAAAGAAAGAAAAGGAAATTAAGTCACACTCCAGAAGATATCTATCCACAAGAATATAAATGTGCTCACTGGAACCCACAATAAATCCTAATTTTAGTGAAAAATAAAGTAATGTTTTCTATAGCTGTATTTGAATTTGCTCATAATCACTTCTAGCATTCCCCATTTGATCTCATATTATTCACTGAAAGTTGTATATTCTCCTTTTCTAAGGCTTCCCCCATTCTTCCTTCAAACCCTCTAGGTAATTGGTGTACTGTCTTCAAACTGCTTCCAACCTCCATCTGCTCAGAGAGTCTGAGACCCCCAAAATCCAATTTCCCATATGCTAGCACTTTGTAAAATAAACAAAACATAAATAGCATGGTAGGTTCTCTGCTCCTCACAGTCTGGAATGTGCTTAAGCTGCCTTTAGGGGCTTTAAAAAGCATTATTTTCATTCTACCCAGCCAAAGGTAGGAACAGGTTGCCAATTGCCTTAATCATTCAAGGCAACTGGAAACATCTCTCCACGTGTTGGGCTTTAGGTCTGCCCAAAAGTAGTTTGCTGCTGTACTGGTGCAAATTCAAAATCTGAAAAACAAATCACAACCTACATAAAAGCATTTTATTAGGACCAACCAAAATGACACAAAACAATGTACAAGCTTCCAGCTCTCCAAGGCTCTTCATCAAACGGAATGTTACAGCATAAAAAAAGAGGTGGTGGGGAGACAGTTTTTTCAGACAATGATTTCAAGGCCTTTTCTACCCTGCACCCTGTGCTCTATGCTGGCAGACAAGCAAATGCATACTAGTGTTTATCCATTTTCACACCATGACTATTTATAGTAAAAGTAGTCCCCCTGTGTCAAGCACCTGGTCACCACTGGCCCAAGGTGTGTCATCACATCACAATGTTTACTAGGCAGACTTTGTTTAAAGGGTAGTTTGCCATTGTCATCCCCAGTTGTCTGCACTTCACCTCCAGCAAGCTGGGTACTTATTTTACTGACCTCAGAAGGATGGAAGGCTCAGTCAATCTTGAGCCAGTTACCTGAAACCGACTTCCATTAGGATAGAACTCAACTCAAGAGCCGAGCTATGACTTCAGCTTACCACTTTGTTATAGTCTACGTGTCTACAAATGTGAAAGGGACAGTCAAAGCCATTGTAAGCTGTCTTGACTTACTATGCTGTCCATTCTTAGAAGCCCAGCAAATTACCCAAAGGGATTTTTTTGTTGTTTGCCATTGCCAAAAGTGTTCATAAAGCCTCTTTTTAGGCAAGCCCTGCTGAATATATATAATTAAGCTATAAAAAGTAGTGCGAATCTTTGGGAGAAAAAAGAATACATGGAATAAAATATGCAGAATAAATATGGGGGAAAATCTTCCTATTCCAGTAGTCCACATGCAAAATAAATATGCAAAATAAACATGGAAAAATATGCAAAATTAAAATAAAATGACATGACAGGAGGTTAAATTCTGAGGATATTTTACTGGAGTAAGTCCCACTGAATAGGATGGAGCTTACTTCTGCTTGGACATTCTTAGGATTGCTCCCAGAATGCTTTTCTAAACAGATGTGGCTTCATTCAGGCTTTTGCATCTTCAAAAAATTGTGAACAATAGCAAGAAAGAATCCATTCACACGAAATCTGCTCATCATTTTTTCCCTTGTCCTCCCATGTTAATTGATTTGTTTAAATCCACAGGTTTTTTCTATGCAAAATAATCCTCACCCCAAAAAACATACTTTTAAAAATAGAACTATTAAGTGAAAACATGTTTTAAAGGTCTATTCAAATGCAAGCGAGAATTAAAGAGCTGACAGTGATGTCCTTGCTGCAGATGTTCCAGCTATTTACTGTCATTTTATGCTAATTGATATAATTACAAAGAAAAAAAATATTGTAGCTGAGCAATTATCCTCACAAGTGTCTCTGAAATCATGGTGTTAGGTCTATCAAAGTTGCTGGAATTGCACAGCCTCTGAAAAATAGGTGTATATTACTGAGGAGCAAATGAAAAATGGCACAACAAAGTTATGGCCACTCCATGAAGTTCCATTCCGTGAGGTTTTCAAAGCAAGAGATAAGCAGAGGTGATTCGCCCACTGCCTTCCTCTACGTAGCAGCCCCAGTCTTTCTTAATAGTTTCCCATCCAAATACTAACATTGCCTAGCTTCCAAGTTCTGACAAGTTTGGGATAGTCTGGGCTACTAGTGCTGCTATGTAGCACTGCTAATCAAGTCATTGGACAAAATAAAGACTAAGAAAAGAACAATGAGGTCACAAACACTTCCACAAACACCATCTTTTCCATCATATACCATATTTAAGTCTACCAGAAGTGATGGAATCATGCAGATATCTTAATAATGTAATGATCCCAGGCACAGAAGAATAAAAGGCTATTTCCCATTGTGGCTATAGGAAGTTGGGCCTTGGATAGGCAGCCAAGAAGAGTTCTGGACTACTGGAATAGGAAGATATTAGGAACATTTACCGGGCAAGCTGTTCCTCCACTGAACACGCCAAGAACAGACACAAAAACAGGAGTGAACTGCTTACTACTGTATTAATAGCAGGCCAGAACAAAGACATGGGACATGTATAGTCGAAGGCTTTCACGGCTGGAATCACATGGGTGCTGCGTGGTTTCCGGGCTGTATGGCCGTGTTCTAGCAGCTGTATGGTTTCCGGGCTGTATGGCCATGTTCAGATCCTCTGAAGATGCCAGCCACAGATGCAGGCGAAACGTCAGGAGAGAATGCTGCTAGAACACGGCCGTACAGTCCAGAAACCACACAGCACCCAAGACATGGGACATGCTTAAGTGAAGTCATAGAGCTGTGCTGGCAGGGGCTGGTGGGAATTGTAGTCCATAACATCTGGAGTGCCAAAGGTTCGCCACCACTGTCATAGAGTGTGCCTGTGAACCAGAGTGACCCAGGTAAAAGGGAAATGCTATGCCTTCAGATCACTAGTGCAATAACAGCAACTGGGTAGTGATGAAGTAAGCCTCCCTCTGATCCACTGAGGTCACAATGTGATTTGGGAGGGGGGTGTCATTATGTGTTAAAATGACCAAATGCTGTTCATCAAATTCTGAGTGTGTAATGGGGTTTTTCCATATGTCTTGCTCCTGAAGGTTGAGCACAATCAAGCACAGGAGTCAATCTGGAGAGAAGGATTGAAACAAAAAACTAGCAAGGTCTTTTTATTTACACTCAATGACCTCAGTGGTTTTCACGCTTTCCTATTGATGATACTCTTCATGTTGGCTTGTTTGCTGAGGAAGCCCTGCCTGTTGTAGAAACCAGTGTACATTACAATGGAGTGTGGGATATAGTCAAGAGTTGACACTTAATTCATACTAGGCTGTGTAGTATGTTGCAAGAAGAGTGTTTAATTTAGCCACACACAGAGTTGCAATAGCATTATCAGCACTTTATGAAAAGTTTAACATTAACTATCAGCTGTATTTTCAAATCCATAGAACTGAGTGAGAAGATGGTGGTTTCATCAATTTTAATGCATAACAAATGTGTGCTCTTTCACACTGCATCTGATAGTACAGGTTTTCCCATTACACACACAGCTTGGTGCTTTTTCTGGATAGGACCATCAGAGTGGTTTATCAGGGATTCATATGCTGTATCCTATTCAGGACAGCAGGGAAATTCAGTAGCTGTGGTCTTTCTATTTGTACTGACTGCATTAGCTCAGTTAGCCTTCTATCCTATTTTTCTGGCCCTATTGCTATTTGTCATTATAATCCATTTGCAAATGTAAATTGTTTTATGATATTAACTTCACTCGTCCTCAATAACTGCGGGGATCTGGCAAAAAAACAAAACAAAACAAATTGAAGAGCCAGAATATAAATTTGGATTTCTCTGATCCTTGCCTATTATATGTCCTGTATGACTGGTGACAATATGGTAACCAATACAGTAACTGGGCATATATTTTCTGGTTCAACCTACTGCCACAACTGAAGTTGAAAACCATGCATCAGAGGTGAGATGGGTGCTGACTAGAGTCAGGGCATATTAGTTGGTGGAACCTTGCCTTTTGAACCCCCCTTGACAATCATCTGGCACCTACTTTACTTTATTTTAAGAACCAGGTTAAAACACAGCTTCTCACACAGATGGGTTTTTTAAAAAAAACTAGGGTTTTGCCTTATCAAGTTTTTAATGGTCTATTTCTGTTTACATTTTTTAAAAAAAATGGCTTGTATTTTTGTGCTGTATATGTTTTTAATTGCCAGCCACCTTGAGCAACAGCTCAGAAAAATTCTAAAGAAATACATAATATGTCAGCAGGTAAGAGAATAAAATATACTTTTTCAGGGCTCACCCTCTCTTTCCAAGACCCCACTGCCACACCAGGCTTCAAGGCTCTGGGTGATAATAAGCTGAAGGGCAGGGGTAGAAGCGAGAGCAGAGAGGGAAGGAAGGACAGTTGGTGAGTAGGATGTTTTTCCTAATGTCAATTCCTACCATAAATGAGGGGAGAAAAGGAGGGATGCAGTGGTCACAATGAAGAACATGCTCAGTGAAGGCAACAGCATCTTTGCCACTGCCACTGCCTTCCTCTTGTCCTGCCCCCAAATGCACTTTTCCTCCTGCATGTTACCTATTTGATTGGTAAATGAAGGCATTCCAGTTCAATGTTCCAGCTCAATGGGTATAGCCAGACAACATGACATATACATGGATTTGTTTCTGTACACTTGGGAAAAGCAATGCCTAGTTAGGTTTTACTCAGGTGCCTTAAGAGAATGAGAGGAGTGAGGCAGTGAGTTATGATACTGCACCTAAATCATCTCTGAGCCTTTCTTAAACTATTTATGTTTCCTTGTTCAACAAGAAAAAGTAGACATTTGTGATTGTGAATTTCTAACTGAGGTAGGTTCTCATCATACTTCATTTGAAGTATTTTAATTTCACACATGAAAATGCAGTGAGGAAATCTGGAATGCTGAAGATACCAGGGAGCATTTTCAAAAACGGGAGTTGTGCATTTCTGCATAGGGGAAATGTATGGAAAAGTTCCTCATCAGAAAATCATGTGTCTCACCAGGGAAAAACATTCACAAATCCCCACTCCATAACTCATGCAGGTGCATGGTAACCAAAACATTTTTTCACCTATCTAGCTTTAAAAATAGCCGCTTCGAAAAAACACGGATGAAAAAATTAAAAGTCATGTTGATGCAGATGATTTTTCAAGGAGGTAATTATTTCAGTCTCTCACTGTTTTGCTGTCATTATTCCACCACTTCCTTTCACTTTTGCCTTATTCATTTCTCACAGCACAGCTATTCATGTCCCATTCTTCTCCATGAGTTTCCCTCACAACCATCATCTCTTGTTTGTGGGGGGAAGTTTTCCCCCACCAATAATCTGAGACCTTTATTACATTGATATTCTGCTCCTGTTGGGCTTCACTACAGAGAGAGGAGAGAGGTACACATCAGTATATTTTGAAAGAATGAGACAATGGATGTTTTTCCACACTAGCATATAACTTATAAATTTGAGGCTTACTGCCTGTTGCTATGCTATTATATATATGGCATAATTGGAAAAGGGCACTTTCCCATCAATTTCTATGTATCAATAAATGTGAGGGTACATACAACTGCATTTGTGGTAGTGGTGCCTTGCTCCAAAATGCCCTCACCCCTCAGAACAATCTAAAGTTCTATCCCTAACAGTTTTGAAATGAGGTTGTAACAGGAATAAATGAAACTAAATGGTGAATGTTTCTGGGATAGGAAAAAATATGGAATCTTCACCAAGCATGTGATCTATACTTGTCCATTAATGTTGGGCTCCACTTATGTGAATTGACCTCATTATGTGCAAAAGAAATCACACAGCTGTCTACTATATGGTTAAAACTCAATCAGTGCTCAATGAAAAATTCCAATTAGTTGTTGCACTTGTGGAAAACCATTTAATTAGAAGAGTTAGTGGTGAACCACAGATTCTCCATCTATGCCCAAGATGCTCTGTGGGCTAGACCTAAAGATGTTACAAGCACTGAAGACATTCTCTCTTAAAAACATGGTATTGTACTTTAGGAGTGGGTTGTTTGCATGTTATGTTGATACACACAGTACTGGAATGCAGGTAATATCTATACTGGATACTTCACCCAACACCACTTATCAGCTGGCTTTCACATGTATTATTTCCCTTCAAGGTTGGTTATGGGAAAAACCACACATACATGCACCCAGGTAAAAATCATGCAATCCTAAAATAGTAAACAAGATCTTGGCACCCACCCTATTGTCAAATGTTAGGTCAGGCTGCAGCTGAAGGGATGTAAGGTTATGTACTGATTTTATGATTTGTTGATTCTTTTGTATATGTTACCAGAGAAGCTTCAAGAAATATCTGTGTTCTTTGTGTGGCTCTGAATCACGCAATGGAAAATAATCTTTTGCCTCTTCACAATATGTTTTGCCATATAGTCTTCAACAATCAACCTTCCTAAAAATTTATCAGTTTGTCACCAAGCTAGTAATGGTTTGTTTTTGTCATTAAGATCTGTTCAGTCATCTTCAAATATTTCAAACACTAGCATAACTTCACTGGAAAAACACCAAATTATTCTAGCTTGTAACTATACATGTTTATTCAGAAGCAAGAAGCAAGATGTTGTCATGCACACACAGAGAGACAGCACTCAGTAGGCAAAGTCCAGTCCAAGGTTATCACAGATTGTCAAATCCAAACAGAGGTCACACACACACACAGCAAATGCAATGACAGACTTCTTTCTTCCGCATAGACTCCTGTTTCCCACTCTGTTTTAACAGGAGGCTGCCTGAACCGCTGCAGAGGCCTGCACCTGGCCATTGTGTCAACCCGCTCCTGGAAACTCTCTTCTTTGAGGTTGGGGCAATACAGTGCCGCCAAGGTTGCACTGTGCAGGTTGTCATACAGCCTTGCCCTGTGCCATTTATGGGGTTCAAGGGATGTAGGGAGAGCAAGTCGGGCTGCCCTGCAGCTGGCCTTGGTCCAGAAGGCTGCGGCGCTTCTGAGCTGGTTCCTGGGTATGTCTCAGGATCCATGTCCACAGCTGCTGTCCTGGTTTCTTCTTGAAATCCTGGGTCTGACCCTATGGGGCTTGTCTCCTTCTGTGGCTCCACTGTTGCTGGCTAAGGGGGGTGGAGCACAATGCCACTACACTATCTGGTTCCTTATCTAACATGTCCCTTGAATACCTCAGAAATAAGTCACATTTTATTGGTTAATAAACAGGAAAATTAATCCAAACAAGACTTAAGTGCTACTGTTGAGTGGAACTTAAGGTGTCACTCATTCTAGATCTAGATAGCTTAAGCTTCCCTTAAAGTTACAAGTCTGTAGTTTGGGGGTCTTAGACTCAGGACTTCTGCTAAACAGGTAAGTGGCAGTTGTAACTAGGAATGTATTTTACTGGCTACAACTGTTTAGTTTAGCTCCTCTGAAGATGCCAGCCACAGATGCAGGCGAAACGTCAGGAGAGAATGCTGCTAGAACACGGCCATACAGCCTGGAAACCACACAGCACCCAACTGTTTAGCCATCTGAGGCCTCTCCTGTCACATGTCCTGGTGGTACATTCTCTGGTTACATCTCAATTAGATTACTGCAACCAGGTTATTGACTGGAATGGGACATTGGCTTGGGACCAGAATACTGGAAGGACCACCTACTCCATCATGAACCTATCAAACTGCTACTGTTATCTGAAGCCCTGAACCTCTGGAACTCTCTTCCCAGAGAGACTTACCTGGAACTCTTCTGTTGCCATCTTTTTCCAGCAGGTAAAGACATTTTTGTTTCATTTGTCAGTTCCTTCCCTATGCTTAATTGTCTTTTTTTAAAGAAGTTTGTTTTAGTATATTGCATGTGTATTTGCTTTTGTGTCTTTGATTTAATAGTTTTTAATTGTGTATTTGGTTTAAATAGTTATAAAGATGTGTTTTTATTTTTGTTCATATGTTAGCTACTTATGGGGCTTGATCAGGGCAGAAAAAAGTGATATAAAATTGGCAAATAGGGAATAAAATAATATTAAGATAATTTTATACAATTGGACTTATTTTCAGAACAACGATTGTAATCACTGCAACAGTGGCAAATTCATATATATTGTTTCCCTACAGGTACAGTCTGTAAAGTTGGCCTACATAATTCAGGTTGAGAAAGAGATGTAGAGTCCAGAAGTCTTAGTCCATTCTTTACTCATATGATGGTAAAGAGAGACAAACAACACTATTGTTAGAACACTTTCCTGAGAGTAGGGCTGGAATCCTCCAGGTGGGCTCTGAAGATCTCCCGGAACTGATCTGTAGACTATGGAGATGGCTACTTTGGAGATTGGACTATATATCCCCTTCCCAAACTTTCCACTGACCCTACCTCCAAATCATCAGAAAGGGTTTTGAACCCTACCTGCCAGTAATCTACGCTGAATAGAAGCGTTGCTCAGAGTTGCCCTGTAAATTACAGAGAATCAGTGACAATGCTATTCTATAATGTTATATGAGTTTTCCGAGCCTAAAAAATATTAGAGCTCATAACATTATCTATAAGTCTCAGGAGAAACAATGTGCTTGATTAAAAGTACCAGGTAACTGAGTCGCTTCCGCCAAAGCAGCGACACATGACGCAAATTGCGAATGCGATAATAAAAGCTACTATATGGATATGGCTGCAGTCAACAAAATGCCAGACTGAAGCGCCATACGCGCTCTTCACGATAGTTGGGCGCCAAGACTTCAGGAAGCCGCAGGCCCGACGCCATGCCCACGCGCTATACGTAAACGGATCGTCTCTGATGTCCCGCCCGCCCCCCCATCTGTCGCGCCTCCCTCCAGCTACTGGGTTAAACCCAGTGAAGTCTGGGAAGGTGCTGGCTGGTGGAAAGCACCAGGACAAACGTGTGTGTGGGGAAAGGTATCTGTGCTTGCCGCCTGGCAGTCGCCATTTTGAAGACGCTCCCTTATGCTGTTCGTGACGAAAAGGGCGGCCGACGCGCCACAGGGGACAAAGAGTGGTTTAAAGCTGCTTGCATACCGGCTACCGTTTAGCTGCTTCCGCTGACGGGCGCCGGACGTTATCTTCGCGGGCTATACAAGGCGAGCTTCCTCGCTATGGCGGTTCTTTTACCGTTTCCACGACGTCATATTTCGCCCGTGCGGAAACGGCCTGAGTTTTAGATCAGTCTTCCCCCGCCCCTTGAATCTGCAGATGGTTATTCTTTCTCCTAGTGGATAATCAGCCTTTTTAATGCTAGTCACCTTTAGTTCTTGCAGCTTTTTAATGTACCATTCAGCAATTCTCTTACAAAGCCATCCTAAGCAGGATTACATTTTTTTTATTCCACTGAAATCAATGTGCTCAGAAGGGTAGGTTTCTGTTTAGGATTACATACACATTTAGCATAATATTCTAATTGGTCAACCATCAGTTCCTTTGATGGAGTGACATGGAAACCTATATGATCATTTGTTTCCTGACACTGAATTTCCAGATACTCCATTCATTTCTTACTATATTTTCTCTGTAGCTTGCTGCTTTATTGGCTAAATTTATATATTCTGATTGCAGTGCCTGCTGTAGCATGAAAATAACTTCTGAAGGTCTTAGGTCCAGTTCATGGCATCTCCAGTTAAAAGGACCAAGCAGAAGATGATGTGGAAGACCTCAATCTGAGATCCCAGAGAGCCACTGGAAATCTGAATAGGCAGTCATGACATTGACAGACCAATGGTCTGATTTAGTATAAGGCAGCTTCATGTATGTTGTGTGATCATGTATGTATAATATAAAAACCAAGTTTCTACCTGGTTTTATAAAATACATCAAGGGGAGAACCACAGATGTTTTGTAGTATCTGTATTCATTTTTTCCCCCATCTTGTCTCTGCAGCACTATCTACATATAGTTCTAACTATGAAAACTTTGGCTGGAGCATCAATTTAAACAAACTTAAGAGTTACATTATGCATCTCTTAACTTCTGTTGCTAATAGCAAGAGATTCATTTTAATGGTCTCACTTGATTTCCATGCCCACTGCTGGGTTTCTATCTCTGTCTGTTTGTCACTTTCACTGTCAAATAGACTGTTGTATGTGAATAACTGTTCAACTGATCAGTGCTTCAGACATACCACCATGTTAAAAATGGCAGGCTGTGGTCCTAGCTTGTAATCTCAGTTCTTTTGTCATGTAATCCTCGATTCAGGTATGAAAATGTCCTTCTTTTAATGTGTCGGACACTCTTTCTAGAAAGCACCCCAGCAGCCAAAGTGAAACAATAATGTAAAACAAAAATATTTGGGTGCTGTGTGGTTTCCAGGCTGTATGGCCGTGTTCTAGCAGCATTCTCTCCTGACGTTTCGCCTGCATCTGTGGCTGGCATCTTCAGAGGACCCCTATACCATCATCAGATCCTCTGAAGATGCCAGCCACAGATGCAGGCGAAACGTCAGGAGAGAATACTGCTAGAACACGGCCATACAGCCCGGAAACCACACAGCACCCAAATGAAAGCCTTCGACAATACATAAAACAAAAATAGCTGGCAGACACTGTGATATCACTAGCAGGGAACTTCTTGAAGTGATGTAAATATGCTCTAGGAATTTTGGAAATTCGATGGTTTTACCATAGATTTTCTAGTGATTCTTAGAAAAGTGTTACATCACTTCTGGCTTTTTTCCAGAAATGATGTCACAGCATCACCTGACAGCACGTCCTCCACAGATTCTATCAGTTGCCAAGGTGCCTAGAAACTATGCTATCTTCAGTATCGCTTCCCTTGTTTATTCTCTCTTATGTTTTGTGCAATCACAACAACCATGTTTATCGATGCTAATCTTGCTGTTAAATGATTTGTTGTCCTCATAGGTCCACAGCAGCTTTCTCCTCTGGATGTAACTGTTTTTGTTCAAATATTTTAATGCTAGTATTAGATCAGCTTTTGTTCTGCTTGTTTAAAGATTTGCTGCTTTGGCCTTATGGATACTTTTTTTGTAAAAAAACAGAAAGACTCATCAATATATAGTGATCTCTGATGTAAGTACTGCTATTTATTGACATTATGGAATGAATCCAACATGAAGAGGGTTATATGCCAAGATTCTACAATCAAACTTCTCAGCTATAGCAAGGATTATTTTGTAATGAAAATGCAGTCACTGGCAATGGTTTCTTACTGAAGGCACAGGTCAGTGACAGAATATGACTTCGTACATTTCTTTGGCAATATGGATCAACCTAATGCTCCCTGAACACTAATACAGAAGTGCCAGTAGAACTGTTAAGACAGATCACTACTGATACGCTGTTTGCTGGGCTAGCAAAGGTACCGCACAGCAGTAAGCAAACTAATATTGTTTAAAATCTCTTTTGGGGGTAGTAGTATATTTATGTTGCCCTATTTAAATGATAGGAACTTTGGAGGAAAGTTTGTTCATGTAATGATGACACAATACATTTAAGAAATGGGGACACTCAGCAAAAATCAACAGCCTTACACCATTGCCGTATATGCCAAAGAGGCATTGATTTTGCCATCCAATATTTAATCTCCTTTATAAATAATCAAAAACCAGTGCAGATGAGAAAGTCCTTAGGAATACCTTGAAGTCCCACCTCAGAGTTCTAACATTGGCCAGTTACGGGTTCCTTATACTTTATTAATCACAACAACCGCTTCTGGTATTTTAGAGGAATTTGATAATGTCATTAGAACCTAATACCCCATTTGGGAATTAATCTGGAATTTATCTAGTACATAAAACTACCTAGTACATAATTCACCAGGATAATGGAAGGAAGCCATTTGTAGTGGAAACACAATGGTAATCCTTCTTAATATGTTACTCTTTCATTTACAGGATTTCAGTCCTACGTTTTTGGAATAAATGATGGACAATACTTGCAGGGCTAAATGGGCTAAGGAGTGGAAATTTCAAGAGAAAAACAATTGGTGGGAGAGTGTTATTAAGCTCCCCCTTACTATTACATTGGAAACTGTCCTTCTTGAAGATAATTTCCAATGGAGATGTGATAGGGTTGCCAGCTATGGGTTGGGAAATACCTGGAGAATTTGTGTGTGGAGCCTGAAGAGGGCAGGGTTTGAGAAGGGGAGGGACTTCAACGGGGTATAATGCCATAGATTCCACTTTCCAAAGTGGCCATTTTCTCCAGGCGACCTGATCTCTGTCATGTGGAGATCGATTGTGTTCCCAAACCATCTCCAGCCAGCACCTTGAAATTGGAAGCCCTAAGATGTGACCATTAGGCTAACATTATCCAGGGCAGTGATCAGAACAACTGAGAAGTCCCAAGAATCTTTAGAAAAACTGTCTCTGGCATTTGAACCCTGTACCATATTTGGGTCCTTCCACTATTCAAAACATGCGCAATGAGAACAGGTATGCTGCTACTGTCTCCCAGCAGAACTCTGCTTGAGGCTCCATGGCTATCTGAATCTTTGGAGTAGCTTATATCCAATTTAACTTCGTCTCTACCTCCCTGGCTGTAATGCAATATGTAGTCTACTGACTATGAAGGAAGGCTAATGTCTAAGAAAACAACCACAAAGCTGTCATCCAATGGTTAAAAACTACACTGGATATAAGTAAGCAGTCACTGAGATCTGGTGAAGCATTCTGTAAAGTGACCTCAGCCTACACACAAAAAGGTGGGCGTTTTTAATCATTGCCTTCAGAAACCATACAGAGAATAGTATCCCACAGTTGGCTGAAAGCATGCATCAGCATAAGGTCTTTTTAACCGCTTGCTTTTGTAAAGGGCACTGGAGAGACAGTACACTCTGGAATATACTTATTGCTCCTCTTCCCTAGTGCTCAGTCATTTATCATTTCTGAAATTGCTTAGTGGGTAAAAAGCAGAATGGGTGCAAGTGGAGGTTTGGGAATTAAAATAAAATAGTGGGCGATGATTAACTGCTTCTGTTTCAAAAAGAAACCAAAAATGGAAAATGAGAATGCGGCATCAGACTTGGACAACTAGAACGCAGCACATCAGTCAACCAAATGACAAGTGGCCCACTGCAGAGGGCAGCAGGACAACAGCATGTGGGAAGCAGAAAAACTGGAGACTTCCGTTGGATCTTACTTTTCTCTGATCCCCATAAGTATTACAAGTAGTAAACTAAAATTGTGTAGGAAAATTAAGTACTCCAAAAGTATAGGCATGCTTTGGGACTTTACTCATCTTCCTCTTAAGCCACTCATAACCCGCTTATTTTCCCTTCTGATGCTGATTGTTGCAGTGGGAGAAGGAAGGGTCTGGTTCAAATCTGAAAGTGACAGGGGACAGCCTAGATTCCTTGAGCATCACCCAGAAATCACATCACAATCCCCCCACACATGTGCAGTTGCCATGACAATCAGCAGGCTTGGCAACTTTATATGGAACTCAGAATACATGATGCATCAACAGAGACCTTACTCTTCTGCATCCTGTAAGTTATCCACACTGTGATAGCCTTTAGCAAACAGTTGTGATTTTTTCCCCCACTGTAAAATAAAATTGCTGTCCTTTTATTCTCCCAGCTAGTGGTGTCGGTTCTCCTCCTTCCATATCTGCCCATATACTATGTCCCCTGATAGCATGAATGCCCAAACATGTCATTGTTATTCTAATGAAAATAAATTAACATAAAAAGGCTCTTCAACTGAATAAGATGACATTCTTCAGATAGCAGGCCAATCCAGTTAAGCAAAAACAAAAACAAAAGCTTTAATTTTACTTAGTGAAATTGCATGTTCAAATATTGTAAATGCCAACAATAACTTTTAAATATGCAGCTACGGAAGTAAAATCATATCCTGTTTAGATAGCTGCATATCCATGATTCATGAAGGTTCTATTAAAACAACTCTTTGAAAACCCGCAAGGAATGTAATTGGCTTAACTCATTTCAGATGTACATTAGTTCTTGAACTTAGAAAGCAAAGGACCAATTAGAGCAGTGAAGAAAGCTGCCATGATTACCCTAATTAAAATGTGGCCAAGTTATTTATAGAATTATACAAGGAAATTACATTAATTATCCTATAAACTATGTAACAAACCATTAAACACAGTAATAAAATCCATCATACAAAAGACTAGTTATATTGCATCCATGTAAACTCCTTTGTGACGAAAATGCAAACCATCAATCACTATTGCTATTCTTCATAACAACAGTGAAAAGTCTCTTCTGAATCTTTCTAGGCATCCAAATACCCAAATCTTGGTAGCCATCAAAATATTCAAATTTCTTAAAAGTCTCAACTGTCTTAAAGGTGTCAATAAAGAATTTATTTAAAAACCAAAAAGGTAACTTCTATATACAGCTATCATATTTTTAGGGTACTAAGTTTAAATTAATCCAATAAAAAGAATCCAAACGCTGTTCACTAAAAAACAAACTCTGGGAAAGAATAAGTAAATTGTTTCATCATCACTTCAAAATGTGTTGATTTATTCCTAATTAAGGACTGATGAAGCAGCATTTTGAAATCTTTCTATCAACACAACACACATGATTAACTCATAAGCAATCAAGGCATTACAGGAAAATTAGAAGTAGGGTTGCCGTAAAGTGTTGATGATCTACACCTGCAGCACACATCTGCTGGAGTTTAATTTGCGCAATGAAACAACCTGTATGCTGTTTTCTATATCTGCAATGTTTGTCGTTGTTCCTGTAAACCGAGACCTTTTTGTTGATTCAGCATTCAACAGGACTTCCAACTTTATCACATTTTATGTTGCCTAAAGTGGTACACTGAGTTTCCCAAGAAATATTAGGTTCCATATTACAGTTACAAAAGTCCATACAAAACAGGGGTATAGAACAGAATGGAACAAGATTGTGACAGCTGACCCTGCCCTAATCCCATGCAATTTGTATTAAGAGCTCAGGGCAGCACAAATAGTCTACCACAATGCTACGTGTTAGAGAATAGTTTATTTAGTTAATGATCTCATTTATAGGATTAAAGATAATGACTATGTTTCTCTACAAACCCATTTCAAATGTATGGTTATTATACCATAATTTATTCTTTTGTCATTCCAGTGTTTCACTTTATTTAATAGTAAACCTTAATGATATAAAATAAATGAGGAACATTTTAAACCACTTTCATCCACATACAATCTCCCAACTTTGCTCTGAATTTTATTGGAAAATTAGTAGGAGGGAGTAGGGTTGCTACCTCCAGGTTTGGAAATACCTGGAGATTTTGGAGGTTGAGCCTGGGGAGGGACTTCAGTGGTGTATAAATGCCATCGAATCCACCTTCCAAAACAACCATTTTCTCCAGGGGAATGGATTTATGTTACTTGGAGACCAGCTGTAATAGCGGGAAATCCCCAGCCACCACTTGGAGGTTGGCAACTCCATGAGAAAACCATATTTCCCTACTCCCACAAGTCATGACTACCTTTCCGCACAGATTTCTTCTGTGGATTGCAACTTCTTCCTCTTTCACTGTCTACTTCTCCCAAATTTCACTCCTTTTCAATGCAATCCACCTCTATTCAATCCTGGCTCTCAAGGTGTTCAAAATACCTGCAGAAAGCAGGCAGGCAGCTAATAATCATTTCTACAATACCTTAGAATAAGAAGAAAACTTTGGATACTTGTCCACATTGCCAAATAATCCCCAGCAGAAACACACAATAATATACAGGAAAGGAAATCTACTTGAAATTAATGGGGTTTATTTCTTAGTATGCTAAGATAGTAACACATTCTTGGTTGTTGTTTTCTTTCTGTTATTTTATTTTATGTCTTGGTTGAAGTATCATTAGGGTTATACTAAAATAAACTGGATTTCTTTCAGCAGAAATTAACTGTTTAAGCAGCAACAAAATAAATGTACGAATTAAATCTCTCTCTCTGAAAATTGACATATGTGGTGTTTTCTTAATGTGTTTTCTCAAAACCTAAGCCTTTTGAGATGGCTTTAATAACCTCTCCAATTCAAAATGCACCTATACATGCAGGGTTAAAACAATATTATGCTGGTACTACCAGAGCTGTATTCTGTTTTGCATGGTGTCTCAATAATATACAGCGGAACTATTAATTCACTGAAGTCAAAGTCAAATAAATAGAAATAGAGTGCGACAGCACACTCACTGTATGTTTTATACTTCAGCTATTGTCCAATGAACAAAGGTAAGCAATATTCTCTGTCTGGCAAAGAAGGTCTTGCCTTCTGATGGCCAAAGATCTACCACCACCAGTGTTGTTGGGTCTGATTAGAATATCTGAAGTGCTAATTCCATTATAAGGAAAAATAGACATATTATCTCCTACTTGCTCCATAGATTTTCCAGTATTTCCAGCTTTTCCTGGCAGTGGTTTTCCCTGGAAGTGATATCACACCATGACATATGCTCCCCCCTCCCCAGCCTCCCACTGGTTTCCAGTCTGGGCCTGGCAATCCTATATAGAGACCCAATTTTAAACCGTTCAGAAATGAAATGTTCTAGAATCACGCCTCTGTTATATTCAGGAACACAGCTCTTATTCTGTACTGTGTGTTTTGGTACTTCCTTCAAGTACTGTGCTATCCATCCTCTTACAGATAACTGGAAAAGACAAAATAAAGCCACGAAGGCAACTAAGCAGGGCTTAAGCAGGAACTCACAGCTGTATTCTTTGTTGTTCTGAGTTATCAGGAACATAGGCATGAGAGAAATGGACTGGAATTTAGGGGAGATGTTGAAGCCTCAGAAATGGTGGGGGGGAGGGCAACAAGAATACCCAAGCCAACTTTAAGAAGAGAAAAGTGTGGCAATTTCATTTTTATCATGTGTTTAAAGCTTATTGAAGCCTCCTCTGAGCCGCAAATTATTCTGGCTATACAAAGAATCCCAAGACTGTCAATCAGCCCAATCCAAAGAGGGGGAGAACAGGAATGGCACCACCATGCTGCCTCCAAACAGGAAATTGGTGGTGCAGGTGCTGGGGCAGAAAGAGAAACTCATTTCTCCCCTGGAAAAGTTTCTCCCCCAGTGGAAAATGACTTATACCACCTTTTTTGGGTGGTGTCTTTGCCGCTGTAGTCAGCTCCACCCTCAGGAATGGTCCCCTCCACACTGGTGTGGGCATTTGCAGGGCTGGCTCCTAGGTTTTGGTGTGTGGCAGTCAGCTGCTGAGGTAAGTCCCTCCGTACTGGTGTCCATGCCAATTTGCATGGTGCTGGTGGCACAGGTGCTGGAATAACTCTTCCACCACTTCCAATGTGACTGCAGACTCCGTCCTTTGGATTGCACAGTAACTCTATAATGCATATTTGCACACCAAATTTGGCTAAACTAGGGTTTACTGTACATCCTTCCAGTTCTGTGCATTCATGATAGGCTGAAAAACTTACTGCATTATTTAGAAGACTGATTGATAACTATAGAATGATTTTGTTCCTCCCCAAAATGATAAAAATACTACATAACATTTTGAAATGTATCTTGCTGTTGTACTCTATTTGTCAAGCTAGTTCAAGTTCCTTCCATGGAATGCGCCTTATGGATATTCTCAGTAAAAATTCTGGGTTTGAATTTAATCCTATTAGACATTGAAAGCTGTACATTTTCAAGTGAGGAAAAATAGCAGGATTGGACCCTAAAATTACAAATTAATGCTGTCATAATATTTCCTGCAACTTATTATTTCACAATGTGTTCATCTGTTTCTTATCATCCAAACACAGTGACAGAGCTATTAATCTTGGCTACAGAAAAAACAAGCCAATTAAAATATTAGCTTCTTTCTTAAGCCCTTTGAAAGTTTTGAGCTCTGTCATTTCGCACAGAAAAGGAAAGCAATTTAACCTGACTAGCACTCACTCCCAATAGTTGTGAACCATCTGTGTTTAAATTCATTTCCAAATTTAATGAAGTCAGTGGCTTTTAAAGCCTGAATATTTTACATGCTTAGGCTCAAGGCAAAAGGAAAGGAATAAAATACCAATCCAACACATGCTAATATTTGGCAGATGTATGAGTGTAGCACCCCAAATTAAAGGATAGAGAAAGAAAGAAACTGAGATGTTCTGAACTGGCATGTGTGACTGGCAAGACACTGTCAATAGGCAGAAGGTGGCATCGCCATCATTCATTCATTCATTCATTCATTCATTCATTCATTCATTCATTCATTCATTCATTCATTCATTCATTCATCCATCCATTTGATTTCTAAACCGCCCTCCCCTGAAGGGCTCAGGGAGCTGTACAACATAAAACTATACAAATAACAATAATAAATACTAAAAAGTTTTACATTGCCATTATTGTGTACATACAATTTCATTCTACTCAGGATTACAAACCCATATACCCTCCCTCACGTGACAAGCAGACTGCCAAGGTCTAAATGAGGACCACAGACCTATGACTGTTTGGGGGGATATGCACTTTTTCACTACTATGCTAGAACGCGGAATAAATGTACCTTTAATTTGTATTAAGAGTTTGCTACAGCTTGGAACTAGTGTAACATAGGCTTGGGATAAGAGTAGGCATGATAACAACTTTGACACTTTGTCTTGGTCATATGTAACAAATAACAAACTTGACAAAAAGTTTATATTACTTGAGAAGAAGATTACAGTCCTTTGAGTCATGGCTGGGCTATTAAAGTGACAAACTTATCAAACATTAATCACTTGCACTTTGTTCCATTTTGCATCCATGAAGTTGGTGGCTCCTTTAAATGACCAACATGGGGTTCTTTGGACTGCCTTCTTTTCATGCTTGCACAAGCAATATAATCTCCTTAATAAGAAACTATAGGAAATAATCAGGAGTCTGGTTAGATTCAGACATGGAACTAACAAAGACTCTCAAACAAAATGGAAAAGTTGTTACTATTTTCCTATTCCTTTCAGCAACTAGCCAACAGCACATGGGGGAAGGTCATGAGTGAGAAAGTGATCTGATCACACAAATTCACTTGGACTCTTCTGAACACTTAACAATTAATTCCACGATTACAAATACTGAGCAGATGTAACTCTGTCTGTAGGTGTTTGCTTGGTCCCATAGCCTAGTCAGGGGTAGATGGGTATCACTGGCTGGAACAGTTTCTGTTAACTTCTGTAAAAGACAGTAATAGGAAATTGGGTCATCCTGGTATCCTAATAATTTAAATATGATCCCACAGAATTGCTGCCAAGGGACCAAGAAATTAGAAGTGACAGTTAAGGATGGCTAGGCTTCCGTCTTAGAAACTTATTGCCCAATCCACAGGGCTCTAGTGGCCAAGAACAGCATCACTGCCATGACACCACACTACCTCCAGGCTTCCAGGTGGCACAGCAAAACCAAAGGAGGCTGCCTGGAAAGCCCTCCATAGGGCTCAACAGAATTACAAAACCCTTTTGGGTGGTATAAGTCCAAGGTCCGCATGGGAAGGTAGCCCACCGCCAGTTGGGCTGGCAGTCACGTTTAGGCTGGCGCACCTCTTCAGGGAGCAGGCACTTCTATGTAAACTAAGTGGTGTGGCGCCCGCCCACCTCCCACTTTGCCATCCTTGCTAGTATAAGTTACACTTATACCAGTGGGGTGAGCGAACACACCAGTGGCAGTTCCATAAGTCCATTCCCCCATTCCCATAGGACTGGTCTGTTAGTTTATTTTAATGAGCTTTTGATAATAAAGGTACACTTACAAGCAGAAGATGAGCAACCGCATTCCACATAGTTTACTCTCCCTATTAGCTGGTACTTTTTATTTAGTGTTGTGTTAAGCAAGTTTTTATCACCATAGGGGTGTTTTTAGCATCTTTGTGGGATGAGATCTAGAAGAGTCACTGAAACAAATTCAGTGAGAAAATTTCTTCACAATTAATACTTCAGATTCTTTACAGTTTTACTCTTGTGGGAGAACAGAAGGATTTTTTTTGCCCTAGCAGTTCATTATGGCCTGTGTTTGTATAAGACTATGTTGTTCCCTTTGTGTATGAAATGGTAATACAGGTTTCCAAGTACATATGCATAAGACTAAGATGCACATCCTATACATCTTATCTACACCTTCAATTTGATAGGGTCAGGATCTTTAGTTCTATTTATGTGCATCACAGATAATGGACTTGTTCTATAAAACACACAATAGAATTCCAAAAAGAAAAGAAAAAACCTAATTTATTTCTATCAACCTGCAACACAAAAGGAGTACAGTAAAAAGGATACACAAAGAATGCTTGTTCCTTGCAGAATCTAAATGCTATTTTTTCTTAATTAACAAATGTGGCTAATGAAAGTGTAAATGAGTAACTACAAATTGCAGTTAAATAAAACCCAGCTGGTTGTGACAGACAGGATGGTATCTGGGGGAAAACAGCATGCAGATGAGAATGCAGCTCCAGCATCCGATCACCTTTCAGGATGGGGATGAATTGTTGGAGGGATTAGTTTTGGCCTGCCTTAAGGAGAGTGCATAGAGAGTTCAGTTCTGCCTTAGGGCAGCAATAGTGTGGTAGTGTGCCAGAGTGGTTTACCTCTAACTCTGCAAGAGCATCATGTACCCAATTGGGGTGTGTGTGTGTGTGTCTGTGTGTGTGTGAGAGAGAGAGAGATCGAGAGATCGAGAGAGAGAGATCTTGTATGTGTGTTTAAGACAACCCAATCTAGTAGTTGGTCAGTAAAAGTCTGCTCATTGTGCCCAAAAGCATTAATGAAAATTCAAACCATAACTTGCTTCAGTGTATGTGCCTCAGAAAGGTTTTGCTTTGACTACCTGAAGACCTGTGGTGCTGATCTATTTTTTGACATTAAACTATAAATAAACAAATCTTCTTTGTTGCTTATATACAAATGCTGCCTCTGTGATTTCCACATTCTGCCACATTCACCTCACAACAGTGAACCCATTCCTACCTTAAAGAACACCTGAAAATTGAGGGAAAGCTTATAGTTTGAAATCATAGGACTTTGTGTGAGTTGGTAGAAAAGGAGCGTTACACTGTTTTTCGGAGCTGTTACCTTAACCTGGTGACCCATTTGTGCAATATGGTGAGATATTGGTCCTATACCAACTGCACTGGCTGCTGATCGAGTACCGGGTCATGTTTAAAGTTTTTGTTTTGACCTTTAAAGCCATTCGCGGCCTTGGCCCTGCATATATAAGAGACCGTCTCTCCCTATATCGCCCTTCTAGGCCCCTCCGTTCATCGGAGGCGGACCTACTGGTGATCCCTGGCCCCAAGGCGATCAGGCTGGCCTCTAAAAGGGCCAGGGCTTTTACGGCTCTAGCCCCTACCTGGTGGAACAGGCTTCTAGGTGAGATCCGGGCCCTGTGGGATTTACAAAGTTTCCGCAGGGCCTGTAAAAGCGGACCTTGTTCCGCCAGTATGCGTTTGGCCAGCCCGGGGATGATATCAACTGCAACAAAAAGCAAACATCTGGCCTCCCGTGGGTTCATAAAAGGGGGAATAGAATAGCTGAAGCCATCTTTAGTCTAATATTTTATGTATTTTAATTAATTTATATATATGATGTTTTAACTTTTTATTTTGTTGGAAACCGCCCTGAGCCTTCGGGGAGGGCGGTATACAAATAAAATTAATTAATAAATAAATAAAATATACTAAATGGGTTGGATACATTGATCATTTGGGTAATGGAGCAGATGGATGCTGAACTTTCCTTTATTCCCTCCCCGAAGTAGTCGTTTTTGACCTTGATAAAGTTAATTTTTGACGTTTCAGAACTCACAGGAAGTAATAGGCTCTTTGGTTAAGGGAGACAGGGAAATGATCTTGTCCTATGTAGTCCATCAGGGCGGCTTCAAAGTTCACTGTATCCAACCAATGAATTGGATCCTGAGTTTTCCGTTGAGACCAGAAAAGCATTTCTTTAAAGGGAGATGCAAATTCTGCTGATCTGCCCTCACATAAGACCCCCATGTTGGAACCCACACTATTCTTTTTTTCCAAATAAATTTATTTCCAACCAAAGATCACTGACATATACATCAATAATCAAGCTGTTACACAACATAAATATATGACAATTTAACAATCTTTACTAAATATATAGGAAGTTCTTAATGAATACATAGTAGAAGATCAAGCAGGATTCTTGCCAGGGCGACAGTTATTCCACAACATCAGAATGGTGCTGAATATCATAGAATGGGGAAATATGTCACGAAAGAATAAATTAATTCTTATGTTTATAGATGCTGAAAAAGCTTTTGATCAAGTAAATTGGAACTTTTTGCAGATTGTGATGGAAGAAATGGAGATAGTAGGGAACTTTTACAAGGCAATTTGTAATATATATCGAGATCAAGAAGCCCGTGAGGATCAATTATAATTACACAGACAGTTTTGAAATTGAACGAGGGACAAGACAAGGTTGTCCACTTTCACCATTACTCTATATATTAACGCTAGAAATATTATTAAATGTGATTAGAGCAGAGAAATCAATAAAGGGGATATTGTACAAGGAAAAAGAGTATAAACTAAGAGCTTTTGCAGATGATGTGGTGTTATTTATGCAAAACTCCAATGAAACATCATCTAAAGCACTAGCTACGATTGAGGCTTACGGGACAGCAGCAGGACTCAAGATGAATAAACAAAAAACTAAAATATTAGCATTGAATCTCAACAAACAAGGAACCCACACTATTCTTGAAGGTCCACTGACTTCAAAAGCTGCATTTCAAGGAACACAGGATGCTGCTGTGGGAAAGGAGCGGTGGGAAATAATAATTATACCCAGATCATTAGGGTTACTTCAAAGTAATGTTGCATAGGATCATGTTGAATGTTAGTCATGACTACATTTCATTCCAATAAGCAGGCTTTACAGTCAAGCTTAAACAGATTGAAACCCTTCTGAGCCACTGAAGATAATGGTCTTAGATGACTGAAAACACTGTTTAGGAATGTACTGTAAGTTACTAAGTTTTGCTAAATATATAACTTTGGTCTTGATAAATTTCTGGCAGTGGATTCCTCCTACTGCCTGTAGACTGAGTGAAAAATAATGTAATTTATTTTTATAGGATGGTTCAACACATTGCTAATAATGTCCAGAACAGCATTTCCTATAAATAGCAACAATGCTTTTCTTGCTGTTAAGTAAAAGCATTATTTACCATGATAGCAGGCAAACACTCTCTTATAGCAAGCACAGTTTCACAAAGGCTGTGGAAGTGATTATCACAGTGTTCCTAAAGATGCTGGACTCTCAGTGGAGTAACATTCTAACCTGTGGACATAATTCATTGAGCAAATCTGAGCAAAATCCATCAAAATACAGCTAAGCAACATTTCAGTGAGACTTATATAGGATGCATCTTTGGTGGTTTGTGTCTAATGTTCCTTTTGTTGTTGACATCTCCTCTTGGAGATAGAGCAAGCAAGCACAAAAAGGTGGATCACAGTAATGTTTAGGTCAAAGAAAAACTGCTTGGGTTATATATTTCAGAATATAGAACAAGAAGTAACTTTCTGAGTGTTTTAGTGGATCATAAATGGAACAGCGCTCCAGAAGAGCTTGGTAAATTGTTTGTAATATCCTCTTCACCTACAACCCAATCAATTTACAGGCACAATAATCTTCAGAACTCACCAGATCTATCATAGTGTAATGCACTGCCTGAATTTTTTTGTAAAATGTGGCCATATTCCAGAAAATGCCATCTTTATAAAAACCAGCTGTACCTAGTAAATGTGATATAAATCCAAGTTTCTGCTATCCTAGAGGGAACAGAAAAGTACAAGTGGAATATTATTTTTGTGAACATTTCTATAAACGAGTTTACAAATGGCTTTGTACCCTTCTACAATTAATATGTTGCTCAAGGCATTATTAAAAGGTCACCCTGATGATGCTTTGATTTTGTGCCATTTTGCAGACTATTTGACTGCATCTGGAAAACTGCACAACTTCTTAGGTTGTATTAAACAACAGGATTAAGAGCATATGTTGGTGTATTATTGTGCTGTCACCCGCCTCACAAAATTTAATGAGCTATAGTCATGTATGTGGAAAATTGGGCTTGTATTTTTAATTAGGAATTGAATAAGTTGCTTTTCTTATTAATTTTAGTGATGCATGAAAAAGTGTGTTCATTTGCAGATATCATGTGAGTAGGATGAAGGATTTTAATGATGTACACACCACTCAAATGGAAAGAACCTAAATATAATTATCCTTATATAGTTACATGGATGGTTGTATTTTCACACAGAGAGACATCTGCACATACACAATGCATACTTCTTGTCTTCATTGGGTATGTATGTCATATTAGGAGCACTCACCTATCATTGTCATAAATCTGTCAGAGTGTATTTTGTTCTCTTGTGAAAAAAATAAAGCTAACATATAAAGGGACATTGTTAAAATGCTTTCCAAAGAAATAATTCGATTAAATTTCCAAATATGCTCTTTCAATACATGGAATGCATTAAATGAATAAAACACATTTAAACTGCTTTCATAAGAGATATGGGTTTTTTTTTCAAAGAAATCAGTATTTTAGCCCTACCAAGAAGAAAAAGTATTGGCCAAGAAAATTTAAAGAGAGCACATCTCTGGGATACAGTGATATTTATTTATTTAGATAAGTTTTACCCTATCTCTTAAAAAGTTTTCGTTCTCAGAATACACACATGCATCATAAAATCACACTAAAACAATTAAGCAGACATTATAACAGTAAAACAGCGGATAAGGCTACTGAGTAAGTCATAGACCCAAGCATCTTGACTAAAAGCTCAGAGAAATAAAAGCATTTTTCTACAGCTCATATAATTCAGGCCGTTTCCGCATGGCCACGCTGGGAGGTGCGTCGGCGTATACAACGCCAGCGCACACCCCCCGGGACCGTTCGCATGAACGGTCCCGGTAGGAGCAGGGAAGATGGCGCAGTCCTGGCCATTGCCCGAACAACGTACCTTCCCTGCGACCTTCCGGTGCGTCGCCCAGGCCACGGGACACGCCCCCTGCCCTGCGTTACCATTCTGGAGTTGCAGGGCAGGGGGCGTGTCCCCAGGCCTGGGCGATGTGCTGGAAGGTCGCAGGGAAGGTACGTCGTTCAGGAAAGGGGGGGGATGGCGCCTTCCAGCCGGAAGCCACTGTTTGCAGAAAACCTCACTCGGGGAGCGAGGCTGGGAAACAGTGGCTTCGCACAGCTGGGGGGGAGCGAGGGTAGCGCTGCTGCGATGTAGCAGCGCCCCCCATGCAAACAGCTCCCTAGGGACGGCATTTTTGCCGTCCCTAGGGTGCTGTTATTGGCCCGTGTGGAAAGGGCCTCAGTAAAGAAAGTAAAATTCTGTAGGCAAAGTTTTATATAACCAAGGCACATCACCAACAAGACCCTGACCCACCTGTCTAATTTCAGATAGGAATACCTGAAAAAGTAATTTGACTATAACCATAATGATTAGAAGGAGGCTTCTTAGGTACTCTGTCCAAACAGTTGAGGATTGGAGATCAGTCATCCTATGTGTGAAATAACCTGTTCTCTCAGCAGCCTGCCTGATATAACTGTTTCTTATGCATCAGAATTATGACACAGCTGGTTGCCAGGGGTCTACCTGCCCAAGGGACGGGGGTATCCACTGTCTACGGGCGCCGGCCATCAGGTCACATGGGGGTTGCAAAATTGCTCCCGACACACTGAAGTCTGCTGCGGGCCTGCAGGGCGCCCCTTGACTCAAGGGGCACTTTGGTGAACTTGTGGCAGGCTGCCAGCCTGGCACCAGCTTCTGCCGGCCTCCCCACCTCTAATGGAGGCCAGCCTCCGATAGAAGTAGGGGGGCCACAGCCTACCACATGCCTGCTGGATGCCCCTCGACTCAAGGGGCACTTTGGCAGGCTTGAAGCAGACTGCTGGCTTGGTGCCATCTTCTGTCCTCACCTCTATTGGAGGCCGGCCTGTCAGCAGGGAGGCCAAGGAGTGCAGGAGCCGGCATCAGGTGCCTGCTGAGCCACTCGCTGCCTCTCGAGTCCACCTCCCTGGCCTCCCCGCAAAGGTAAGTGGGCTGCGAGGCGAGGGGGTGCTCAGAGCAGGTTTTGCCATTGGGGGCCATTTCCCCTTGATATGACTCTGTTGGTTGCTTATAGTATAGAAGGGTATGTGAAATCAGTACCCCGTTAATGACAGATCCAAGTCTTTTTCCATTGTATAGTAGGTAATTCTTTTTTTCTATTCTACTTCCACCAACTAGATGCTGAGAAGATACATTTGCAAACCCAAATTTTAATACTGAGAGCCAGCATGGTATAGTAGTTAAGAGTGGTGGAGTCTAACCTGGAGAACATGGGTTGATTCCATACCCATCCGCATGAGCAGCAGACTCTAATCTGGAGAAGCAGGTTTGATCTGCAATCCTCCACAAGAAGCCTAAGTGACCTTGGACTAGTCACACTTCTTTCAGAATTTTCTTAGCCCCACCTATCCCACAAGGTTTTATTGTGTGAGTGTGTGGGGGAGGCAATTGCAAGCTGCTTTGAAATTCCTTACAGTAGAAAGAATTGAGGTATAAAAACCAACTCTTCCTTTTTCATGTACAGACTACCCTTGATGAAGTGGAGTGACTGTGCAATCCTCCGGAGAATTCTTCCAGACTAGTGACCAAACTACATGCTACAACCAACAAGTGATGTGTCAAGGGATTTGTATCAGGATCCATATCAGAGATAGATCAGAAGAACTCACTTTAAAAAGCACCCATCCACTTGGTGCTGAGAGGGATAGCTGTAAAAGCATAGAAAGAGAAAGAGGATATGTGGAGCCAGAGAAAAGCAGTGAAAAGCTCTTTTCTACTGGTGAAGGTAAGGCAGAATGGAAACGAGAACCTTCATCTGCTCTCTTGCAGTGCCGAGTGAATGAGTGCTTTTTAAGGTGAGTTCTACCAATGTGCATCTGACTGCAATTCCAGTCATGTACCAGTGACCCAACACTTATCAAAGCATAGCTTAATTATGCCATAAGACCAACAAAATCAATGGACGAACTGGAGTAACTCTGTGGAGGATTCTACTATGTATGACTCTGTTAAGTCCAGCATTATTTACAAGTTAACTGTTAAGTCAAGCAAGCTACTCTCTCTCTCTCTCTCCCCCCCTCTCTGTATATATATGTATATATATATAATTTTGAAGCAAAAAAAGTGCAAAACACTGTTTTAAAAATTACCATGAATGTAAGTAATCAGGACTTTCCTTCTGATGACTGATAACACCTGCAAATCCAGAGATTTTCTCCGTCTGCTCATTTTCTGGGTTTTTTAAAATCCCCTCTTCATGCTTTTGATTAGTATTTAGATAAGCATAATCTCCTGATGTGCCAGACTACAATTTGAGTCTAACGTAGTTTTAGTAATACAGATATTCAGGAAAAATCAAGCTCTGGAAAAAAATAGCTTACTATTTTAGTACTTACATAATACAGAATCATTCTCACCTGAAGAAACTCAGAAAGGAAATGATTTGAGCGTCTAAAACTTCTCTTAGAAAGTCAAAACTCTGTACTTCATTGACTGAGGACTGGTATTCACTGTCTGTTTGAGCTGGATAAGACTGCCTATTTTTCTAACCAAAAAGCTCTGATTACCAAACTATGAAGGAAAATGAAAAGCTATATGGACTTTTTTTGTCAAGGTTTGAACATTCCTTTGAAGTTAATTTGCTTTGTGGTATTGTGAGCACAGAGCTCTTTGTAGACCAGATTCATAGAAAAATATATTTTGCAACACCAAGAGAGGTACTCATCAAGCGGATGGTACAGGCAACTTAAGAACTGTTTTTGAACTAGCAGTTTGCTTGAAATCCATGGTTGGACAAATGCTTTCCTAAACATATTTTATAAAAACTGTTTTTCCTATTGAATATTTTACATGATGCAAATAACTTTTACCTTAAGACCTAATGTGAAGACAAATGTGCTTTAAATTAACTGCTGGGGATAGACAGTGAGATCCAAGGACTCCCTTTTCCAATAAAGATATATCTCACTAATCTTTCTCCCAAACCTTTTTCAGCCTACATACAAGTTTGGAATTCTAACACAGGGTAGTGAGTGCAACCACCAAATTTAAGGGAGTGAGGTTGTGCATAATTCCAATAGTAACTCTCCAACATTTCAGACAGAAGTTCTATTGTACACCAGTGTGGTGTAGTGGTTAAGAACAGTGAACTCTGCTCTAGAGAACCAGGTTTGATTCTCCCCTCCTCCACACGAGCAGGAGACTCTTATCTGATAGACTAGATTTGTTTCCCTGCTCCTACACCTGAAGCCTGTTGCGTGAACTGTCAGTCACAGTTCTTTCAAAACTTTCTCAGCCCCATCTACCTCACGAGGTGTCTGTTGTGAGCAGAGGAAGGGAAGAAGTCTGTAAACTGCTTTGTGACTTCTTACAGTAGACACAAACGGGGTGTGAATCCAGATTCTACTTCTTTAAATATATTCTGTTATACACAAAGCTTATCTTCAGATACACAGTGAAGATCCTTGTGCTGTGATGGCAGCTCCTACCAAAGCAACGTGTTTTTTTTTTAATTTGCACAATCAAAACTCCAAAGGCTAATCTGAAGGCCTGCTTGGAAAAAACTTCACCTGGCCCCGCTAATGTCTGAAAACAGTGGGCAGGCACCATAGAATATCCTAGCCACCATAACAGAAGAGAGAATATTTTACTGAAGGAATACCACTTCTTGTATAGGTTGGCTTCTGAATCAAAGCATTTCCTGCATCAGCAAAGAGGAACCTATGGATCATTCCATGTCTGCATATTTAGGTGAAGTTTCTTACAAGCTTTGGATGTTCACAAATTCTAACAAGCCTTTAGGATGCAAAGACCACCTTTGTGAGAAGATAAAGACGTGAATGCAAGAACCAAGGAACTGTGAACCAACTAAGTTCTTATGGTTGTTTTTCCTCTAACAGTCACCATGCAAACTGTTAACTGACAAATTGTTTTTTATACTAATGGCAGTTGGTAATCAACAGAAATCACTGTACAAAGAAAAATGCAAAAAAAAAACCCACTCTGCTCGCACAAGTTCTTTTCATGAGCCTAAGTGGTTCTTTGGATTGAAACCAATTTTTTTACAATAATTCAAATACCCTGCTGTTTTAATTGAACTTTGTATGACACTTCTGTAGGTAACACAGTAAATTGTTTAAATGAATTTATTATGTAACCTGTATTGCAAGTCAACAACAAAACGAATTACAATTATACATGTCAATGGGGATCAAGAGCTGCTGTCACTTGACATCCTAACCAACATAATAGAAAAATCAATCCATCATAACTATTTGTGTCATGCGATGTTATTGACACAAAATATTACTGCCTAATGATCTTTTTTTCAGTTTTCACTATCAGATGTTTAGATTTTCTCTAGTTTATAATTAGTAGAAATCAGTACCAGTGGTATGACCTCCAGTCCAGAATTCCTGGTGTTCTTGGATGTGCACAAAGTACTTAAGAACATAAGAACATAAGAACAAGCCAGCTGGATCAGACCAAAGTCCATCTAGTCCAGCTCTCTGCTACTCGCAGTGGCCCACCAGGTTCACAAATTCTAACATCTGTACATCTGTAGATGGCTAACAGCCTAGTTACAACTAGTAAGAATTGCTTCCAGCAAATTAAAAATATATATATTAGGTCTGCACAAGTGTCCAACACAGGTAAAGTTAATCAACTTTCTAGTGGTAAATTTGAAATTGGTATTTGCAACATTCTGTCACATCTGGTGAATTTCCCCGTAAGAATGTCAGATTATTTTCCCAACCTGTTTCATGGTTCCAAGCTCTGGATTGGGACCTCAAAGTGAGTCATGAGGCAAAGGGGAAGGAGGAGCAACATGGTGAGATGGGAGAGGAGATTTGATGGCAAATTTAGGTTTGTCTTTGCAATAGTGTTGCAAACGGTCAGTTGGCCCATAGTATGACAACTGATCTCAGGGCAGACTACAGAAATCAGTTCTGGAGGAAATGGCAGCTTTAGAGGGCAGATTCTATTATGATATACCAAATTTTCTAGTCATGAAGCAGACACAAAATAGAGACTAGGAGCAATGCAAATCCTAGTGTGATACAGCATTCCCACTGAGTTCCCTTTTCTTCCCAAACTCTACCTTTTCCAAACACTGCCTTCAAATCATCAGGAATCCCTGTTCTGCGTAGTGAGCAAAATGGACATGAAATATAGCTTATTGCTCAGTGATGCTATTTATAAATGCTAAATATGAAAAAATTAAAAGGAATCTTGTTAGCTGATATAAAATTCCTGTGTTTTAGGGTGGGGGGGAGAAAGTCACTTTGCAAGAAAGCCTACGTACATTGCATATGTATGCATTTTCACATTACCCATTTTCATATTATGCCACTGGGAAAGCAGACACAACTCTCCCCCCCCGCCCCCATCCTTTGATGAATGTTCACACAAAGCAGATAAGTTACAAGGGTTTGTAACTAAGGGAATAATAACTCCAAGATTCAATAAAAGCATAATTACTTTATCAACCTTCTAGTCACATTGCAGACACATACACTGAATCACCACGAAATAACACTGACATAAAATGGGTCTTTATGTGAGAGCTTAGGTTTTTTTACCTGAAGTGTCCATTTAAAATATGGGTTGAACTATATTGCCAACTATCAAAAAGCCAAGGAAAGCGATAGCCCTCTTCAGAGCACTTATGACTCTTGCACTTTCAGTCACTTGGTAATTTACTTCCAAATAAATTTGATTTAAGCCTCTGTGTTTTTAGTCACCATTTTATGATGTCAAACCAATATATCACCACATTTAAACTGAGCTGAACAGGCTGCTTTAAAATCTGTAATTTTAACATATTGAAGATACAAAGAGGAACTTCATATTGCCCATTCGAATAGTAAAAGAGCATTCTACAACAAATTGTTCATGATACTCATCTAGAAAGCATCTAGAAAAACATTTCTAGTGCAAAAACAACACTCAAGCTCACATTTGGTTGGACCACTCAATGCAAGTTCCTTAGAATAGAATTCAGCTTGGGGAGCAGGCCCAAGCAGCTATTTCACTTGCAAGATCTGATGTGATTGGGTCTGGAAATCATCCTACTGAAAAATATTGATATGAACTGATGATGTTTCTCCAAAAGAGCAAAAATTAAAAAGAACAGCACTCATCCCCTGATTTTGATGAACAACTTCTAGAAACATATTATTAGGACTAATGTGAAGCACTACAAAATAGTGAGATAGTTTTTGAAGTCACATAAAAGGAAGGGACGGGGTTATGGCAATGTTCAAATAGTCTGAAGTTTTCATTTCAAGCTGTTTGGCTTTAGTGGAATTTCAGTGGAAGGTGTATAGGTTAGTTCAGGAATGATGACCAGCATTTTAAGATCAAATGAGGTCTTTCTTCCAGTGCTACATCAGTTCACGTGAGTGCTCTGAGAAGCGAAATGTGGAATCCACAAAGTCAACAAGGTTGTGGCTACTCTTCTTTGAACTGACAAATGGTCATTGTATATAGGGTATTAGAAAATATATAATGGATATTCAAAAGCAACATGCATCTCCACTAAAAACAAAGGACATTATTTCTTTTTATATATTCTGTCACCGAGCTGTTGAGATGACCACTTAAAAGCAGTGATGACATTTTCATGTGATGTGGGCTCTTGCAGAAAGAACTGAAGTGAAACAATTGACTCATTTCACATAAACAACCAAGTAACCACTATAAAGTTATGATGTTTAGTCTTGAGAACTGAACTTGTGCCAGAATGGAACCAACGACCTTTAAATGAACCACTCCATACCACATTACCAATCCCCTGAGCTGTTAACTCCTCCAATTTTTTAAAAAATTAATGCATTCTAGAAAGGCAGCTAACTCAGAAGCATTCTGTCCTCCAAGGTTTGTATATTATTATTGAGACACAAGAGGTTACACATGCAGCTCCACTTTGTGAAAAATGGCAGCTGCATGCTTAACACTACATAAATCTACTTATTCTCTTTCCTTACACACACAACCACAAGTTTAGCAAGGATTGTAATAAACCACTTTTCTATTTGGGATCCATAGCAATGTGCAAAGATCACAAATGCATTGTCTGTAAACTGTATATAGTACATAAAACAGTTTATGGAAATAAGAGCCAATGCAGTATACTGATTCAGAATGTAGAAGAGGCCCATTTAAATCTCTACTAGTGCCGTAGATAAATCAACACGGTGATTTTTGTAATGTAATACTGTGTAATACTCTAAAATATTTTAAAATAATTTATTCATATAGTCCATCTATCTAAACACGGGGCAACATTTCTGGTTTTGCATTTCTTTGAATAAGTATTGCTTGTGTAAGTGTTTTATTTTTCCATGATTGTCTATACATTATAATTGTGTCCATCAAGACTCTGAAATCTGAAAGCATGTCTTCTTGTTTTTGCGCGCCTTCTGCTTTCTTGCTGTGACACAAATCAGGTGGTTGAGAGACAGCAACCTTCCCAAATAGCCATTACAAAATTGGGAAAAAAGGGGCAAAGAAATTGATCTCATTCATCATCCTTATGCTATGACTATACTTCACAGGATGAAAACCCTTTGGTGCCACTTGAGGACTCTTTTCCCAATGTTTGCTTTACTGAAGTACACAGTAGCTTTTATGGTAAAATACCATATTGAGAAAAGCAGGCGTCACTGGTAAGACACGCATTATTTATTTTTTTATTTAAGAATATTTCTCTCCCACTTTTCTGCATTTTCAGGCCCCAGAGGTAGATAACAATTTAGAATTGACAGTATCAATTGACAGACCCTTAAACATCAGCAAAAACATTTCCCAGTGTTACAGACAAATAAATGAGTACAAAATAATTCATAAAAACAGGGCCTAACAAGAAGACATTTCATTCACTGTCGATTACAGGACTGGTGGATAAAGCCTTCCAAAGCAAACTGAAAACTTTTCTGTTTCTGTTTTCTGCACTGTGCTGCAACTCTCTGGATGTATAAGAAACCATGGAACGACTCAAACCATGACTTCCATAAGTATGGGCCCAGAATTGTATAATCTTGTACTGGTATAATGTGTATAAAACAATAGCACTTCCTGCCTGCATTTCCCCTCCTGGTCTGTACTCACCTGACTGGGTTCCAGTAAGTGAATCAAGGAGCCTCAGTCCCTGCAAAACCCAGCTTCTAATTCTGGGCAATTTGTCAGGCCTTGCCTCAGGCTGTATTTGGCTGCTTGTAGTCTTCCCTTTCTTAAATCAGCTTGATTTCTTAGTAATTAACCCTGCAATGTCTTTTCCCCCCAGCCCTTGCATATAAACTGCTCACTCTCACTTCATCTTGACCCTGCTTTTTGCATCTGACCCTGTGTTATGCCACAATTATACCTTTCTGCAGCTCAATATAGTTATTAAATAGCATTAGGCAATGTTTTGCCCCTGGTGGGTACATGTACCATTGGTGGGATACTGGTGGGATTATCATCTTTGACTTTTTGTCATGATTATACTAGTCAGTGAAGACATGTAAACGGACAAATGAGGGATTTTTGTTTCTATCAAGATGGGACCCAGGTTCTTTGACAAAGTGGTTGGTGGGATGTAAGACGTAAAAGGTTGGGAACTACTGATATAGAGGACAAGATGGAACTTTGGAGAACCTCATAATAAGAAAACATGGTGGCATTTACCAATAACTGATGTTCACTGAACTGGGCATGTACAGGCAAGCTGACCACATTTTAGAAGCTCTCCCATCCTTCAGCATTATTTCCTGATCAATAATAAGCAGGGGGAAAGTGCCTCCCTCCCTCAGTTTATTGAGGCCACCACTGGAGAATGTACAACCATAAAAGATCACATTGAGGATAGAGTGAGGGATGTGTGTTTGCTTAGGAGAATGCACAATGAACATCAGTTATATATAAATGCAACCATGTTTTCATCATGTCTTATGTGCAGTCTCACATGGGAAAGTAGAAAGCCAACTTGTCAACAAAATGAGAGTGAAATTCTTAATAAAAAAAGCTGTGCAGGACTGCTCTGGAATCCATGTCAACAGCATAGTCCCTCTGTTTTGTTTGGCATTTCCTCAGTGATTTCTCTTTTCTGATCAGTGTTTTAATTGGTGTTTTTGTCTTTGTACATATTTTAGTTCCATTTTTAATTGTTTTAATTATTGGTTTTAAAATGTGATTTTATCATGTATGTTATAATTTGTTAGCAGCCTTGCTGGCCCTTCTGGGGGCACAAAGCTGGCAGTTGATGGAGTGGACCAAGTGGTTGCCTTAATGAAAGAACTCTGTATCTGAAGGCATATAAGGAAGTCTGCGATCTGGTGGAGTGAGTTGTACCGGAAAAGGGCATGACTACTTTCTTACAGGACAATCATCACATCTACATTGCGACTTTTCCCATTATGTATTGTCGAAGGCTTTCGCTGCCAGATTCAACTGGTTGTGGTGGGTTTTCCAGGCTGTGTGGTTGTGGTCTGGTGGATCTTGATCCTAACATTTCACCTGCATCTGTGGCTGGTATCTTCAGAGGTGTATCACCGAGGGAAGTCTGTTACACACTGTGTCAGATGCAGGTGAAATGTTAGGAACAAGATCTACCAGACCACGACCACACAGCCCAGAAAACCCACCACAACCAGTTTCCCATTATGGTTTTGATATATCAAAGGGAATTTGGGAGGAGTTTTGCAGGAGTCACAGAGGCCATGAGAAGGCCAGCAGACGACACAAAAATGTGTAGAAACTCAGAAATGCATAAAATATATGTATACTTTTGTATAATAACAATATATTTTATCTTTCAATACCATAAATATACACAATTTCTTTTAAAAAGTTAAAAGGAAAAGGAAAATTCAGACATCTCTGGTACATTTTTTAACGTAGAGTTTCAGACTGCAGGGGGTGCCACACCTCAAACTCCAGTGAGGTGGAAGGGATAACTGTATTCATGAATGAGGAACACAATTCAATGTGACATTATTTGACAAACTACCTTTTTTGGATCTCTGATAGGTTGCAAATAGATAATATTTTCTGGACTGACATGTCCTTTGAAAATAAAATGTGAGAGCCTGTAATACATTGCAGGGGGTTATACTGGATGGCTCTTGTGATGTCTTTCAACTCCTGCCAGGGAATTTGAAAGGCATCCCTTAGGTATGACAGGTCCTTCATCACTCTTTAGCAAAAATGTTTGCATTTGATGTTGTGGATTAAAAATTATCTAAATAAAAAATGTTGTGGGAGTTGATGAACAAATCCACAGAGCAAGTTCCCCACTCTAAAAATAGAGGGAGCAGAAATACAGCAGTTTTCTTGGGTTGAACAGCTCAAATCATGTGCTAATCCATTGTCCTTCCGTGCTATGTGAATCAACTGGAGTTGCAATTTATGACTGATGGATCATTCCCCAAATGACAGAAGTCTCCTAACACAGTGCCAAGGAAATTATGCCACATCTTCTGCTCAAATAATGCTTGGTTGTGATACTGTCTGTATAGATCTGTTCTGTCTTGGACCAGAGAGAGACAAGCTGTTGGGGAATATATTATTGCTTTAACTTTAAGAGAACTGTTAAGTAGGACAATATTAATTTATGTGAGTGCCCACACAGTAAGTTCCACAGCCCATAAGTGAGGCATTGGTGACCATAAAAACATGGATAGGGATAGACTTGAAGGAACTCGCAGCAAGGAGATTTGTGGGACTACCAAGACCTGCGCATGCAAAGTTCCCATGTGGGAATGCACAGAAGAAAGTACAATGAACAGAATTTCTTTAGCAGCACCTTCTTGAACCTGCCCTTGAAAGAATAACTGAAGATAATACAGCACTGTACCTTTTTATCCCCATTTTGGTAAGACACTCCAATAGATTGTTGAAGATTTCAAATTCTGCTGAATGTTCCATGAAAGCTACCAAGCCATCACCTTTTGTTTTGTACAAAGCTGAGGCATGTGTTGGAGTTCCAAGCAACTTAGCTCTCCGAAAGTTTGAATCAGAAGTATTTTCAGACTTGAACTATGAAGCTGAAATATACCCAAACTCTTGTGTTCTTCTAGAATAAGCTCCTGAAGCCTTTATGTGTGAGCCAGAAGCTGTGACTGTGAGAAACAGTCTGCTTGAAACTAGATCCCAGACTCCCTCATGTTTTTGTCCAGCTAATGAGGTCAGAACCTTGGTAAATGTCAGGCTTGTGAGTAACATCGCACAGGGGTCATAGGCATACATGCAATGGAGGCAAAAGAGTTGTAGTTATAATGCTTATTAATACTCAAGGGGAAAGGCCAAAGCCATATGTTAAAGAAAAACAGAACACAGAAGAAACTATTTTCTCAAAAAAGCTTTTGTGGTAAACTTGACTATTAAATACAGGAGAAAGCTAAAATAGACAGTTCTTATTGGTAAAATTCATGATCTGATGTGTTCTTAAAACCTCATAGTATAGTATTGATTATTATTTTATTGGTATACACAATGTGCTAGGCATTTTATAGACTGAAGTAAAACTTGGTTTCTGTCTGTAGACAAAAATTTATTTGACTTTAGTTTGCTTCCTACAGAGGTAAAATGATGGCTTGATTTATTTTCTTCAGCCATTACGACATGTAAGGTCAAGAGAGAAAGTTTGAAAAATCTGTGACTTGCTTGAAAATATCATTCAAGGCCACAGATGCTGAAACAGAAATCAAGGATGTCCGAAGTGCTTAACATGTGAGGAAAACTTATATCTCATCTTGCTTAGGATGTACCTCACAAGAATTCAGGTGCAGTTGGGACTGGGTGTGATATCAAGTTCAGCTCTTTGCTGTTCCATTCTGCTCAGCAAAGAGGAAGAGGGCAATGAAATGCCAGCCTGGATCCCTTCTAACAAGATTCATTTGCTGCCGGAGGTGGAAGATGAGGGGAAGGCCTGCCAGAAGTAACACACGTACACTACTTGTTGGTAAAATTAGCTGGCCATAGCTTGTTTAATAGTAAGAGTAGGTCGGTTCCTCCAGCTCACCTGCTGGAGGAATATATAATCAAGCAAAAGAATGGAGTGAGACATTCCAGACCGGCAAAGTGCCCATGACTGGAGCCCCCCTCCAACCCCCGCTAGGGTCACAAGCTCCTTAGACCCCCACGGGGCATTCCAGTTGTGGGCTTGCTTCACCCCTACCTCTTAAGGAGGTGCAATAAAACAGGGGAGCTTCCCCCAGCTCCCCTTTTCAGTGGATCATCCCCCATGTGCAATCCGCATGGCTATGACAATAAAACTACACTTAAAACATTCCCGTAAATACAAGGATCGGGTGGGTGGGACAATCTTCAGTGTCCAAAGTCAGAGTGGGCCCTAGGCCACGTGGCAGGGCCTTATATAGGCTCTGCCCTGGGCCCACTCTGATGACGTGCTCTCCTCATGAGAGCATGTCACGCCACTGTGCTCTGGCGCTTTGCACATGCGCCAAGCAGGCCCAGAGCCAAACGGCCACCCACAACTGGGCCCCCTCCCTCCTGCAACAGCAGCCGTGTTTCAGGTGCGGCCACGCTCTACAGAAACCTGCTGGGAGGGGGAACCCAATGGGGTGGCAAGTGAATGGGAGCCCATGGGGGTGCCAGGCTCTACCTTGTGCCCTCCTTGTCACTAGGGGATATAGACTAGTCACCCACCCATGTTTGAGCATGAGACTTAGTGGCCTGCCACAATACCCAAGTTCCCTATGGCCCCCTGTTGATGGGGATACAGGTACACAGACACCACCTCCCCCCAAAAGGATCCATCCCCATGCTCAATACACCAGGCTACAACAATGCAATAAGCAACAGTAAAGTACAAGTACAGTCATATGCAAGAAACTTTAAATGAACAAAACCCCAGCCTACCATTATAACAGGTGGTTGGTTGGGAATAGAATCTGCAATGGAAACTTATGTTGCTGGATAATGCCATGTAAGCTGTATTCAAATGTTTTAGTTCAAGAGCATTACAAGATTAATAGAACCTTACCAAGGCCCATGTGGAGAAACAGCCATGTAGGCTGTGTCACTAATGCAAGGAGGTCACGGTAAAACTGAACCAACTCTTCCTCCATTAGCAGAGTTAGGCTTATGGGGAAAATACAGAAGGAGTGATTTCACTAACTTTCCTCTCCATTCTGAAATGCTCAGACTTGCTTGGCTGTTCCTCCAAATGGGGCCTGCAACCCCAGGAATGATCCTTCTGGTGGTCAGAGGAAAGTCAGCGTTCCAGGCATGCATGGTTAGATACAGAGCAGGGGAATGTACATCTCTCCTTCTGGAAGTCACGTAGGAGGGAGACAAAACAATAGCCTTTCTGTGATTTGCTACCCTCCTCAAAGAACTTGAAGGAGTTAAACCTGGGTTATGAAAGAATTTAAACAGAAGGCTATTTCTGAAGGAAGTGAACTGGAAAGAGCTTTTGTTTCTGAAACAGTTGGCATAATCTGGGAGAGCTGGCAGAGAGACCCGAAAGCAATAGATGAGATTTCTGATAAAGGTAGAACTAATACAGAATTCTGTTTTCAGCAGCAAGCATTTTTCAAAAAAAGTCTTCAGTTTAAGAGGGTCATCCTACAAGTATTGAAGTGGCTTAAGCTTATAGTTTCACCTCACATTCTAAAACTTTCAAAAGACTCTTTCAATTTCCCTGCTTTTAGAATCCTTTTAAAGCAGACTGCAAGAGAACACAAGGAACAGGTGTATGTCAGTTGGGACTATATTAAGGGAGGAAGAAAGCTTGATGCCTGTCAGGTTTGATCATAAGCACAATATCACTAAATACTGAGCTACAAAATGGCTAATATTAGTTCACTTTATAGCAAAAACCCTATGTTTTGTAATGGGTTTCTGTGCCTTGCCTTTATTTTAAAAGGCAGTCTGCAGTTGTGGACTTTGTGTTTTTTTGGTGTTGGTCAAAGCCTTTATAAAGAAATAATAATGGGATAGGGGTAGAGTACCTGAGTGTCATTAGGGGGGTTAAAACACCAATGCAATTGCCTAAAGATATGTTTTCTTGTTGCCTCAGGACCACCATTACTCTCATAAAAGCCCGAAATAATGAAGATCTGTTGCACCTCTCTGCACTTACCTCATCTATCCCTTTAGGACTAAAATAAACAAGGAGTTTTTCAAAGTCTGCCATTACTAAAATGGTTTCAATGGACTTGTTACAACAAACTAGTTTTGAGCAAATGGCATCTCTTTGATTCTGATGTATGATTATATGAGATGAAAAAGCTTGAAACCATCATCTACTCTCTTGGAACTTACATGATGCAAGCTGTGTACGCAGGCTCCATTATCAGCTAAAAGCTGGCATTATCATTAGGCCTTCCATTCACGAAAGGCTGCACCTTCAACCAAGTGCTATCTTTACAGACAGGATGTCAAACACTGGGAATTATTGGCTTAGGCACAGTTAACACTCTCCTGTGGCAAAAAAAGCCCAAAGGGAAAAAAAGGGCTTGATAAACAGCACAATTCAGCATCAGAGTTTAATAACTTTATTAAAGGAAATGTGTGTTCAAATCCTGATCTTGTTATGTGACATGAATAAATCTCTACTGTTATCTCAGTTCTCCATTTTTAATAAGTAAAAGTGACCTCTCCATGGTATTTTGAGAAGTAGTGAAAACTAAGGTATTCAGCCTCCCTGAGCATCAAAAAGGAAGGGTGTAATAATTAAATTAAAAATTAAAATTATCACTGATGAAGATTGGTGGAGGAAGGAAGCTGTATAAATCAAATCAAGAACATCACAGAGCCTCACAAATTCTCAAATTTGTAATTCTTAAAATACTACAAAATCTATACGCCACATTAGAAAATCTCACAGATATGAGTTCTAATGTAATTGTTACAAATGACAGATTTGTTTTTGAAAATGTGAATGAATTCTCAAACAAAATGTTTGATAATGACTGAGACCTTGGAGAGCTACTGTCAATCAGAGTGAAGCAGCTCAGTGCTAGATGGACTAATAGTCTGAAGCCTGCAAAAAAATATGTTACTATTACACAAAGGTATATTTCTTCTACCATGATGATGTACGGAATGTATTAATTCTCCCTAGAGTCCACTTGGAAATTATACTGGCAAAATTCATTTTGAACTGCTGTTACTTTTCTATGGGATGTTTTCACTGAAATCCTTTCAGAGGGAAAGATCCTCAACAAGTTGGGAGTAATGTGAAAGGGAAAGAGCCATATTGATTTTTCTAGTGTGAACACATTATTTATATAGAAAACCAATGTAGATCAATAAAGAGTTAACAGGAATTGATGGCTACATTCAACCAGAACAAGCAGGGATGGATGGTGACTTTCAAATGAAAACATAGAATCATACAATTTTTTAAAACAAAATTTGAGTACTGTGAAATAATTTTTTTAAAAAAAACATACCTGTCAATCTGTTAGAGTTAGTAATTATTTACTGAAACAATATAATGCCTGGAATCAAAGAGACCAGTTGGGTGGGCCTTGGCAATCTGGGTTTAAACTTCACTTTTCTGAGGGGCATCACTTGTAACTTGGCTACTGTCTGATGCAAGATAGTTCAATCATAGGAATGTGCACTCTATGGCGTCCCCCATTAAAATGTTCCTTTTGTGGAGTTCAAACAGTCTCCAGCACTATGGTTCCTCTCATGGAGTTCTAAGGGCTTCCCGGCACTGATACCTAAAAACAAGGTGGCATTAGTCCTGGGGAGCCTATGTCCCATCCTGTTATTTATTGTTCTGAAAATCAGTTCAGGTTATTAGTGCTCTTGTATAGAATATGAGGTGATGTCTTCCAAATCTAACAGATCATATTTGGAAACAGAAACAGACAAAAACTACAATAAAGCATAAAGCATATGCCTATCTTGTCTCAATAAAACATACCAGGCAAGATGAAAATACTGACAATCAGAAAAAAAGTTAAATACCCTTCTTTTTGTTTTATGTTGATCAGCTGGCTTGTTCCCAGACAAATGAAGCCAGGCTGAATTGTGGCAAGAAAAATGACTCCATGGTGCATTGAACATAACCAAGAATAAAGTGACAATGATCATAAACTATAGAATATTTACCATGTAAGCTGATAGTATAAACCAGGCGGTCACCAAGATGGGGGTAGGGGGCGCAAAATTCAGATTTTGATCTGGGCTCCATTTTTCCTAGCTATGCCTCTGAATACCAAAGCACAACTATCTCAAAAAATATCAAAAGCACCTTGTCACATGTCATATGGTAAATATTCTTCATCAGACTGAATTACAAGACAGAGAAAGAATTTTAAACATAGGATTTATTTCAAATGTTCAGTTTCTGCCTTCCCTATCTTTTTCATTTCTCAGCAGATAAATTAAAGTTTAACATTGTCATGTTGTGTCTAGTGTCAAACATTTTTTTAAATTAAAGAATGTTCACTTTTCAAATTAGTTTTTTTAATGGGATTGGACACAGATTTTTCAATATTCACCTTTAACAAACATGCGAAGGTGGAGTACCAAATCAGGTTTAAGGTTTTGTGTTAACCTTCAAAGCCCTCAACAGTCTGGAATCCTAGTATCTGCAGGACTGACTCTGTTGATATACTGTTCCTCCCCACACTCCCCAAGAGTGCTGCATTCAGTCAAGAACAACTTTCTGGTGGTCACTGGGCTGAAATCTATCTGTCTGTCCTCAACCAGAGCCAGGACCTTCTCAGCTCTGATGAAATTCTCTTTCAAATGAGACTTGCGCCCTGAAGTTTCCCACATCAAAGGATCACAAAATATAGTGGCTGATGCGCTCAACTGTTGCAATCAACAAAGAATGGATTAGTACTTTTGCAAAGTGCTCAACGGTATTGCATTGCTTGTTAGTCTGTTGTGCATATTTTATGTTAACCTGATTTTCTCTTATTCTGTGCAGCTGTACTAACAGTGTTATGCATGTACTGCATTTGTAGTTAGCAGGACTCTATTAGATAGAGATGGTTGATATTGCCTTAACATGTGATAATTTCTATATATGGATAGATGTAATGTGTAGACATGGGGGCCTCCAAATTTCATCTTTAGAGGGGGCGTGTGAAGAAGTTATTCCAGTTACAGTATCAGGCAGATTCATACTAGCCTGACAAAGACCTTTGATCTCTGGATATAAAAAACCTAGCTGCTTTGAATAAATTACACAAAGGAAGCAAATGCCCAAACAGTTATAGATCAGAGAAGTTGATCTACAGGGGGCCAGGAAGTGAAGTTTAGCTGGGAACCAAAGGTAGAAAACAAAGATTCTGATCCAGGCCGGACAAGAGAAAGCAGCTCCTGGACCCAGGTGGCCAAAATACATGTTTTGAAACTGTGATGTAGTTGATAGAAATCTCTGCATTTTGTATTTTCTCACTTTCAATAAAATCCTTGAAAGACTCAGCAGTTTTTGAGTAATTGGAAAAAAGAACCCAGGATTTACAAGATAGATGCACACCCCCTCACTCCTGGTCTTTTGACAGGACTTACAGCAGTTTTGCAGGGCTTGTAAGATGTTCCACCAGGCCTATCATTGTGGATAGTTGTCCTCCCTCTCCTTCCCTTCTTTTCTTCAATTATTGAGATTTATTTCTTTGTAGTTGAATTTTCAGTTATCCGTTGTCCCATCTCTTCCCTTCTGACAGGCCCCCAAATTGGTATTTTATGGTGCTACTGTATATTCAGTATGGTTTAATTATGGTATTTATGATGTAAGCTGCTCTGAGCCTGACTTATTCAGGATGAGCGGGTTATAAATTGAAGGAAGGAAGGAAGGAAGGAAGGAAGGAAGGAAGGAAGGAAGGAAGGAAGGAAGGAAGGAAGGAAGGAAGGAAGGAAGGAAGGAAGGAAGGAAGGAAGGAAGGAAGGAAGGAAGGAAGGAAGGAAGGAAGGAAGGAAGATGCTCATTCTAGTCTGAATTTCAGCAAGTTTATTCAGGAATAATAAATGTGTACCTAAGAGAGATTTGTTGAATACACAAATAAGTACATTAAAAAAAACTTTAGCAAAGGGTGAACATTTGAACATTAGCACCAGATGTTTGGGCAACAGAACTTACATCAACAGAACTACTCTGCTTGAGAATTTACATATGTAGCCAATGACTGTACCATCAAATGATAATTTCCATCTATGCAGCAATCAGCACAGACCAACCCTAGTGAATGATACCCCCTCACCTACTTCAAAAGACAATATGTGAAACCCTGTGGGTTCAGCATTAGGTTCTATCAACATTCCTCTTCTGATGGCTCCTAGGAAAAAGACTTCCTAAGGATCCAATGTCTGTAACCATTGTTACTTGCTTAATTTGCTGAGGGGTGCAGAAGCATTTTAAAGCCCATAGCATTTTACAGCATTCTCTTCATCTTCTTCAAGTTCTTCCCAAGCAATCTGTGGCTGCTTCCAGAGCCTGATGCCTGCCTGAGAAACTGAGAGATGCTGCTTTCAAGAACTTGTTAACACATTATTCTGTCCTTTCAATTATTTATTTATGTCTTTACTTTATTCATGTCTAGCCTTTCACTCCAAGGGGAACTCATCATGACTCACATTAATCTTATCTCCTCCATTTTATCCTTACAGCAGCAGTGTGAGGTCCTTTCCTCCCGCATCAGCTAACGGTAAGTGCTGAAGTCGTCTGACTTATAAATAACTTGCCGATAGACCCCCCCCTGGGACCGCTCGCCCGGACAGTCCCAGGAGGGTGGAAGTGGCAGCTGGAGGCGAGAAGCCTCGCACAGGCTGCGCCATCCCTGCAAGCTTACCTCATCCCCTGGCCTCCGGCTCGTTGCAGAGGAAGGAAGGAAGGAAGGAACATGCTCATTCTAGTCTGAATTTCAGCAAGTTTATTCAGGAATAATAAATGTGTACCTAAGAGAGGAATAATAAATGTGTACGCCCCCCACAAGTTGGAGTGACAGCTCTGGAGTCACAGGCCAGGGAGGCGTGTCCCCTGGCCTCTGTGATGAGTCGGAAGCCAGGAGTCGAGGTAAGCTTGCAGGGATGGTGCGGGGAACATGGTGCCTTCCAGCCACTGCCATATGCACGGCAGTGTTTGGAAGCCGCTGTTTCTGGAAAACCTCGCTCAGGGAGTGAGGTTGGGAAACAGCGGCTTCGCGCCGCTGGGGGGGAACGAGGGTGGCGCTGCCCCCCATGCGAACAGCTCCCTACTGTCCCTAGGGCGCTGTTTTTGGGCCGTGTGGAAAGGGCCTGAGAGAGATTAGGCTGAGAGTGTGTGACTGGCCAAAGCTTCATTGGCACAAGTGGAGATTCAAACCTGGTTTTCCCAGATCCCAGTCTGACATTTTTAACCACTTTATCACGTTGGCTCTCTATTCATATTGGCCTTTATGGGCACTTGAACCTGCTTTGTCATTGAGCATACAAACATAAATAAGAACATAATGGCAAAACAACTAATTTTATATTGAATACCAAGAACATACTCTGATTTTCCAAATGGTCTTATACAATTAATTATTTAGTCATCAGAACAGCAAATCTGTTCCACCAGAGCCGAAACAGTTGATCTACCATATATTTTACACTCATCTATGACTGATATGTGTCAGAATTTCCTTTTACATTGGCAAACTGATAAAAACTAATCAACAGAATTGTTCGCAATTATTTCATATTCCAAGAAAGAGACTTTGTGTGGGGTTGCTCACAAGGTGATATGGCAGTTACTAATAACTCATCATTTTAAATGAAATTCTAGCACATGATTTGACCATTGCCCCTTACTTCCCTCTCTTCACAATTTCCACTCAACACTCAACATATGCTTCCTCATCTTTTCCAAAACAGGCACATTAGCATTTGACAAACGATCAAATTAATTGTGAATTAAAACCAAAAAAATATGAATGTTGGTTTTCTCAAGTAACAAGATCTAGCGTAAAGGAGAGAAATAAACACAAATGAGTAGGAAATGTTTTTTGTGTTGTTTTATCCTAATTAAAATCCAGAATGTTGTTTACTGCATAATGTTTATTTAATTGGGGTTTGTGAAGCACAAGCAACAATTTACTTTTATTGTTCAGTAGTTTTGCTCAGCTTCATTTTGATCACAGGAAAAGAATTACCACGTAAACAGCTCAGGGTTCCCTTTAACACCCCCCAGCAATAAATTCTTCATAACGGATTAACTTTTTCAGTGAAAACTTTGACACTGTTCTAATTGCTCCTCATATTGTACCTACCATGTCAAACGGGAGAGTAAAATGAAGAGAAACAACCACTAATTTCATTCATCCAAATTGTGTTTGATCTCAAGAAGGTCAGCTATTATTTCTTAAGAAAAAATGTAATGAGAAATTTTATGAGCTGATTGTTCAGATCAAGAATGGGGCATTGGAAGAATGTGAATTTGATTAGGGTCCACCTGAAATCTTGAGGCTCAGCATATCAAATGGGAAAGCAAGCTTTCTTTACAAATCCAATATAGGCTGAATTTCAGAAAAGAGGAATTTTTTAGCATTCTAGACAACAGGGTATGTGTAATAAGTCTATATTACCAAGACACATTAAAGAAAAGAAAATAACATTCAGTCTATTAGGCTGCTATCCAGTTCTGAAAGAAGGCTTTATAAATCTAATTATTTATAGAATATGTAGATGTGGATCACGAAGAAGAAATGGCTATTTGTGGTTTGTTGAATTACTTGTTGGCTTAGTTATTCTCTGATAATAGCCATAATGTGTCCATCATAAACTTTTCATCTCCCACAAACTAAATAATAGAGAATTAATACAATATTGTTTCCACTTGCCTATTTGTCAATGATCCTTAAAAGACTAGAGTAGGATTTTTTTTTGCAGAGATCAATAAAAAGATTAAACCACACAGTTCTATAAAACTGTGAGAAAAATCCTGCATATAGTTTTGAATGTATACTTTCCACAAGAAAATACTTCATTTAGATGTTCCTGGTGTAGGGAGAGGGTTGATGTATACGTGGCAGTGGTGTATGCGCAAGGGGTTCATTGTTCAATATAATGTAAGCATTTGTTACTAAATAATGTATGTACATGTTATATTCCCCAAGAGCAGATGTTAACAACTGCCCAGGCGTATGACTCCTTAATGAAGAATTGTTCAAAATAGCATGACAAATTTCTATCGAAATCCAAAGATTGTCAAAGGTACACTGAAGCTTATTCCAACAAGTCCTGTGGGGAGCTGTGACCTGGCTTATTGTTGACTGGAGTACCAGAGGGGAGCATAACCATTCTTTTAAGACTATGTAGTTCATCCAGCGTTCTTGATAACATTTCAGGATTATTTTTTCCTGCTGGGAGAGAACCTTAATGACTGAGTGAGTATTCAATATCTGCATCTAGACAGCATAATACACAAACTGAGTTTGCATTCACCAAGCATAGCTACCGGTATTTTCCTGGCTGCCACTGAAAAACCCTCCCACAATCCAAGGATCATTAAAGCATGAAAACCATGAATAGCTTGTGTTACTTGTCCCATTTTTGGACTTGTGTTGTTAGTTGCCACCACAAATCTCCTTTTCTCCAGTGTTTAGCATTACAAAACATAGTCTGTACTCAATTACAGCCTTTCAATCCAGAGCTTCCTTGTTAGTATTTTTGAAAGTAAACTAGCAATGCAACATAAAAAACAAACTGATGCTTGTGGTTATCTTCAGACCATGGAGATTGCAAGGCAGTCATTCAGGGAAGCATTGGTGTATGAGATAGGGAGATTAGATTGCCAGGAAATCAGGATGTCCAAGCATTGTGTGGTACTTTCTGATGAAAATTTTGAAAACACAAATGAAGTTCTAGACCTTTATACATACATGTTAGACAGACAGATAGAGCAGCAGTGGCGTAGTGGTTAAGAGCAGGTGCATTCTAATCTAGAGGAACTGGGTATGATTCCCCACTCTGCTGCTTGAGCTGTGGAGGCTTATCTGGGGAATTCACATTCGTCTGTACACTCCCACACATGCCAGCTGGGTGACCTTGGGCTAGTCACAGCTTTTCTGAGCTCTCTCAGCCCCACCCACCTCACAGAGTGTTTGTTGTGAGGGGGGAAGGGCAAGGAGATTGTAAGCCCCTTTGAGTCTCTTACAGGAGAGAAAGGGCGGATATAAATCCAAACTCCTCCTCCTCCTCCTCTTCTAGATAGATAGATCTTGAACTTCATCTATGTCTTCAAAATTTTCAAGAAGGAACCAAACAGTACTTATCTGTGACAAATTCCACTACTTTGATGCATATAGGCAGGTGCAATGCAGAACACAAAAGGTTAATGGAGAACTTGAACTGGCTTGAACCGAGGGGAGTTATGAAAGAGTCAGTTGATGTGAGAACTGAGTGAAGGAAGTTCTGTGAAGTCAGAGCAGGTGATAGGATGTGTGTGAAAAGTTCTCCATTCTTTGGTAGTGACCAGAAGGCCCTAAAGGACTGGATGGTCAGATGAGGAAAATCTGTACTGAATCCCTGGTACAAACAATACATTCACACTAACCTGACACATGGGTTAATAATTGCATTTTCTGTAAGGGAAATACCTCCTGGAGGAATAAGTGACTCCTTATTAAAGTGGTGATATTTTTATAGAAAAAAGGAGATGATTTTTATTTTCTGCAAAGGAGTCAGAATTGGGATAAAATCCTACTCTGGAAATCAACTGTGGGCAGGACATATCCACACACACACACATGCACACGCACGCGCACACACACACACAAAGGAGTGCCTGGGAGTGTGTTGAGTCAAACTTATACTGAAAGTTGACTGAAAATCCTTCTTAAGGAAAAAAAAGCAAAGTGTACATTTATGGTTGAAACAGTTCTATTTATATAAACCTCCAAATGAGGAAGCCTGGGATTGTATCCACGGTGAAGAGCTGAACTCAAATGAATGAACTAATTTGTGTCAAACACAACAGTGAGTTATAGCATCAACTTAACTTGTTATTAACTCCATAACTTACCTGCCTCAGTTTTCCTGTTATATTTTTACCTTGCCAAACCATTACTGTTCTTATAAATAAATACTTCTTTTATTTGTTCATCTTTTAAAGAACTCAGGTCTTTGGGGCCTTAATTTTATGTTTCTGACATAAAAATGTGATTTTAAAAAATGTGATTAAAAAAATCATAGTCCTCTGTCCACACTGAGCAAAAGATTCTTCCTTTTTCTGGGAGTTTATTATAAAAGGTGGGGAAAACATGTTTATGCTACTGCATTATTAAAATCAGGAGGTGGTTGTTCAGTAAGCCCTGAAATTGACTGTTAGGAAATTTGGTGGGAAAAGTTTCCTCAGGGCACTTATGGGCAGAGGGGGAAAATGTCGCACCAGCCATCCTTCCAGAAAGTCTGTCTGAGCCATAGTACACCTTTCAAAAACACAAAAGATTGAGTCCAGCTGCAGAAGAGTTGAATTCTAGCCAGTTTATGTCAATAAATAAATCTGTGGACTTGAAAAGGGACATCTAAGCTCATCCAATCTCACTTCCTACAGAGCTGCAAAATTAAGCACATACAAAGTAACTCTATCAAAGGCATTATTATAATATAAAGCTTTGGGCCATGATAAAAAAATAAATTGCACCTTCAGGCCACCAACTGAGACCAAAGAGCTATTCAAAGGCCAATAATGCAAGAAGTGTTGATAACATAAGAAATATGTTTTTAAATGTAATATTTGCAATTCTGATATAGTAGCATAAGTTACTTGAAAATTCCATCACAACTCAGCTGTTCCTTACTTGTATTCAAGCAAATATTCAATTGATGGCATGAAAAGCTCACACACTGCTAGCAACCACCTTGTAAGTGGCAAAGGCTGCACGCAGATTATTTAAAGATTACTGATGTCAGTTGCAATGAGAGGCTAGGACTGCAGGTATGTTCTTTAAAATAAATGAGAATTTTCATATGGGTTTCTAAGAGAGTAGAATTCTCTAAGAAAATAAGTCACAAAAATATAATATAAATGGTTATTACCATTAAAAGAAGACAATATTGTATCAGGGATGGTTCTAGGTTTTTTGGGTGGGCTCACATATTTTTCTCACATACTCCTTCTTCCCCACCCATCCTCATGCCTCTAACTTGTGTGTCCTTCCCTTGCCCTTTACAAGCTTGCCCTACTGCCAAAGCTCACAATCTGCGGCCCATTCACCAGCAGGATTAGCAAGACTATCACCTGAGACCATGTACGGTAGAACATTAGCAAGTGAATGTGTGTGTGTATGGGGGGGGTGACCATGGTGGGCCCTGCCAGAAGCTCTGGGCCTTGGCTGCCACCCCACTTCAGGGTATGCTGGTGTCAGTCATGTGGGGTATAGTGAAATATTTAGAAGTTCATTCTATGATATTCAGTGGGGCTTACTCCAAGAAAAGTGTCCTCAGAATTGCAGACATAACCAAGGCCTACCTTACTTGTTACTTTACTAAACCTACTCCTTTTTTCAAACAGAAAGAAATGTATTTCACTGGAGAATTTAAATTCCATAGTTCATTTTCAGTTTCTTTCATGAAGCAAAAGTTTCTGGCCAATGTCAGTTTTCAGGCTCAGAGCAATCTACGAAGGGATGACAGAAAATGCATGTATTTCATTCAAGTCACAATAAAACACATGGAAGAATTACAAATTGATTTTTTCCCAGAGGCCAGGATAGGATATCCCATTTTCTCATCCTTCTTGGAATGTATATACAAGAGAAAAACTATCCATACAAGAAATTTAAAAGCAGTAAATTCAATCTAATCTTTTGACTTCAGAGACCTTCATCTCAGTGTCATTCATGGATGATACACAGTTTTCTAATGTCAAAACATTGTTCTTGGTTGACTTTTTCTGGAATTATATTATTTTCCCCAGTTTCACAAGAATGCTATTTCCCATGCAAATTAAGTAAGTTTCATTTGCAGTTTATTTTTCTCCACGACTGGTCATCTTTCATTTTCTCCATGCTTGGGTTCATGGCTCTGAAATGCTGTGCAGCCAGCCAGAGTCTGGTGCTCCTTCCTGAACTGTCTGAAGTGTTCTGCATACTGGAGTGCATACATTAGCACCAAAGTTCAAGAAAAGATGAATTTGTTCTCTTTGTATTATGCACGTTTCAAGCAACTATCCTCCACCTTTGGCAGCAACAACTTTACACTAATAAAATGTCACAGTTGCAAGGCTGACAGCATTTTAAAAAAAGAAGTACAAAAGGTTGAGAAAGGTCTCCCCCGGGCTGAATCTCCTCGCTTAGATCTTGGGCCAGCTCTGTTCATTCTGTTTGCATAATACTAAGGTGGGATGGAACAAGGCAGAAGCATAGCAATGTCAAGTCATGGTAATATAGTGGCTAATGGTAATATTCTGGGGAACTGGATTTGATTCCCCACTCCTCCATGTGTGCAGTAAACTGTAATCGGGAGAATCATTCCTCCACATAAAGCTGCTTGGTGACTCTGGACTAATCATAGTTCTCTCAGACCTGTCTCAGACCTACTTACCTCACAAGGTGCCCGTTTGGGGAGAGAGGGGGGAAGGGAAGGTGATCATAAGTTGCTTTGAGATTCCTTTCGGTAGAGAAAAGGAATTAACCCAACTCTTCTTTTTCTTCTGTGTTAACATACTTTAGTAGGTCAAAGATCTGCCTCACTTTGTCACTCAAGCCATGAATGTCAGGGAATACCTTCGGCTTCCTGCTGTGGCAAAACATTTAGAAGTTGATCCTCATCACAGTTGGGTTTTCCCATTTACACCATTCTTTTTTCCACCTGGTTTTTTGTTTCCCTATCCTAATCGATTCACCATTTTGCCCACTGCCTGCCTCTTTGTTGTTGCCATGCAACTAACATTTGGGAAGATGACTGCCACTTTTCCCCTTCATTTTGGAGCCATCTTTTGCCTAGTGATAGATTGCTGAAACAGCCTTGTCAGTCTACCACTCCAATGATAGACTTTAAACATGAAAAAAAATGAAGCCAGTGAGGGGACCTCCCCAAAGCAGTTGATCATCCTGTCCAGTAGAGTGAGAGAAACTACTTTGGGGTAGGCAGGAAAAGATGGGGAGGAGCGAAAAAACCTGAAAAAATGGTAACACATTAGTATCTCCTTAGCTTTCCCTGCAAAGGGGGGGGGGGAAGATAGCACTTAAAGATCTTTCAGAAATTGTGGGGATTCTCTGATCTGAAAATGGCTTGAGTATGGAAGAGTACGGAAGAGGGGAAAACCTGTGTGTAACCAAGAATCAAACCTGAAGGAAATGTATGCTTGAAGTATAAAAAAACCCATATATGCATAAATGGTCTAAGTCTTTTTGGTTAAAAAAATGAACCTCAACTGTATTAAAATTTAACAATAGGCTGAAAGAAAGAAAGAAAGAAAGAAAGAAAGAAAGAAAGAAAGAAAGAAAGAAAGAAAGAAAGAAAGAAAGAAAGAAAGAAAGAAAGAAAGAAAGAAAGAATTCCATTATCTTGTCTTTCTGAAACTTCCAGTGTGTGTACATGCTAAAAACAAAAAAAATGTACTGGGACTATTTTACCTGGTGCCAAGGAGGTTGTCAAGATGTTCCAAGTTGCTTGGACAAAGGAAGGGGGGATTATACCATCTGAACTAATTCTATTTAGACAACAGCCCATCCTAATTTTTTCTTAAATTTTACTTTAAGACTCTTTGGGCTCTGCTACCATGCCTTAAACCAATTTATAACCTCTCTAATGCATTTTGTTTTCTCATTCTAAACTTTCAACCTCATTTAAAGAGTTTTGTTGAACTTGAAAGCTTGCACAATGTCTTGTGATATGCTTGGTTTTGTCCTAATTAAAAGGTATTAAGCAACTTTTCTTTTTGAAATATCTGTGAAACAACCTGCCTACTTACAACCTTTGTTTCAGTTTACATCCTCAATACCAAACAGCAATAACTTATGACCTTCCTTTCCCATTGCTTGATAATGCAATCATCTTTATCTACCGTGTTTACTCGATAAACACCTTGAGCTATAAAACAGCTACATTTCTGAGTTATACCTTAATTACTGTTCATTTAACCCACAGACCCTGAGCAATGATTTCTGAGATATAATAAAACCTAAATTAAATGGCATTTCTAAGGATGCTAAGGCTTCCCACTGCAATAGACCCACTCCTTGCATCCTGGTGCTTTGCCCACTTGCACCTTAAGAGCCAGAGGGAGAAAATGAGGAATGAAAATGGAGCGTCTGCCAGTGCATTGATGTCACTTCCAGTAAAAACTGGCAGTAACATAAAGGATACGTTAGAATTTACAAAAACTCTAAAGTAAATCCCCTGTTTATTCTGGCATTTATCAGGATGCTGGAGGGGACTACACCGATTCCATTTGTCACTTGAAACTTTTCTGATTCTCTTGACAGTGGATGTTTACCACTACCGTGAAGTAGTAGTAGTAGTGTTGAAAATGAGAACTCTTAAAGCACCTTTATCTGGCTTACGGCCCCATCGCAAGGGAACAGCAGGGTGGCCATGGGTTAAGACCAGCAGGTACTTGGTAATACCCCCTGCTTTGGCTGCTCCCTTGGCATTGTAAAGATAAGAAATTTATTAAGCACTTAGCAAACACAACACATGACTGGCATATTGCCCAAGGAGCATGAGTTTGGCATGCCTATAACTTACTCCTTTATCGTGTAAGTGAAATGCAGCACATAAGCCCCATATGTCCATAAAAATGAGCAGCAGAGATATCAGAAGACCAGCAGTTGTCTGTATAGGAATTTACCAACTAAAAAAAAAAGTAGAATTAAACCATTACTTTAAAAGTAGAATAAAACTATCTAGTTGTCTTACAACAGCTCTTATAATATTTTTCCCACACTCATTAAGAGCAAAGCAATCCTCAATGTATGATTAAAGCAGGCATTAGAGCTAAGTTTAATTAATTGACGTTTCTTCATTTTAGTGCCAGCCTTAGAAGTCACATGTTTGGGATTCTGGGAACACTTCTTTAAATGTGACAGCTCCAAGATCTTCAGTGACTTCAGAATTAAAGGGGAAGGTTTTTAGTGCTTTAAGGATTGGTAACAAAGCAGTTACTCAGGTACTTCATTTTTCTTTTTGCGAGTGTGATTCTTCTTTATAACGCCAGAGCAGTTCATAGTTGATGGAGAAAGTACAGATGACCTTCAAATACTTAGGTATTTATAAAGAGGTGTATATTTTACACAGTTCTTTTTATAAAGGTCCGTACAAATCAGTCCACTAATCACTGCTATTTCCCTGCCCTCAAAATCAGTTTCATCCTGTTGCATCGGTAGTTCAGTGTGAGCAGTCAGCCTCTAATAAAAGAGAGACATATCATAGAAGTAAAGAAAAATAGCTGTAATAACAGTGCTTCAATACTACTTACTTATCTCCTAACCTCCTCCTTCAAACCTTTCCATGCTCCAATGCTCACACAGCTCTTACCCTAGAATTAGCTACCAGAAACGTATTGACATCAAATGCTCCCTCAGAGTAGCTCTGTGCGGCTGCTGAAAGATTCACAAATAACTCCTTTAATAAGATTGTCAGCCTCCTGCTTATTAAAAATCTACCTCCTCAGCCAGCCACTCCCAAACACTTGAAGGAATAATCTGTCACCATCACTATCTAAGTTTTAACTAAATTAACCTTTTCAGGCAGATTACAAGGGAGTTTATTGATCAGGGAATTGTTTGCCTGCAGCACTAACGTATTGACGGTTGCTGCTGGTCCTCCTAATGTGGCAATGGATGTTGGATCACTACAAAAGAAAGCAGGGTGTGTGCAAGGTGGCAGAGGGGAGAAGGAACTAGCCAGGGGAACTTGAGAAAGGAACAGCAATCAGATACAAAATGGCTTGTACACAGAAGCATACTGCCCAAAGTTGAGACTAATAATTGCAAGAATTTTTATGCTGTAGGATCTTGCAGTGTGCAGCTAATGAGCCCTTTGGGAAGTTGAAATGTTGAAGAATGCTCAATTATGACCTCATTTAGTTCAAATACTGTGAATATTAACATGGCTATCTTCTCTTACGGTGCCTCTGTGGTTTACCTCATGTTTTGAGGCTATTGTTTGGAAAGGGAATGTCTAATCACGGAGAGCTTTTAAGATTCCGTTTACATGATCAGAAACAGTCATATGCTAATGTAAAAGCCCAACATCGTACCTTATAGCAGTACAAGAAACTCAAATAAACCCACTGGAGCGGGCATTCTGGCATTCTGGGCAAGGGACCAGACTGTTGAACTGGTCAAGAATAGCAGCAGCACTTTGCACAAGAGAAAGTGGTCCTCTTCCAATTAGATCCTTGTGCTTTGGGTCCTTATTGTCCATTGAAGCAGTGCCAACATATGTTGGCAGTGCCTAGGACCAAGAAAGGGTTTCCTTCACAAGTAGTACAGGGCTGCCACTTCACCCTATCTGTGGGGTATACGAGTGTGCTTGGCTGCTGAGTGTGTATGGCTGCTGAGACAAATGAAGGCAAGAGATAGAACTTTTTTCAGTGGCAATACATTGTCTATGGAATGGCCTCCACTTGATGCCTGCACTCCTTGGTCACTTTTATGAGCCAGGCCAAAATATTTCCTTTCCCATAGACTTCCAACTGCCCTGATTTAGACAGCTTCAACTAGCTTGATCATAAAAGTTAAATATGGTTAGTCCTGGAAACTATTCAGATAGGAGATCTCCAAGGAATACTAAGGTCATGATGATGTGGCAGGCAATGGCAAACCACCTGCAAACATGTCTTGCCTTGAAGACTTCACGGGGGTTACCAGAGTACATAGGATCATACAGTTGGAAGAGAACACAAGGGCCATCAAGTCCAACCCCCTGCCATGCAAGAATACACAATTAAAGCACTCCTGACAATGGCCTCTGTTAAAAAACCTCCAAAGAAGGAGATTCCACCACATTCCAAGGCAGCGCATTCGACTGTCACAAAGCCCTTACTGTCAGGAAGTCCCTCCTAATGTTTATGTCTTTTCCTGTATCATGAATCCATTACCACTAGTCCTGGTCTCTGGAACAGCAGAAACAAGCTTGCTCCCTCTTCAACATGACATCCCTTCAAATATTGAAACATGGCTATCATGTCACCCCTTAACCTTCTCTTTCCAGACAAAGCATACCCTAAGTCTCTTCTCATAGGGTATGGATTGTAGACCTTTGCCATTTTGGTCGCCCTCCTCTAAACCTCTTCCAGCTTGACAACATGCTTCTTGAATTATGGTGCCCAGAACTGGACACAGTATTCCAGATGAGATCTCACCAATGAAAAATAAAGAGACACTATTATGTCCCTTGATAGGACATAGGATAGACACTATATTCCTATTGATGCAGCTCAGAATCGCAATGGCTTTTTTGGCTGCAGCGTAACACGCTGATGACTCATGTTGAGTTTGTGGTATATTAAGACTACCAGATCCCTTTAACACAGGGGTAGGGAACCTGCGGCTCTCCAGATGTTCAGGAACTACAATTCCCATCAGCCCCTACCAGCATGGCCAATTGGCCATGCTGACAGAGGCTGATGGGAATTGTAGTTCCTGAACATCTGGAGAGCCGCAGGTTCCCTACCCCTGCTTTAACACATACTGTTGTCATGTTAGGTGTCAGCCATTCCTTATCTGTGCATATTTTTTCTGCCTAAGTGTAGTATCTTACATTTATCTACATTTTTTGAGTTTTGGTCCAGCTCTCTAGTCAGTGCAGGTCATTTTGAATTCTGACCCTGTCATCTGGGGTATTAGCTACCCCTCCTATTTTGGTGTCACCTACAAATTTGTTTAACATGCCCTCTATTCCATCATCCAAGTCACTGCTAAAAATATTGCATGGAACTGAGGCCAGGACAGAACCCTGTGGCACCCCACTAACCAATTCTCTCCAGGATGAAAATGAGCCTTTGGTGAGCACCCTTTGGATTTGGTCAGTCAACCAATTACAAATCCATCTAACAGTAGCATTGTCTAGTTCACATTTTACTAGCTTGCTGGCAAGAATATCTTGACAAAAGCCTTACTAAAATCAAGGTATGCTACATCCACAGGATTCCCTTCATCTGCCAAGCTTGCCACTCTATCATAAAAGAGATAAGATTAGTCTGGCATGACTTGTTTTTGAGAAAGCCATGTTGACTTTTAGTGATCACGGTATTCCCTTCTAACCGCTTAAAGACTGTTGAATGATCTGCTCTAGAATCTCTCCTGGTAATAATGTCAGATTGACTGAGTGGTAATTGAGTCCTCTTTCCCCTCTTTTTAAATATTAGGGCGTTCAGATATGACTCAACAGGGGATGGGGGATAGCCTGTTTGTAGCATGAGGATTATTTTGAGAGAATATTTTATGCTGGTTTTTAATGGGTGGGTTTTTGATATTTTTGTATTTTCTTCATAAACCATATTGTTTATTGTATTTTGCTTTGTAAGCTGCCTTGAGCAGGCTCTCTAGGCAGCATATACATTTTCTAATCCAACAAATATTAATGATATTACAATTAATATGAATTATAATATTTGCAATATTTGGTAATATTTGAAACCATTCAAATCTGGTCATGATTCTGGCATCTGACTGTCTAGCTAAATGTTAAAAAAAATTGAGGAAGGGAGAAGGAAAAAAAGATAAGGAAATTTACCAATTAGCAGAATTATACACAGATATATATTCATACATGAGCAGATGACACTGCTGATAGGAAATGGAAGGTAAATGCCACATCCTTCCTTAGTGATAGGTGGCATCTGTTGCTTCTGAATCAAAATAAACAGTTCTGCTGGTATAGGACAGGCAGCAATGCAGTCTTGGAAGGGAGAAGATGGAGGCATATGCTGCACAGTTTCCCTGGTGATAGCCAATAGCTGTCATACCTTCCTAGTGTGTATGCCTGCTTGTCAATTAGTAATAAAGAGACAGATGGACAGGTAGAAACCAAATGAGATGCAAATGATCAGGGATAAGAATAGATATGAACTTTCTTGACATCTTTAATTTCCATTTAAAACATCCATATAGTAGATTTGGAAATCCCCCTGTGCTACTTTCCGATACAACTTTTTTTCTGGTACTACTATTGCATAGCGGAAAAAGTGGGAGCTTTTCATTTACTTGTAAATGAAAGAAAATTTGGGATAGCTGAATCTCCCTCTCTCCCATGTCTTAACATTCAATACTTTCTACAGTCTTTTTTGCCCAGTTTTGCTTCAGGCATAGGAATTGGGGGAATTTTGCTCACTTTCCTCAGGGTACTCCTTTGCTTATAAATAAGCCACAACCCTTTCTTTGAATTAATTGGGCAGATTCATATACAAGGATACTCTGTTTTATGCTATTTATTTGCATTATCCAATTGCTTATGTTGTCAAAGGCTTCCTTGTACTAACTCTGCACATGAGAATTTTCTCATTGTTGTCTGATTTGGCTATGAGGATCCTTTATGTGAGGGACACAATCCTAGAGAATATATCAATCAAATAGCAGGAATGTTGCAGCAGGAAATATGTTTCCCACTGTAGCCACAGAAATGAAAAATGAATATGATCAAGTAAAGAAACACAGGCAACAACTACAGGAATTTAAAAATGTAAACCTAAAATGAACCCAGAATATTTTGTGCACATTCCCCTGCCCTTTATTTCAATTTTCAAAGTGACAAGTGCTAAAATTATATTAGTGCAGATTTTACTTCTAACAAAAACACAAGCATTTTGTTTCCTGGCACATATACGGTAACTAAGTGGGGAAAAGAGAGATGAGAATCAGTCCTTTGATTCTATATTAGAGATAATTAGATATAATTTCTGGATGGTCTGATTATAGAAAAGAATTTGTATGAGAAAGGATAAAGACTGATTACTGTCATCAGGAAGGGCTAAAGGAAAAAAAAGTGAGGAAAAGGCTTGTATATGTGGCTCTTAGCTCCCGAGTACATTATTTAGAACTGGCCTCAAGTACTTTAGAGGCAGTAACTTTTTAGGGCCAATGCATCTACTACACAAACACTAGATTAAGTAGACCATTTTCTGGGAGGCGCAACACTTCATGCTCGTTACCCATCAGTGCAAAAGGAATACCATGCAAAATGTACCGTGCACTTTGTCACTTGGGTTGTAGCGATAAAAGAAACAGGGCTGCATTTTCTTGCTAAAAATCCAAGGGAAATAAAAATGAGATTTAAAAAAATAGCAAACTGCTGTGCTGGAGAGAGAGAGCCTTGGCACATTCTCAGGTTGTGTTTTTCTCTCCTCTTTTACAAAGACATTACACACTGTTATTTTAATTGGTTAATATCTGCTTTATAGCCCTTAAAAGTAAATGGCAATGAATTCTGATTCTGTAATTACTACTCACACAAACAATATATAATAAGTCCAAGGAGCTAACTTTGCTTGATATCTTACGGAATGAGAAGCAGTAAATACTTTGACACTGTACGTAAATCAGGGTCACTGTGCTTTATATACCAATATATTTTAAAATAAAATTATGTGAAAAAGAAATATAATGTGCATAAAAGCTTTCACTGAAAAGGGAACTGGCTGCATTGATAGCATTAAAATGAATTTAATGAACTTTGTAAAGAAGTTTAATACTATCTTTAGCACTTATAATTTTAAGTACTTTATAAAGCTGATTTCTTTATCTAGATGTTCAGTACAATTTCCTCCACATCTTAACAAGGACTTGAGAGTTCATACTCATGGTTGTTAACGATTGAAATTGTAGGAACAACTGCAGACCCCATCAATGTGCCTAATGTGACCTAGATCCCCCCAAAAACTACAAGTAGACCAGAGTTTAAACAAAGGCAAGAAGAGAACCACTTGACCTTAACAGTTTTATTTCTTGTCTGTTTATCCACTAATTTCCTTTCTATAGATGCCCTTTGGTTCAAGGATTCTCTTTCATCCTCATTCTTCTCAACATTTTTACCCAGTCTGATTTCCTTTCATCCTTTCCCTCAGTAACTTATATTTGACACAGTAACTTTACTGGTATTTGGTTGTTGTGTGTTTTCTGGGCTGTGTGGATGTGGTCTGGTAGATCTACCAGACCACAGCCACACAGCCAGGAAAACCCACAACAACCAGTTGAATCCAGCTATGAAAGCCTTTCACAATACATTTACTGGTATTCCTCTTATCTATTCCAACCACCTCCGCAGTATTTGGAGATTTCTTTTCTTCACTGATCCCACCATCTGGAGGTGTCCCCGAAGGCTCTCCAAACAGCACACGGATGGAACTCTGACTTCGGGGAAGTTAATTCTTGTTTAATCTGTTCTAATTGAGAAGAAAAATCACAGGTGCAGCAGGCACCCTGAGTCTCCCTTGTTCTTTAGCCTTGTTGTGAAGCCAGAGCATGTACCTCTAAAATCTGTCTGACAGGCCATCTGCCTAAGATAACTGGAATGCGTCTCCAAGTCCCCTTCCCTGTGACAACTTGTGCTGAATAGAAAAGTTAGCGGAAAGTATATCATGGAGTCTTGTAATTTAAAACAAGTCATGTATAGATCAATTACATAGCCAGTCTTTTGGCATTCTAACATTTCTTGAGTAACATTGTCTCATTTTGCATTTATGTTATGCGCATATATATATATATGCAGCCTTTAAATGTTATTGGTTGGACAGGATCAACACATTGGCAATCACTAAAATTATGCACCAAACTTATCCACCTTTTTGAAAAGAAATAAAAACCAAATGAGCAAAATGTTCACCATCAGGCAAATAACATGAGCTGTATGGTTGTGACTACATGCTTAGTATATACCTGTGTGATATACTTAGTATCTGTGAATAATCAGCAGGACTGAGGGTGAGTAGACTCTTACTAAGGCTGAAGGTCATAATCAGAGAACATGAATCTAATTTTGAGAGCAAGTCTTAGCAGATTTATGCAGAAGTATATGCCCATTTATTCAATGGAGCTTGCTTCTAGGAAAGTATTTTCTGGTTTGCAGCCTTCCGTTCTTAGCTATATTAAAGAAACTCTTGTTACTGAAGTAATGAGGCTTACTCTCCAACAAGACTCCATCAGTCTAGTTTGACAAAACTACTCTAGATGGACAAGGTATTTATTTCAGTGTGAGGCATCTCTTTATATCTTGTACTCATATCCCAGGTCTGCTGAGGGAAGTATAAGTATTTCAAGTACTTTTCACAAATATGATTATAGTAATAATATTTGTGCCACTTGAAATGTGCTGTAGGAAATAAATAAATAAATAAATAAATAGACAAACAATTCTGTTGCCAAGCCACAGCTGGTGGTCATATTGCATTTCTAACATGACATTCTTCTGTTGAAATTGCTAATTTCCTCTAAAGAACTGTGCCTAGAAATACAGTCAGTGGAATATTATCTTTGCAGGAAATTGAAAGAAAAATTTAAAAACGAAATTAGGAGTTCCTTCCTTACTTAAGTCTCCGATTTTTAATTTTCCATGTAATATGTATTTAAAACCCTTGACTGTAAAATAATGCTGCATTATTTACATGTACCTTTACACAAACTCCAGTACATTTTTATTAAGTGGTGGTTCAGACCAATATGTTTTTATCTCACATTTCAAAACCAACCTTCATTCAAGTACAGTATGAGAGCTCTATCTGTAAATAAACGCAGCTCCCATAATTTTGCAAAAGGGAAATGTGTCTGATCCAGATGTAGAGACTAATGGTTGTAGTGCTAATAGGGCAATTATCACACAAGTGGCAATTTTCTGCAAGTCTCTCATTAATACAGCTATCAACTGCATATTAATAAGGTGGATTCTTGGCTTTGATTTAGATCACGTTGCAATTTTTTTTCTTTAAAAACCCCCAACAACCTTCAGATGCCTGCCATTTTCCATTCCCATATCTACACCTAATATATTCTTGCATTTGTTATTTTTGTGACTTTTCTGTTTTTCAGATGTATGTTGAAGAAAAATGGGTGACACAATGGAAAATAAACTGTGAAATATTAAAGATGCAAATGCATCCATTTTCAGAAATATAATGCAAGGATTGCTTCTCACTTGCACAATGACTTTGCTGGGACAAAGCATGCTCTGCTTTTTCAGTAATGTACTGTGCAATTCTGTACAGTCACTCCAGTCAAATGCCATTGCTTTCACTGGAATAAGTCTACATACGATGTTTGTGTTATTCACTAATCTCCAACCAATGCTGCCGACAACTTATTAAATGGTACACTACATCTATTTAAATGATTAAAAACAACATAACATTAATTTTGATACTAATTCCAACAACTTATTAGTTGTGAAGTCTGGAAGTACGAGGGCAGGGGGAGAGTACTGCTATCGAGTCTAACCAAACAATCTTTCTCAAGTCTGAGTCCAGCCAACTGACTGCAATGAGTTTAAAAACTACACAAAGGCTCATTCCACACATGCAGAATAATGCACTTTCAAACTGCTTTCAGTGCTCTTTGAAGCTGTGCAGAATAGCAAAATCCACTTGCAAACAGTTGTGAAAGTGGTTTGAAAATGCATTAATTTGCGTGTGCAGAAGGGGCCAAAGAATCTGTCAGCCTCCTACAGCCCAATTTGGGGGGGGGGGGTGTGGACCTACCTGTGGAGTTGCTACAGCCTTGCACTGACAGGGGTACCCACCTGGCAAGTGCAAGAGGCAAATGTACCAGTGGAGGGCCCAATACACGAACGGCTGGGGACCCCTCAGTTCTGCTGTCACAAAAGCCAGAGGTCCCAGCTGCAGCAGGGTTGTGCTGGCATCTGAAATAAACTCCTGCATTGGGGGTGGGGGTGTCAGGGCATTTCTGGGGATGGAGTCGATATCAGCCGTCTGGAGTTTGCAGTCAGTTGCATTAAAGCCCTGGCCCTGGACCCTTTTGGCGCAAATCCATTGGCCCCAGTGAAGGGCTTTCTAAAGGCAGGGAGTCTTTTGACATTTTCTCCCTCCCCATGTCTCCAGAAAGCCCTTTGGAGATGGAGGGGTGGCGCACCAGCAGCACCTTCCCCAGCTGCCTCCAATGTCTGGGTTGGGTTGTTAGAGTACAATTATTCATTAAAATGCGTTCTTTGGATATGACTTTCAACTAGCTCTGGTTTCAAAATATAGTAATTTAAATAGGTAAGGGAAATGTACACACAGAAACAGGTGTTTGTGGACCTTGCTTTACCACCCACTACCTAAAAGGAAATGTATGAACAGTGACAAGAACAGAACCTGGATTCATATTGAAAAAGGACATGAGCTACACATTCACGTATTTATGCCCTGCTTTTCTCTCCCATGGGAATCCAAGCGGCTTCCAACACCATCTTTTCCCATCTTTACCAAAAAAGGGTAGTCTCAGCTGAGTTTCCATGATAGAGAAAAGATTCAAACCTGAATTTCCGATCCCAGTCTGACACTTTAACCACTACAAGGACTCCACAAAAGTGACAGTCAGTAGTATAAGATGCAGAAGTGGAAATATCAATTCTAAAGACCAGCTCTTCTCTTAGAGGGGTCAGCCCATGGTGCCTGAGCTGACATCACTAACCCTCTCTTTGGCAAGGGAGATAACAGTTTCTATCAGCAGACTCCACTTACAGTTGCATGTCTGAATTTAGGCTGTGATTTCTGGAACTTCTGGTCAGAATCCAAGGAACCATTTTAGGGGTGTCTAAATGGTAGGATTTCTGGTATTTTTTTTGAAAACCAAATTCCTGATCTATATAAAGTTTTTAAAAACTTTTTAAAAAATTGAAGCAGTTCACTATATTACCCTGACAGACTGTTGCTTAAGACACAAAAGTGAAAGTTTGCTTAGGCATGTGGAATCACTTGCACAGATGTCTCTAGGGGACCAAAAGGTATCTCCTGCATCAGTTCTATTTTTGATTGTGAGAGAAGGCAGAACTAAGCATTTCCCTCTACACAGTTGTACTGATGGGAGATTAAGGATCATATTGTTACAGAGAAAAAGTGAATGGCTTGTTAAACTAGCTCATTGTTGACCTGCCTTTTCGGGCATTTGGCCCCAATAATGATTTAGCCATTCTAATCACATGTATAGTGGTCTTTATGCAATGGGCTGAGATCTTCATGTGGATTACAGAAGCCTGGTGGGCTGGGATCCCTGATAGTATTCATGTTTTGATGCTTTTTTGAAAGTCCATTCTACTGATACAAATGTATGACAAGGAAGGTTGCCACATTCCTTTCCTCTACTTTGGGGAGCAGCATGATAGTAGTGAGAACACTTAGTGGAAAAGAGAAGATTCAACAATAGCTCTTGTCCTTGGCTTGTTATCCACTATGGGACATACCGTGGTCTTTGGTTTGTTTTTCCCATCCTCAACTGTTGTTCTGTTCACAGTTCTGGTCTTGATACAAACAGGATGATAACTGGCTTTCTTTTCCCTGTCCCATGAATTTATGCATTGAATCTGAAGCTCGGTGAGTTAGAGTCTTAGTGGGTCTAAGGCTGTGAAGTACTTAGTGGGTCTAAGGCTTACTTAATATTTCTACATAAAGGGCACATGAATATTTTAGACACATGAATTTCAAAAAAAATATTTTAGGCACATACGTTTTTTAAAAATATTCTTCTAAGCTTTCATGCAGTTTCAGCAGCATGTTTATGTCAGAGCATGAACTGATTTAGTATTTGAAATTCACCCTGGACTTCACTGAAGTAGTTATTTGAATTAGAAGAGCTGAAACTGGATCTCTTGATGGATAAAGGAAATTATTTATTTACTGCACTTGTATCCCAGCTGCCAAACTGTCCGGAGCTACTGGAATGGATCTGTTTAAAACAGATTAGATTGGAATACCTGAGACTCAGATATGTAAAAAATACCTACTGTTATTTGAAATTCGGCACTAAAACAAGTGTAAACATTCTGTTTGAAGGCTCTCTAGTATTGTTGAACACAAAGCTAAAGGTCAACAAAAAATAAGCCTAGGATTTATAGAAACGGTTTCTTGCCTTGAGAACCCTACTGGCAGCTGTGACTTGACAGCACTTCACAGACACACACATTATGGTTGTAAACGTACACACATAAGCTTGGAAGCAAACTCCAGAATATAGGAAAATATACTTCTTAAAAAAGCTCCCCACTTAAGTTTGAGCTGCAATAATAATATGCTTATTGACTAAAATAGATAAAATCCCTTTGTTAGAAATGTAAAGTATTACCATTGACATAATTTGATGGAAGGCAATGTGGCACTGAGCTTTGTGAAGTGAAGATACTCCTTATTTACTCAAAGTTTCTTTTAGAAAGAAACCTCTGCTTATTAAATGAAAATCTTCAGAGGCACCTTCCTCTCAGTGACTCAGAAAAATATCCTTGCATGTATATTGCTTTTATCCCATCTTTGAAAAGAAAGAGCTGAGAGACAGCTCTGTTGACAGAAGGTGAATGAAGTGCTATTTGCTCATGTAATAACTACGGGGTTCCAAGGATCATTTGTTACCCTTCCTTCATATAAACAGTAACCTCATTCATCCAATGGTCTAAAGCGCATCAGGTTATCATTATCCAGCTTCCTTTAATACAGAAATGTATTCCCTTAAAAAAAGAGTAATGGGTTTGATAGAGATTACTGTGAACAGAGCAGAGCTTGTGGAAAAAATTTTTTGTCACTATCTCTTTCTACAGTCTGTCCTCCAAAGCCACTCCTAAAACTAGGGATACTTGAGAAAACTAAGATGAAGAATGAGTGGCTGCAATGGAGACTGGCAGAAGTGCCTTCCAATTGGTTTGAAGCAAGTGCATTGTACCAGTAGAGGAGGGAGGATTCTTATCAATACTTATCCTGCAAGAGTAGTTAGAGATTCTCACCAATTTCCCCTTCTCACTGCATTCCCCACACACCACATCCCATGCTATCCTATGGACTTCAGGAGATGTGGAGGAAAAAAGTTAGGAGAAGGGATCAAAGGTATCTTGTGTTCCAGCCAGGATAGTCTGAATCCAGCCAGGACAGTTTGGATCACATACCACCTTTCCCCATATCTTGAAAATAAATCTTACAAAGCTAACTAATCTCTAAATAATTCCACTTTGTTTCACATCATCCTCATTAGGCAAAGCTTTGCTTTACTAGATATCTACGCATAGAATCATAGAATGATAGAGTTGGAAGAGACCGCAAGGGCCATCAAGTCCAACCTCCTGCCATGCAGGAACGCACAATCAAAGCACTCCCAACATATGTTCCTAATGTTTAAGTGGAATCTCTTCTCCTGCATCTTGATTCATTACTCCATGTCCTAGTCTCTTGCCTCCTCTTCGACATGGCATCCCTTCAAATATTTAAACATGGGCATTTAACAAACAAAGAGAAATATCCCACCCATGTCTCTCCATGAGTCTTACACCCAGGAAAGCACTGCAAAGGTAGGGTCTTTTATAAGTTTAACTCCCATTCATGGATCTCTTTTTACATGGATGCTCAACTGGTGCCATATTTTTCATTTTCAGGCACTCGAGGAAATCTAACCAAATTTTGGGTGAGAGAGCCAGAACTGTGTAGTGGTTATGTTACGCTAGCTTAACAGTTAAAACGTTTTAAAAATTATGATGGGGAATAACTCGGCTTGGCAGTGAGAGGTAGGCTAGCGGTGGGATCTTTAGAACAACTATATCAGAAAAATGGCTTGAAACGTTCCACAGAGAATACAAAAGAGACCAAATTGAATTTAAATACTTTTATAAGTTTTTGGTACGACACATTCATGCAGTGAGATGTGGAGAAGCTTACACACAGTTCCTAAGAGATATAAAAAGGGTGGAAAAATAGGTTTGGATGAAAGATTAGGGGGAGGGGGAGCAGGGGACTTATACGTTACCTAGGTTCAGTTGAGAAATTCTTGAAGAAGGCAAGGATTCAAGGATTCATGGCCAGCATTTGCATTCAAGTGAAGGACGATATCGTGACTCAAAACCAACCAGACACAAGAGAGGTTCAGGCTAGTAAATGAGCCCTGAGGCATGGGGCGAATGGTACTTTTATATCCCTTAGCGCAAGTAGGGGCAGGAGCTAGGAGCTCTCTTCCTGAAACTTCTGGATTTACATGCTGGAATTGCTGGGTTGAGCTGATTAATAGCTCATCTATTGTTTTCTAAGTACCGGGATATTGGAGCCAATGGTTTTGTGATTGGATCAGAGATAGCCTTGAGTGGCTAACACAGAACTCCTTTTAGAAGTCACTGTCTTAGGTGTGTCATGTAAATTTGGCTGAGGTGTGAGTTTGACAAGGAGGAAGCACTTAGTAAACGTTAATGGTTGCTAAAAGGCGATCAGATAGGAAAGCTTATGGCAAGGAGTGCCATAGTCCCTTTGTATTCCAACAACCTTTGATGGGTATGGTAATCAAGAAACATGTCCATGAGGTTTCCAATCTCAACTGACTGGAATAACTCATTCAGTGATTTAATTTGCTAACAGGTTTTTTGCACTTGGCCTGTTTTAAACTTGGACATTCTGCTAGACACACATGGTTGCTGATATTTGCCAATATATATATATTGTATGAAGTAGAAAAATCATATTAAATCCATTATTCCATAAGGCAGGGTATGAAGGGTAGGGTTACAGTTAAGAGCAGCAGACTCTAATCTGGGGAATCAAGTTTGATTCCCTAGTCTTCCACATGAAGTCTGCTGCGTGACTGTGGGCCAGTCACAGTTTGTTTGTTTGTTTGTTTGTTGGATTTATATCCCGCCCAATCCCCAAAGGGCTCTGGGTTTGAGTTCTCTCAAACCTCTCTCAGCCCACACAGAAACAGGCAATGGCAAACCACCTCTGAACATCTATCATCTTAAAAACCCTATGGGGTTGCTGTGTCAGCTGTATTTGACAGCATGCGCATGTGCACATATGTAAGCACATATACGCACATGGGGTTTATTACTGTCATCATTTCCTATTGTATTACTATGGCTTATATCCAGAGCAACATTTTTTGCCAACATTTCTGTGGGCAAAAGGAGTTCTACCCATGGAGCATAACTTTATTGCCTTCTCTCCCATTGCAGCTCCAAATGCCCATTCCTAAAAGCTGATCTTGGTGGTGAAGGGACTCTCAGAAGCTGTATTTCCATGTGATATTTCAGATTGTAATGAAAGAGAGAGATTAGAAAGTTATAACTCTTCTGGGGAAAGTTCCTGTGCTTTGGATACCAACCCCTGTAGCATACATACAGTGTTATTCTCCCAGGTCATTCCTTAGATGTTTAAGGGAAAATCAACTTTCTACCATCTGCGGCAGGCACAGCAACCAGCCCCATATCTCTCCCATTCTGATCCAGCCACAGTGATCAATGCGATCGTCACCTCCAGGCTGGATTACTGTAACTCACTGGCCTACCCTTAGGTGTGATCTGGAAGCTTAAACTCATGCAGCATGCGTCAGCCAAGCTCCTTACTGGAGCATCCAGCCAGGACTGGATTACACTGGTCCTATACTATCTTCACTGGCTGCCTATAGAGTTCTGGATCATGTTAAAGGTTTTGGTTTTGACCTTTAAACGGTCTCGGTGAGTGATCTCGGACCTGCATACCTACGGGATTGTGTGTCCCCATATTGCCCCTCCAGGACCCTCCACTCTATAGAGGAGTACCTGCTGGAGGTCCCTGGCCCCAGAAACATCTGGCTGGCCACTATGAGGGCCAGGACTTTTACAGCCTTGGCCCTCGTGTGGTGGAACAGGCTCCCTGGGGAGGTTAGGGCCCTAGAGACCTACAGGAATTTTGCAGGGCCTGTAAGACAAACTTGTTCCATCAAGCATTTCCACCTGGCCAGCCAGGAAGATAAATAAGATCACCTCGGATTTCCTATGGGTACGGGGGGGTGGGGGTGGAGTTGTTGCCATCTGTTTTACTGATTGGAACGTTTTTACTGGTTTTATATGTTTTTATGCTGTTTTAAAATGCTGTACACTGCCCTGAGCCCTTCGGGGAAGGGAAGGTTATAAATATAAAGAATAAATAAACTGTAAAATATTTTTTCCATGACTGTTTATAGTTATTCAGTAGTCTTTGGTGTTTTGCTTTCCTTGCTACTGGATACATTGAGTTTTTTTCAGATTTTTGTTGACTCTGATGTTTAATTTGATTATAACTTTAAGTTTCCTTGAACTGACAGAGAAAGTAGCAATACAATGCGTAGGAGGTTAAGAGCTCATGTATCTAATCTGGAGGAACCGGGTTTGATTCCCAGCTCTGCCGCCTGAGCTGTGGAGGCTTATCTGCGGAATTCAGATTAGCCTGTACACTTCCACACATGCCAGCTGGGTGACCTTGGGCTAGTCACAGCTTCTTGGAGCTCTCTCAGCCCCACCTACCTCAGCCCCACCTACCTCACAGGGTGTTTGTTGTGAGGGGGGAAGGGCAAGGAGATTGTAAACCCCTTTGAGTCTCCTGCAGGAGAGAAGGGGGGGATATAAATCCAAACTCTTCTTATAAAATAACAGACACAGAAATAATATTTTCCTTTGCTTCCTTCTTTTCTGTAGTTTGTCAAATTCTGAAATAATTCCACCTTCCATATTAAACTTTATCTATTTGCATTTCAGTCTGCCACTATTGCACATAGAATGATTACTCTGTGTTTGTTAGAAAAATTCATGTAATTAATGAAGGGATTCAGTGATTTAAGGACGGGCAGCAAAAGCATCATTTCATGCAGATTTTATTAATATTTTCTCTTCTTGGTTTTTAATACCACTTCAAAAGCTTGAAAATAAAACATCTCTACCATTTGGTCTTTTCCTATTTGGTTGGCATTGTGCTTAATGGAGCTTGAAATTAACACAACTTTTTTTTGTTTACTTCCTGTTTAACACAAGCAATATCAGGGATGGTGCTTTAGCTTGTTAGTTAAATGCTACAACAAAGCCAGCCTAGAGCATAATGTGCTCTTTCCCATTAGTTTATAAACTTCAAGAAATAACTTAAGAAGTATTGAAATGCAGAACAATTACCAAGGACGCTCAGACCTTGATATGACAGTGTTCTGAAGGTACGGGAACTGAAATGTTCACATGGAAATTGGTCACCCTTGTATAACTCATTTCATTACAAGGTCTATGACAATTGGTACCAAGCATAAACTAACATGGTACCTGTGGATGCCCACTGACGCCTTTCTTGATGCCTACTCAGTGTTTTTAGAAAGCAGATGGGGCCAAGTGATGCTCTAGCAAGCAGGATTTCTGAATGGATAATGAAGATCTAGTGGACTGTACAAAAATAGCACTGTTTCCACAACATCTGACACCATAGTATTTGTTCTATTCTCTCTCACTCTTCATTTTCAGCGCAGTTTTAAATTACTCTTCTCCCTTGCACTTGGTCTTCTTCTGCATGTTTGGCTCCACTTCCTGCAGCATCCATCAACCTGTGCAAGAATTCCAAAGGTGCCCATAGGCTGAAAAGTTTGGGGGACCCCAGCATTACTGCATATCTCAGAAACTCCCCACTGTCTTCAATATCCCTGGTACTGTTGTTTTGTTATTAAATATTCTAACAGAGGCCCTGACCTGGATGGCCCAAGCTAGCACAATCTTGGAAGCTAAGCAGTATCACCCCTGGTTAGCATTTGGATGGGAGACCACCAAGGAAGCTCAGGTTCGGTACACAAACAATGGTAAACTACCTCTGAATGTCTCTTCCCTTGAAAATCATACAGGGTCAGCATAAGTCAGCTGTTACTTGACAGCACATTCTACCACCAGTCTGGCAGATACAACCAATTATGAGCTATTTATACAGAGCAGGTATGTATGTATTCTTGTCAAACATATTTCTCACATATAAACAGTCCATGGTAGTTCACATCAGTATGGATATATATGCTGAGCGACCCAACTTATCACCACTTTTTTACTAATCATATTTAATGTGATCATTTTGTTTTGAGATAAGTGAAAGCCTGGTTCACTTTCATTATTTTTATTCTTGACTTAGGAAAAATTATTATAGGTCAAACTATTTCTTCTAGGCATAGCATCTGTGGATTCAATAGAAAGGTGAGTGCAGATGTTCTGGTGCAATTTGCATAAGATCACCCTTGCCAAAAACATCTAATCTTTCATATACATAGAACGTGCTTTTCAGTAATTGCTGAGCTGAGATAGATTCTTTTATATAGGTATGTCTAAAGTAAGATGAGCAGCACCCACATGCAAATTGAGAATATTTGCACGAATCTGACACATTATTCTAATATAGACTGCATTTCTTTCCATATAAAAAGTAGCTGGGTTTTTTCCTTGACTTACATAGGAGAAGGTTCATTTCCATATAGTATTAGCATATTCTAATAACTACCATCTTTAGCATAATTTGAATCACTTTTTGCTGTAAATCTCATTGTTCATACTATTCATGCAGGAGCCAGCACAAAAGTATCTAGCTTTCTAAAGAAAACATAAGGAAGAATGTAGAGGTCACGCTATTTACCATTTTCGTTTACAGATAAAACAAGACAGTAGCTACTGAACACTTATCAGAATATAATATAAAGAGTATTGCTGTGAGTCACAGAACATGGGAAATACAAAGCATGTATGTTTTAGTAAGCAAAGCTTTGTTTTGATTTTATTATTCATATATATGTAAATCAACTTAATATGCTATGATGATTGTAAGGGCCAAAAACATTTTTACCAAAATGTATTGAGAAATAGTTGCCAAAAGTTATGTTCCTTTGAGGTTATAAGGCTATTACCTGTATGCACTGTCTTACTGCACTTTTGGTACTATATAATCTCTATCTCTGACTATCAATGTCATTTTAAGCAATCACATCCTTCTAAATCCATAACTCTGTTTAGATGGCAAAGACAGGAAAAACTGTGAGGAGAACTCTGCTCACTAGATAGCCATGTTTGGATATTTGAAGGGATGTCATGTTGGTGAGGGAGCCAGCTTGTTCTCTGCTGCTCCAGAGAATAGGATCAGGAGCAATGGGCTTAAAGTGAAGGAAAATAGATTCCACCTAAACATCAGGAAAAACTTCCTGACAGTAAGGACTGTTCGACAGTGGAATGCACTACCTAGGAGAGTGGTGGAGCCTTCTTCTTTGGAGGTTTTTAAACAGAGGCTGGATGGCCATCTGTTAGGAGTGCTTTGGTTGGACTTGATGGCCCTTGGGGTCTCTTCCAATTCTATGGTTCTAAGATGGATCTTTGCTACAGCTCATCTTTTCTTATGTGAACCCTTTCTCAGAAGCTATTTTTGAATGTCAGGATATCCTCAAAAAGTGTCCAAGATGTGATACCTGATGACATGGAGAAAGAGAAAATTGGCAGAAATCACGCCTCCGGCATGAGAACTGCTCATCTGTTCACCCAAGAGAGACTTGGGCTTCACCCCATAATACTTCAATGAGACCAACTGACTCCTCTGGAGAGCTGGATTATTTTTCAACAAGTACAATGTATGGCTCCAGTATCCAAGCCACAAAAACAGGAAATAACTGTCATCATCATCACTATGCATTACACCCTCTTGGTAACCTTGATAGATTATACCTGCCCTATAGAATTAGAGGCAGAGGACTATTGCCAGACAAACAAACTACAGAAGAAGAAAAACATGCCTTAGCTGATTACATGGCGTAGGAGGTTAAGAGCTCATGTATCTAATCTGGAAGAAACCGGGTTTGATTCCCAGCTCTGCCGCCTGAGCTGTGGAGGCTTATCTGGGGAATTCAGATTAGCCTGTACACTCCCATACACGCCAGCTGGGTGACCTTGGGCTAGTCACAACTTCTCGGAGCTCTCTCAGCCCCACCTACCTCACAGGGTGTTTGTTGTGAGGGGGGAAGGGCAAGGAGATTGTAAGCCCCTTTGAGTCTCCTGCGAGAGGGAAAGGAAGGATATAAATCCAAACTCTTCCTCGTCTTCTTATGAAAGAAACAGTTACAAATAGATGCTGATACAAGTAAAGAACCAAAATATTGTCGAAGGCTTTCACGGCCGGAATCACTTGGGCGCTGTGTGGTTTCCGGGCTGTATGGCCATGTTCTAGCAGCATTCTCTCCTGACGTTTCGCCTGCATCTGTGGCTGGCATCTTCAGAGGATCTGATGTTGGGAAAGCAAGTGGAGTATATATCTGTTGGAGTGTCCAGGGTGGGTGGAGAAACCTTGTCTGTGAGTAACAAAGAAGGCAACCAGGTCAATAGTTGAGGGCATCTGAATAGAAGTATGATTAACAATGAAGACTATAGCATGGGTGTAACACTGGAGATAGCAAGGTCACTGGTGGGAGCATCTGAATAGAAGTATCTGGCCTTTGTTTCTTTTGTCTATGGCCACTACGTCAGACTACACAGAGAAGCAATTGAAATCCATAAGCACATGGACAATTTTAACAGGAAGGAAGAAACTATGAAAATGAACAGAACTTGGCTGCCAGTGTTGAAAAATACTAGAGTCAAGACAGTGTCTAACCACACAAACACAGGATGACCATAGACAAAAGAAACAAAGGCCAGATACTTCTATTCAGATGCTCCCACCAGTGACCTTGCTATCTCCAGTGTTACACCCATGCTATAGTCTTCATTACAGGCGGTATATAAATCTAAGAAATAAATAAATAAATAAAAATTGTTACTCATACTTCTATTCAGATGCCCTCAACTATTGACCTGGTTGCCTTCTTTGTTACTCACAGACAAGGTTTCTCCACCCACCCTGGACACTCCAACAGATATATACTCCACTTGCTTTCCCAACATCAGATCCTCTGCAGATGCCAGCCACAGATGCAGGCGAAACATCAGGAGAGAATGCTGCTAGAACACGGCCATACAGCCCGGAAACCACACAGCGCCCAAAGAACCAAAACTTATTAAAAACGCACAAAAAATGAAAACCAGAATAAAGTAATAAAAATGAAAACAGAAAGCTGACAAAGTACAACAATATATGGTCAGTTTCTGGAGAAGATTGAAAAGAAAGTGGACAAAGATAAAACCTGACAATGGTTTATAACTGGAACACAGACAAAAGAAACTGAAGGCTTGAACTTAGCTGCTCAAGGACAAGCTATTATAATAAATATAATTAAAGCCAGAATTGAAAAATCAGCGTGTGATTCAAAATGCAGATTGCGTAAAATAGTCAAAGAAACACTGGGTCACATACTAAGCTTGTGCAAGAAGATAACACAAACTGATAATTAACATCATACAGTTGCTCAAATGATTCACTGGAACATCTGTAAAAATTATCACTTGCCAAAAAATGGTGGCAACACACTGTTGAAAATGTATTCAAAAATGAGCAAGTCAAAATATTGTGGGGATTCTGAATACAAACAGATAAAAGTATTGGAACATAATACACCAGACACAACACTGGATGAAAAGAAAAAAGTGTGGATCATTTATGTAGCAATACCTGGTGACAGTGGGGCTGAAGAAAAAGAACTGAAAAAGATGACAAAATACCAAGTCCTAAGAATGGAAGTCAATAGATCATGGCACAAACCAGCAGTTGTGGTTCCAGTAATTATTGGCACACTGGGGGCCATACCCAAAGATCTTGGACAGCACTTCAACCATCTGCCAATTACAAAAGGCCACATGGCTTGCTTACATTATGACGTCCTACATTTTTGGAAGAAGAAATGCATATGAAGGCCGCCGCCGCCGCCGCCGCCGCCGCCACCACCACCACCACCACCGCTATTTTACATCATTGCATCGTTGGAGCAGACTCTGTGGGCAGCATTTTCAGAATTTTAAGAATGTAAGTTATTAGTCATAATGCCATTTTCCCAGTGTAATTATATAATTCAGGTCTTTTATCTAGATCAAGGTGAAATGCTGGGATAATGGACGAGACATATTTTGTCATTCTGTTGAAATGTGCCTTCAGGTTATGAGTAAAATGAATGTGCTTGTCTTAACCTAATCCCTGGTTGCTTCAGGGGTCTATGCTCTGAAACTACCACATACTCTGCCTCCACAGATAACTTCCATGATAAGGAAGCACTTTATGCAGAGCTAGTCAACATACTGGTACAGAGTTTATTAGCACTATGTGCAAAAATACACTCAGGCCGTTTCTGCACTTGCACGGTGGCAGAAATGGCTAGCCACCGAAATAAATTATGCCGGTGGAGCCTCAGGACCAAGGTTAACTTTGGAGAGGTAATCTTTTCAATTACTCCCATAAGTAAGATCCCATTTTATGAACGTACAGTAATTTTAGGGGCTCTTTCCACACCTCCCAACCTTTAAAACAATGTATTGTTTAATCTGAGGTCAAACTAGGCTTCCACATGTTTGTTACTTAATGTTTTCAGTTGGCCAAAAGGCATCATTGACAGTTTTCTCTCCCTTTGGGGCAAATGTGTAGCCAGGGTTGTTTCCAGTTCCTTTCCATTATCAAGACTCTTCCACCAGAGCCTTCTTACTACAGAAACAAAACCTAGATTCAGCCTGCCAGTCAATAGAACTTTGACTTGATGTGGTATTCACACTTTGTCTTTTGAGGGAAAAGAAGTGACTGCTTAGCAGTTGGGAAAGAGCTGTGCTGTTATTATCAGCTAAACGATGAAAGAAGAACAACAACACAAGAAGGGGCAAATGTAAGCAAAGGTGTACCGCAGACTGACTGTTCAAGGCTACCACTGTTTTATTTTGCCGTGAGTAAAGCTTCAGCTAGCAACTACTTGCTGGAGATGGGTCCTATGAGAATCGCTGTGAGAGAAAAATGTCAATACTGATCAGGCAATTGTAAAGAAAGGTCTTCAAGGAAGTCTGAAGCTTTGTTAGCGGCGAAGATTTTGTTAAATATTCAATATTTAGAGGCCTAGAATTTGAAATAGCATCCTTTTATTGATTCTCCTGCACTTTCCCCTTAACAGGACTAGAGACAACATAATTGCATCAGTGACTTCTATGTGAAGCATACAGCTGTGTAATACGAGGATGAAATAACCCAAAATGAGAACTAGGCACTGATCCCCAGAGTATGTCTGCTTGTATAATGTGTCAGAATGAATAAACTCCACAGGAATAACAGTTTATCCATGTTTCCTAACAAACTAAATGCATTGTTCTCAATAATTCCACCCTACAGCCTTCACTCTCGCACACAGTGTAATCTCCAATCTGATATTACTCAAAACTGTCTCAGTGTTTTACCTTCTTCCTTCACCTATAATCAACTGAGTGTTTATACTTATTTTGCCTTTGCTGATAAATTGATTTTTAGAACAATACCAGTATATTAGGAAGCTTTGAGATATGCATGGATCCTTGGAACACTGTTTTTATGGGTGGTTATTGAAAGAAGCTGCAGGATTTGGTGAATGTGTCTACCTCATGTACAGATTTTTTACTTTGAAAGATGCTTCCATAGTTTTCTTTTCCTGATTTCCCCCCTCAGCTGTGGATTTCCTAATCACCAGGTCTTCTTTCCAAAATACTTTTGGTGCTTGAAGAGTTTTAAAGTTTTGTTTTTCACTTCCAAAATTTGTGCAGAATGTGCACATGCACAACTTGCCAAAACTGCCACTTCTTTCATTCACATTTCACAACTCTACATAAACTTATGTGCGTGCTCCCATATATAAAAGCAGCCTTGATGTGAGTATTTCTACAGTTCTTATCAAGTCGCCCTTTCTGTTGTGCTGTTTAGAAATGTGCAAGACAAAGCAAATATCAATAAAACTGAGCACACAAAGTATCCTTTGGCAATGATATGTAGAATACAATCTTGTTACTGACCACATGCGCACCATAGAGAGGGGGAGAGGTAAATGAGCTGTAGGTACTGTGGCCAATTATACAAGCTCCAATTTCAGAATTAATTTTAGACATTCTCTTAATTAAGCAGGAATTCAGACAGAGAATAATGAGGGAAAAAGCAGAAGTATAGAACACAACTGGGATGGAAGGGTGATCCATTTATTCCCTGCTTGATTTTGCAAAACAAGGGATGAGAACGAACTCCATCTTCCTCCATCTGTTGCCCTAGTGAGGAACATCATGAGCAGCAGGAGGTGGCATAAAGGCACTATCACTGGAACCATGTAGGGTGTGTACTGAAAAGGCAAGCAGGTACAGCCACCAGAGAAGACAATCATGATGAGATGCTCTACATTTCAATATCATCAAAGTTTGCATGCTCCTTGGTTACCTCTAGAGATTTCAGATGAGAAGACTTACTCTGATAGTGAATTCAGGGAGTGGGGAAAGGAAATCCTTTCAATGCCAAAATAATCAAAACAGGATTAAGACCTGGCTGCAAAGGTATGCATCTTGTATCTCACTTCCTCTCACCATATGACATGCTTGACAAAAGGAATACCCATATTTCATTGCTGAGGAAATTGCTAACCCCTGTGGAATGTTTACAGTTTCTTCTTTGGTTAATATTATTTCCTTTATGATTACACGGCAGACATCGTTAAAGAGGAAGTTATCCTATCATATCCTATTAGTGAGTTTCTTTTTTGCACCCTTCGTCAAGCACACGAAGGGAATTTTTACAGGTTCTTGTTTAGTTGATGTTATTTCCTTTTAGACTTATTTTTCAGACACTTTTAAAGATGAGGCTATCCTATCAGTGTGTTTTATTTTTTGCACCTTTCAAGTGAAGCACGAGAAGTGGTTGTTTTGTCAACAACAATGCAATGTTCTGATCATACTAGGCCTTAAATAATTAATAATACTCTTGTTTCTAAAACCTCATTACTTCAAATCCTTATCCTCAGTGCATTTTATGGTTCCTGTCCATATTTGCTGTGGCTACAAAGACTCTGATGAGCATAAAGAGCTCCTTACACACTTATGCTGTCTCACCCTGGGAACAAATGGCAGAATCATATACAGAAACTCTGGGATATGCACTGGAATTCACAAGGCGCTGTAGACCAGGGCTACTGTGTACAACTATTGTGCTCATTTGGATAAATACATTTAACTAGGTTTAAGACCAAGCTTACTATCAGTGTGAAACTATAAACAATAGATTTGTTTTGCTAAGATGCATGTATGTCAATTTTAATTTTAAAAATCTTTGAGAAGAAAATATTTATTAGAAACAACAGGTGAAAATGGCAGATAAATAAAAAATTATTATGAAAGATGGTCATTTTTAGTCAAAATATGTCATAACCAGTCTTCAACATATGCATTATCTTGTCTGCAAACAGGTGTTTCTATATAGAACATTTCAGATTGTAATCAACAGATGGCAGAACATGACAATTTTTTTGTTATTAATTTTGTAAACGTTAGGCTATTATCTTTAAATAATCATAGGTACTCAACAGTAGAACAAACATCCTAGTACTTCAGTTTACTGCAGGAATGACTGTACTAGAAGACAAAAAAGTATGTGAAGAAATTTAGAAAATTACAATTATAATAAGAGGACTGAAATGGCTACATCTTTTGTACAGCATTTCTATTTAAATTAACAGTCCACCCAAAATTGCCAGAGTAAAATAGACAGAAACACCAGAGTAATATAGGCAGAAAGAAACACAAGAGAACAACATGAAATACTATTTGCTGTTCTCTGAAGCATCTGCTTATAATAGTTATTCATTCATTCAATTCATATCCAACCATTTGTTTCCAATGGAAACAAGTCAGCTAATAGCATCAAAACACCACTAAAATTGCAATAAAACAAATGTTAAGAAACCTGACTGGGTCATCCTAGCTCAGTTCTGTTGACTGACAGCAGTTGCTTTAACCATACCAGACAGAGGCTACTGCTTTTTCTGTCTTTCCAATGACCTGATGAATCTCAAAACACTTGGCCTGTAAGAAATTGTGATCCCAACACAGACCGAGAACATCAAGAATGGGAACATGAGGGGACAAAATTGGGTAGGGGGAATCAGTTGGAGGACCCCTCAAGCCAACATCATGCTGCATTCACAGAACACAGTCTGGGGCCTTAGTATCTACAGGACCATCTCTCTTGATATATCACTCGAAGCTCACTATGTTCAGCCAATGAACATTTGCTGGTGGTCCCTGGCTCAAAAGAAGGCTGACTAGTCTCAACGATGGTGAGAATCTTTTCAGACCTGGTAGAACACTTTGTCTGGGGAGACCAGGGCCCTGTGGAATTTAATGGATTTCCTCAGGGCTTGTAAGATGGAGCTGTTCCACCAGGTGTATACTTAAGGCAGCTACAGTGGTACCATCATCAGGTCTGCTTCCCTCTTCCCTCTACTTCCATACTTCTCCCTCCCTTTGGTTTTGTTTCTTTGCTTTCTCTTCCTCCCCTCCTCTTCCCTATTTTCCTTTCATTTCCTGCCATTGGACGTCAGTGTAGTTGTCATCCAAATCCAATTATTAACATAATCAGATAAGAAACTACTGAATTCAGATGAGACCAAAGTGCACGTACTGCTTAATTTCTTAGCATGTTCAGATAATGCCTACATTTAGGGCTGTATATTATAAAATTGAAAGTTGAAATGAATATAATCTAAGAGTCATGACTCTGGCACCTGGAATAGATATGCAGTTTAAATTGAGCTACCATAATGGAAAAATCAGGCCTGAGGATGAGAAGACTGGTGTCGGTAGAAATAAGGACTGTGGGGGGAGAGGGTGTGGGGTCATAAACAAATTATTGATTTTTGTTAAATAATTAAGTTGTTTTGTTTCAGATAGATAGTTTATTTAAGTTCTTCCTCAGGTAGAGATGTTTCTTCAATGCCAAACAAAAAAAGTTCAAGGAGATAAGAGAATGGCTTCACAATGCAAGATCCAAGTTGCTTTAGAGGTTTCTGCTTTAAAACCTTAGCACTATAAAGCAGGAAGGGCATGCACAGCTTTCCAGTCCTACACCTTACTCCCATTTTCTTTTTTCTAATCTCCACGCTACCCCTTCCTGGGCCCAAGGTCTATTTTCCATTTTCTTTGCCATGCCAATCCTCCTTAAAATTTCTGAAATTTCAAATTAATAAAATTAAATTCATTACTTATGTTGGACTCAGCGCAGAATATGGGCTTTAGAATTTCAAAGGCTTGTTCTTTATTTTTCTTTATTTTTAATCTCTTGCACATTTTGTTTGTCTTCAACAGAACTATCAGTTCAGTCAGACTCTAAACACTGACTTCAGAAGGAATGACTGGTGGAGTATGTAAAATACAATTCAAAAGCATATGAGATTCTAATAGGGAATGTACCACATTACCCAAATTGCTATAATTAAAAATAAAGAAAAGAAACTTGATTCCTCCTCTCCCATGCTGTATCCCTTTTTAATCTTTCTCAAAGGAAAACAACCAGACTTGAAAAGCATGTTGGAGCCTGCATATTGGAATGAACAAGTGTATGCTGGGTCACATTGCTTGCTTATCATTTAAACTGTTTTGTGGAGATTCTCAGAATGAACAGAAGATTTATTCATGGCAGCCCTCTTTCTCGGCTTGTGAAAGGAGTCTTTCAATAAAAATCATCTACTCCTCCCTCTCAAGGCAAGTGTGTGAGTGTGTGTGTTAGCATGCACACACGCCAGTGTTTGTGTACACAAAACAGTCAGTGCTGGACAAAATAGTGAAGGGGAAGTGCTTCTGTTAATTTTTGATTCCTCACAAGCCTTTCAGTATAGAGCTTAATAGCCTTCAGAGAGAACTGAAGTCTCATTCTGTGCTACTGTGAATTTAAATCCAGGTCACAGAGAAGTTAAATAGCAAATGACACATTTACCATGCCACCCAGCTGCCTTCTGTAATGCAGCAGGAACACTTTCAAAATAGAGACAGCATGCCAATATGAAGTTTAGATGCCATTAGTTTTGTCTTGAAGACAAATGTAAAAGGGGGTAAAATACTCATTGCACGGAACAGCTATTTAGCTGTTTTGCAAACTCGCCCCCTGAAGTGTTGAATATACACAAACAAATCTATGCTTCTTGAAGGATCCTTAAAATGGCCACCTTCAGTTGTCCAAATGGTAAAGAAAAAGTCAAAGTCATTCTGGCTATTAGGACAGCAAATCAAACATTTCTGTACCCAGGTGGTCAAAAGCACACTCTGTTCTTGTGATTCAAGAATTTGCTTGAAATTGTTGTATTTCTCAAGCTGAATTGTTTTTCTGTCCTCTGTTGGAAACATCTCTTTCATTTCATAAAGAAATTACACTTGTCAGAACCACAAGCATTAGCACAGCAGCCCACTCATGGAAATGGATGTACACCAATTGTTTTCATGAGAAAGGTGCATAAAAAGTTTATCCTAAAGGGCTAAGTCCCTTTGCATACTACAATGCTTGGAAAATTCCCTATGTGCATTGGGCCATCACATAGTGATTCTCATATATCCCTAGATGACACTTCAATCTGTATAGTTTTTATATGCAGAACATCATAAATAAAGTTGCCTTCAAAGAAAAGGAAATCTCCAAACGATTTGACCAAATCAAGGAGAACCCAGCAAAAACAATGTTGTTTGGCAAAGGTTATGGCTCTGGCAAAGCTTATCTCTTGACTCCCACTCATAGCCAATATTGTAAAGCAGTTAGACTGCTGAACTGGAATCTGGGAGATCCAGGTTCAATAACCCATTCTCCCTTGGAAGCCTGCTGGATGACTTGGGCCAGTCTCAACCTAACTTACCTCAAAGTGTTGTTGTAAAGAGAAAATGGAAGACAATGATGTAAACCACTTTGGCTGCCCATTGGTATAAATGAAGTAAGTAAATAAATAGTCACTTCACCTCTCTCTTTCTAAGCATTTCTTGCTGGAATTACAAATATTATTCCATGGGACTGCTGTATTACCCAGAGTACACAAATATTATAGAGTGCATAATGTTGAAAGAGAATTTCCTTCCTCCAAGCCCAATCTACAGCAACTATCAGACCATCACAGTAATTTTTCACACAAGTAAAGTGATGCTCCAAATCTTACAACAGAAACTGTTACCGTATATGGAATGAGAAATGCTTGATCAAGCTGGATTCAAAAAAGAAAGAGGCATTAGAGATCATATTGCATATGAAAAAATTGCAGAGAATATCAACTTGTGCTTCCTCTCCACACAACAGACACACAACAGGCATGCAACAGTGGGAAAACAAATCTGGTTCACCTGATAAAACTCCACCACTCAAGGATTAAACCTGGTTCTCCAGATTAGAATCCACCTGCTTTTAACCACTATAGCATTTTCCCCATGGACAAAATATCCTGAGGTAGACCCGAGATCATATATCCCAGGGTGTTTTTATCCCGGTTTCTTCCTTTGCACGGCTGCCTGTCAGTGCGTTCAGGCCCAGAGAAAGAACTCCCGTGAATTATGCACGAGCCCCCAGTTTATTTTCATTTTCCACATGAACATTTATGTTTACGTAGTTTGCGTACATTTACATAGTTTACATAGATTCCGTTTTTCCAATGTTCTGATTGGCTGTAGCTAAGGGGTCGGGAGAGCAGGCGGCGAAGCTGGAAAAATAAACCAGTCCTTCTCCTGCGGTGTTTGCATGGGAGCGGGAGCAGTGCGGGCTTTTTCAAAAGAGCCACCAATTTCATCATTTTTTGAAAGCCACAGAATAAGGGAAATCTCCTGTGATGGCCCCGAGTTTGGCCCGGAAGCCACGCAGAAGCCATGCCCGAACCAGGATGTTTCACATCCCAGGATATGTTGTCCGTGGGGAAAATGCCTGTATCACACTGGCTCTCCATGCTGAGGAGAAAGATGGGTACAAGTAACCCCCATAGCTAAACATATTGTCTAGTTTGGCCCTAGGACCCCTGATGTTCAGGCATCTCCCCAAAGCTTTGAATAGAATCTCCCATGCAGAATGTTTATACACACAGGCTTTTTATGCACAATTTAGACCCTGTTCAATATAGACAAACTTCACAAATGTTCAGCACTTCTCTTAAATGTACAGAGACTGGGACCAGTAGAACACTTAACCCTCATTCTTTCTGCTCCCCCCCCAACTCATCTTTGTATTTTCCCTTAATATAGGAATTGTGCTAGTTTCAAAGGGTTGCCATGTTAGCCTGCAGCAGAACAGCCTGAAGAATCTGAATCCTGCAGCACCTTAGACACCAACAAGATTTTAAGAGTATAAGCTTTTGAGAGTCAAAACTCTGACAAAGGGAGCTGTGACTCTTGAAAGTTTATATTCTGAGAATCTTGGCTATGAGGTGCTCCTGGGCTCAAATCTAGTTGAATTGAGCAAATCTCATAAATGCAAGAGCCACAATCTTTGCATATTGGCTAAAGAGATCAGAGCAAATTACTTTGGAAATATTTAGGCAACAGAACTGACAGGAAGGAGATAGTAAGGGGACCATGTGCTGTCAAATCACACATTATCTTCTCCCAGATGAAATAAAAGACCCTTGGATCTGAAGAACTTTGAAGGGAGTGTTCCTTCCTCTAAGATGATGAGGCCATTTGAATAAGTGAATTATATTTCATGGGAATGCATGAAAAAAAGAATGTGAACTGTTTAACTTTCCAAGACAAGAAGATTATTTGCCATATCAGTGAGGGAATGAGAATAATTAAAGTATAGTACAGAACAGTTAGCAGGGCTTACTGTAAAGCTATTTTTTGTATGCTGCTTCTTTTCAGAAAACACTGTTTTTGGGAGAAAAAACTGTACTGGCATAGGCACAACTGTAAACTTATAAAGTAAACTTTTAAAAAATGGATGTTACAAGGAAAGCTATATACAAGTCAGTAGCTAATGATTCACCATAATACATGATTTAGCTGCAAGCTACAAAAACATAAAAATAGTACTAGAAACTAATTTCTTATGCTGCTTTGGGCATTTGGATGATTTAAGCTCAGATACTGTCATATTTTTTTAGATCCCTGAATCATGGCGTCTGATGAGAGACTGATCTGTTTAGACACTCTTTTTTTTCTAAAATAAATGTCTTAAAAAATTCCAGTAAACCCATAAAATTTACATTTTTCAAAGGCTACACAGAGATGTTGCTATCACATAAACTTTTCAAGGTCACTGCTTTCTTTTCAAAATGGTTTGTCTATGATGTATAATGTAAGTGTCACAATAAGGTATCTTATGATGTATCTCCACATGCAGTTAGGGCGCTCAAGTCTGCGGTTATTTGTAAATGTCACACTTTCCTCCACTTCATATATACAAGCCAGAGATTTTTACCATTCAATTGCAAGGCTTCTGAGCTAGAACAGTAGTTTCCTGCTGGCCTTGCTCTTAACATCAGCATTGACTGATGAAGTCTGGGGTGACATTAGTAGGAAGCTGCTTGTCTAACTCTAATACTGATTTGTACAGCCAGAGAAAGATATTTTGCTTCTAGTTTCTATAAATTAAAATGGCCCAAGAGCAAGTGAGCTGGATAGCCCCTGTAAAGGCTCCTTGACTCAGATCTGGCCAGGAACAAAACAAGGATAGCCTTATCCATCATCTTCTTCCACATGACTGTCAGCTGAGTCTGAGCTGAACAGCCACACTTAAGAATTAACAATAGCAAAGTGGGGCCTGGAGTTCTCTTGAAATTACTGGAATAATCATTGACATGAATAGAGATGTCACAAATCCATACATGTGTCCTTACACCAGCATGGTATGGTAGTTAAGAGCAGTGGATTCTAATCCAGAGAACCTGGTTTGATTTCCCACTTCTCCACATGAGCAGGGAAGTCTTATCTGATGAACCAGATTTGTTTCCCCACTCCTACACATCTGCTGGGTGACCCTGGGCTAGTCACAGTTCTTCAAAACTCTTTCAGCCCCACATGCTTCACAAGGTGTCTGTTGTGGGGAGAGAAAGGGAAGAGTTTATAAGCTGCCTGGAGACTCCTTACAGGAAAGGCAGGGTATCTAAACTCTTATTATGAAGCCCTTCGGGGGAGGGCGGTTTATAAACCTAATAAATAATAATAATAATAATGAACCCAGACAAGCACTATAGCCATTTTTAGAGGCTCTGCTTGGGGTTCCTCCACATTCTGAGATTAGGCAAGGGCAAATCAGGAGAACTGGATAAAGTAAAATGTGTTGAAGTGTATTGAAAGTGTATTGTATTGAATTCTGTGTATTGAAAGTGTATTGAAAGAATTCTAAGTCTCCCCAATGTACCCTGGATAGTTATTTGTCAGCTGGTGAAATCTCTACTGTCAAACCTCCCTACATGACTCATAAGACAGTGTTTTGGTCCATGGAAGAAGGGGCAAAGGCTCATACCAAGCACAAAGTTGATCTTTTTCACTACTGGCACATATTTTCATCAAGTTCTCCACTACAATCTCCAGATTTCTTTCAGTCGTAGTCTCAGGAAGTTCAGACCCCATCAGCATAAATTTATTGGTAGGACTTTTTTGTTCCAACATGCTGTCCAAGTTTATGCTGTCTACAGTATCTCCCTTATTCACATACTTGTTCTTCTCAAAGAATGCCAAGACCTTTTCTTTGCAGAAGTCATGCTGATTTTCCCTCCAAAGACCATGTTCTTCATGAGCTTAATCATTCTTCTTTCTTTAATGACGACAGAAAAAGTAGGATACAAAGAGGAAGATACTTCTTTGCATATTTCTTTGTAATACTGGAACTAATTTTGACTCATCTCTAAGGTGGGCCCCTTCCACACATGCAGAATAATGCACTTTCAATCCACTTTCAATGCACTCTGAAGCTCTATTTTACTGTGCAGAATAGCAAAATCCACTTTCAAACAATGGTGAAAATGGGTTGAATGTGCATTATTCTGCATGTGTGGAAGGGACCGTGGATGGTTTAATGGCCAAATAATTTTTCTTCCTGTGCTGCATGAAATGTTTAAAGTTATCCATAGTCAACAGACCACAAAATGGAGAATTCTCTCTACAGTGATATATTCTTTACAAACAGGAGAAATGTATCATTAAACATACCTGTTTGTTAAATCTTATTTTCTCTCTCTCTCTCTCTTGCACACAAACAGTGAGGGAAGGAATGGAATTCTGAGTTGCAGTGTATATAAAATGTTGTATTATTGTAGCAATAGTAAAACTAATAGCTCTTCTCTGTAAAACTAATAGATCTTCTCAATCAGTTATAATGCACTGGTCATAAATCATAAGGAACTTACTTAGGCATGGCCTTTGTAATCAGTACAGCATGTACTGGCTGTTTTCGACATAATGTTGCTCTAAAAGTGTGCTATTATTTTACACCAGGAATGCATTAGCACAATCATTCTGGCTTTTGCAAATGATCTAAAAGCAAAAAATTAAAAAAAAATTAAAAGGGGGGAGGATAAGTCTTTTTCTTCCAACCAACGTTCCTATCAACCATGACAAATGCATTTAGTAGTCTTAGTGATGAACAAGCAAAAGGAATTATCAATGTCCCTTTAGTGCATTGTCGTTTTGCTTTATACTTCATGGGTTTTGCATGATTTATGAGTTACAAGATAAGTGAAATTTTCAAACATTTCTTATACCTCCTATGTTTCTCCCTAGAAATCCTTTAACATAAAAGTTAAAATCTGTGAGGAAAGATAATCTTTCCCAGGCTTGTATTGCATACATCTTATAAACAGCAATACAGTAATTGACTCCAAACAGCCTTAAAATGTATTAAGTGCGCTGTTCAAATGTTAAAGATCTTGACTCCTCTTGGACATTTTTTTGTTAAATTAGTATTTATCCTGTTGTGTTCTAAGAACATCACAGACAGCAAATGGAAACCTGGAAGATCTAGAGCAGGATGTATGAAGAAATAACCAATATTTTCATGCTGTCTAGCTTCCTCCTGAGTCCTGAGCTTTTGAGATGAAAACAGCATTTGGCTACTAACTGAAAAGCAGTGCCTTCTGCTGAATCATAACACTGTGAAGCAGCCACAGAGCACTTCCTTTTCAGAAACAATGTGTATCTGCTAAATATCTGCTAAATGTGTAAAAATCAGATTATGAAGGCCTAGGTTTCAAATCCCCTTTCAAGCATGCATCTCGCTGGATGACTTTGTGACAGTTACAGTAACCCAGCTGTCAGGATAAAATAGGAAAATGGAAATAATAAATCAGCCTAAGATCACTGAAGCTAATGTAGGAATAACGCAAGAGTTGGATACAAGATCACAAGAGTGATACACTTCAGATGTTGTAATGAGGCGGCTTTCTGGTCCAGCACACATCAGTAAACTGCCTTCATCCCAGAAACCTCTAGATAATTCTGACTGCAGTGTGATCTTCAAAAAGCCATAAGGAAAATGATATGAATCATTAGCAAATGCAGGATAACTTTTGTTCAAAATTTGGAGACCACCTATGACTAAGGTCTTATTTGATAATGAATGGATTAAGTAAGTATAGCGTCCTTCCTGTATTTTTTTACATTTAATCACAGTACATTATAGTAGAAATTAATTGCAGCCACTTTATGTGCCTTACTTGGTTACGCAGACAGAATAATTTTCATATTGTACTTGTTTTGGGGTTTTTTTGCTTGTCAGTGAACTCAGAGTATTTATGCAATATTGAAGGAAGAAGTGCTAAGAGATATTAATACATTACTAAATATATTAATACACTAATAACTTTAGGTATCAATAAATTCATAAAACAAAGTCGGTACATATGTGTTTAGTCTCCTGTATTCCTTTTTAAATGGGCGGGAGGGGAATAAATTAGCATGAAGCTAGAGTCCAGGAGTAAGTGAAGCAACTGGAGATGATAGCATAACAATGTGTGCCACTGATATGTCAGACATAAAAGCTTAGAGGCCCAGACCACTTTTTAAAAAACAGAATGAGTTCACTTGTTTGCTAAGCAGCTTTTCTGGGCTGTTACACCATGAGCCACAGAGTAATAGTAACTGAATTATGAAAGATCTCCGGGGATATTTAAAGGGTGAAAAGGTTCCAGAGCAGTGGAAGAATAAATCCTAATTCTCATCCAAAGAGAGAGAATAAGATAATCATGAGAATACTAGAGGGATAAGCCTGTTGAATAGCAGCCAGAGGATCTTTACCAAAGTCATCCTAAGCAGGATTGAGAAAACAGTGAAACTAATAATATGGGGATTAGTTGAGTTTCTTGAGGAAATGGCGTTTATGTATAAAATAGTCCCTATCAGACAAGGAAAAGGTTTCGTGAGACATATGTAACAGATCAATTGGCGATCAGAACACAATTTGAAATCCCAAAATATTTTTTTAAAGTCTTGCATAACAAAGGATTCAACAGATGTCAGGGTATATCCTTTCAAAGCTTCTTCTTTGACACACCGGGTTTTATCGAACAGCTCAGGAAAAAGAGCAAGACATAAAATATCAATGTGCCGCTGTGACAGCAGGTGTTATATATCTGCAGCAGAAGTGGCCTTTGGAGGAAACAGACCTTTGCCCACTGAAAAGCTGATCCTGGCATCAGTACTGTACAACCAACACTAGCTTGGGAAAATGAACAGTTCTGAGGAAAACAAAAAGACTCACCAGAAACCTGAATAAGAATCCTGTCACCACAGATGACTATGATAACACCATGAAGTGCTATTTGGGGAAATAATTAAAATGTAATGAGATTTGGGTGCTGTGTGGTTTCCGGGCTGTATGGCCGTGTTCTAGCAAGAACACGGCTAGAACACGGCCATACAGCCCGGAAACCACACAGCACCCAAGTGATTCCGGCCATGAAAGCCTTCGACAATACATTGTAATGAGATTTTTTTTAAAAAAAAGGTGATTTTAATTTATACCATCTGATAAAGTATAAACTAATGGTTGGATCCAGTGAAATTTTACACAGATAAAACAGGGCGGATACAGGAATAGGATCTTTTCAGCCTCCCACCCCATCCCCCAGGAAAGTTATGCTGGGAACCATGATATCTGCAATGAGCAGGGATTACAGTAAAGCAGGGGTTACAGTAATGGAGAAAATTAAGTGAGATTGGATCTTGTTGGATCCAACACAAAGACTAAAGGGACTCTGTGGAGGTCATGAGGAATCATGACAGCTTTGATATATTAATGCTGCTGATTCTTGGGAGAAGGTGGATCTGAAGGCTTAAGCACATCTTATTCTCACAAGCCATGCTGCATTCATATACAGCATTGATCCTCTAGCGTTTTGCACAGTGGATTAAGGGATGTGCAATTTGTTTTGTTTTCATTTTAATTTCAAAAGCTTTGTTCACTTTCATCACTACATGTGTTCTTTTCCATTATTACTTTCATGTTTGCTTCTACTGGTGTCAATGGGAGACATATCGCCAGACTGTCTGACATCCAACTTGGATAAAATTTTCAGGATGAGTAATCCTCGACCATATGAGCCTCCCTTACCAATTTCAGACAGATGGAAGGAAGGCTTCAGTTTCATGGGCAAGTAAAGAGAAATGCTTCTTCAGCTGTTATGATGCGTCTTTTACATTGAACTGGATGACATTTTCGCAGACTGTTCCCCCTGACCCTTGGGATCCTCCCTGCCAAGTTTCAAACTTATAGGACAACAGGTATCCTTTTATATTCTTTTCCATTGAAACCAAGACACATGAATCCTAAGGAGTTTAATCCCAAGTGTCCTTGCCTAAGATTAAGCAGGGATGGTGGTACAATTTTCCTACCTGAGCTCTACCCCCATGTCCACCTACATTCCACACTGTTTTTTAATGTCTCCTGACAGCTTTTCGGATGACATAGAGACTGAAAAAAATGGGGAAAGTTAGCAAGTCTGCACTCCATGAATTTTCCCCTTTCAAAGTTCTTTGAATCCAACATATGGCAATTAAAGTTAAAGTCCACAAAATTATTGCTATTTCCATTTGTTTTCATTGCCCTGCTGAAAGTGATTGCTTCCATTTGTTTTCACATTAGTTTGAAAATGAGTGCACATCCCCATAGTGGGTCTATGGAACTGTGTGGTCAATGTGGATAAGCACAGTCTGTTTATGTTGTACTGCTTCTCTGATACGATCCTTGTATGCAGCTTTGCTTTCTGAGTATAGACTCAAGCAGTCCAATAGTCCAAAATAGTCCAAATCATTCCTCACAGATTAGACTCAAAGGGTTGCTACTGGAAACCAGTTACTATCAGTGTGGGACAAACCATGTGGGGGTCTACAGGTCACAGTTCAATACCCCATGCTTTTCAATCTTTATGTAAAGCCCTTTGAACAAATCATTCATCATCTTTGGGCTAGTTGTTAGCAATATGCTGATGATTCCCTGCTCTGTATATCCTTATCCAAAACTCCTGTTGATATGGTAGATATCCTGAACCGCAGCCTTGCAGCTGTGGTTAATTGGCTAAGACTGAACAAGAAGAAATTTAAAGGAGCTCCTGGAATAATTTAATAATAATGGATAGTTAGGCTTAAGGGTCAGGAATATTAGAACTACCTATCTGAACTACAATGCAAGAGATTTGATTAATTTTAACTTTACTTCTCTATGCAGTTTTTCATTCCCAACTTTTCAAGTGTGCTAACTGCTAGAATTTAGACAAAATGAAAGTTCCAGAATATACACAACCTTTCTCTTTGATTAAACAGTTTCTCTCATAACATTTTCCCTTAACAGTGAGCTTTCAGAAGAGGTCTAAATTATATCCTTAGATTTAATTTTTTTTAATTGCAGGCAGATTTACATAAGGAGACTAATTACCTGGTAGAGGACTGCCACCTGACCTCTTAGAGAAGAAGTAAGTTGTATTTCATTAATCAAAATGAGATTTAATTCAGTATTACTCATAAGGCATTTTCATTTTATGAATGTTCAAATACGCACATATTCATGCTCTTTGCATGCCTCATTCAATTCAGTGGAGCTTACACTAGTATAGAGCGTCTATGTCAATTAATTTGTAAAATACAATTCAGTGGACATTAATACTAGCACAAGTGCAGGAAAAAGCAAGAGGGTCAACATTTCTTTTCTTACTAGTACCATCCACTTTAAGTCAGTCATCCTCCCAGTGGTCATGCAGTGCAATGCGAAGCAACCACACCCTTCTAAGCCCATCAGAGTAAATGGTCTTAGAGGAATGTAACTTTGCTAAAGACTGCATTGTTAAAAAAAAAAGCCTGTTCAGACCCATTACACATGGAACACTTACTTTGGGACTCATCTCTAAGCAATAAGCTTGCAGAGGGCTCTTCTTGCAATTCTCTGTTTACACGCAAGGAATCCCACCCACCTTTTCCCAAAGGTTTTTTTTTTTTGCAGAGAGGCCTGCTTCTCTTAACTCTGCCCATCAAGTGATTCTTAGGCTGTTTCCAGATGACCAAATAACAGTGCCCTAGGCACAGAAAAAAAACGTCCCTAGGGTGCTGTTTGCACAGGAGGCACTGCTGCATTGCAGCAGCGCCATCCTTGCCCCCCCAAGTGGCACGAAGATGCCACTTTTTGAAAAGCGCACCGGTGTAAGGGCGCCGCTTTTGACCCCTCCAGGGTCTGCGAGGAACTTACCTTGTGTTCCTCTGCAGCTCTGGGCAGCTGGAACAACATGCCCACGCTGCCCTTTGACTCCCGAGGGTTGGAGGGCAGCATGGGCGTGTCTTCCCAGTCGCCCAGAACTGCAGAGGAATGCAAGGTAAGTCCCTCGCAGACACCCTGGGCAGCTCCGCGCGGAGCCACCCCTGCGGGCAGCGACAGCATTGGGACTGCCCGCATGAGACCATGCGAACTGTCCCAACACTCCACCAGCTTCATCAAAGCCGGTGGGAAGCCGCTGTCTCTGGCCATGTGGAAACAGCCTTAAAGTCAAGATCTCATTACACCCAGTAGTCAAAGATTGCTGTCTTAGCCCTTTAAGCTGCACTTAATATTACTGTTCCAAAAGTAACCCCCCTCCCAAAATGAAAAAGGCAAAGCAATTCTGTGGACCACAAGCTGCTAAAGAAGGGAACTGTCCTAGAACTGATATTCCCTTCCTCTCCACCCTTCCCCACCCCTCCCCTCTACACAAAACGTCCTGCAGCTGATGCTGCTGCCACTGGAGGACAGAAGCTTGTTATTTCCAATCTCTCTTTATATTGATATCTCAAAGTATCAAAAGAATTAGAGGTCATGTTGTGTGAGTGAGCTTCTTTTGTGTTACTTGAAGCAGCCAACAACATGGATGGGGGAGCAAAGAGGAAGGCATGAAAAGTGATGAGGGAGAAGGAATGCTGGCCATGATTAGGGGAAGATCTCTGGGGCAAAGCCGTGCTCACAGGCAAATCTGTCCTGCTCTGGCAGTGAAGCAAATTAACTGTCATGCTAAAAGTGGTCTTGCTTGCTAAAGAGAAAATATAAAGTAAAAGCGGGGTTTGAGGAAACAGGTCGCTACAAGAAATCTTCCTGCGACAAATACTTGCCCCCTTCACGCAGCAAGTACATTGTGAGTAATTGGCCTCAGTGTCACACATTTAAAAAGTGAGCTACCTTTCAGACTTTTTAATTTTAATTTAATTTAAGTACATCGTGAGCAATTGGCCTCAGTGTCACACATTTAGCAAGTGAGCTACCTTTCGGACTTTTTTCATTTCTATATTTGGCTTGATCCTGAAAAATGTTGTTTTGTTTCTTTATTAGATTTACCTCCTGTATATATAAATCAATGAAAATGAAACACCCCTTAATAAATCCAGCCTAGCCCACCAGGTTTTTCTCAAGACCTCTGCAAGCAAGCCCTGCATATCAGCAGAAGAATAGTCCTGCTTGGTATTTTTCTTCTCATGTACACTTTTGGCCACTGAAGGACTGTGCCTCATTTGATGAGCCACATTAAGAAAACAAAAAAAGCTCTTTCCTGTAACTGATTTCCTGTAACTGATTATGCAGGCTTTATTAAGACATTCTGAAACTAATATATTGGCAACAGCACTCAAGTACATTTCCCTTATTGTTTTGTGATTTTTGGCCTCATTTCACTATTTTATCCATATCTGATTGCAACCCAATTCCCTGACAAAAATCCAATCCAACAAAGGGAAGGTAGGCAGATGAGAAGACTGCTTCTATGATAGCAATTCAAATTCACCCTTGGGAATTCACTGATCCTTTGTTTAAATTTCTACATGTATTCCCTTCTGGTGTAAAAAAAATTAGCTTACATTTTTAATAAGAGATGGTATTACTGGAAGCTTACACATTAAGCATACATTAAGCATTCTGACTCCAGTAATATCTGGTAGTCATTTAATAATTTGGTTTAGTTACACAAAGTTAATCTATACATCATTAACAAATACTGAATTTTACGGTAGCACAACAAACCTCCAGTAGAAAGGATCTGAATTTGTTTATTTGAGTGCTAAGAGTTCTAATTGCTATGTTAAGTTTCCTCCAAAAGCATTTTGTTATGACATATCTTAATAATCAAACAATTTGTAATATGTGCTCCCCTACAATTTAATTCAGTGACTACCAGTGAGCTTTTGATCACTGAATAACTTGAAATCTAAAAGGTTACTCACAGCTAGCACTTTACATGGATTTTTCCACTTCTATATAGTCTTTTGGCAGACTGAAGATAAGTCATTTGAAAGGGTCAAAAAACTGATTTAGCCTCATATGATTTACACATTGTCAAGTTAATATTTCTGCAAGCTGTTTACAAGATCCTCACAGGATCTTGATCCTCTGATGCTTGTAGATGGGTCACTGTGCATTAGCAGATCCGAGCCTATTCAGGCTGAGTTCAGCTTCGGGCTATGCAGCTTCTTTTGCTTTTGCTGATATTAAAGGGTACTTTCCTCATTTAGAAAAAGTCCCAAAGCACCTTGGAAGACTCACACCACAGTTGTCTAATGGAAACTGTAAGTTATCAGGAACCTACACCTTAAACCAGAAACCATACCAGTAGGATGTAAATACTTTGCTTTCTGTGACTGTGCAGTTCTGGTTTCATTGGAACTTTGCGTGGTCAAACAATGATGCTCCACATACAGGTCAGCACTAGACAAGTCATAAAAGAGGCTATAACATAAAAGAGGCTGAACATTGTCTGATTCCTGAATCTGAACAACACAATTCTCAGAGAGAAACTTCATTTTTAGATAGAGGCCTAAATCAGATCTCCAAAGAGGAGCCATATGCACTTAAATAAATAAATAAATAAATAAATAAATAAATAAATAAATAAATGCATACATACATACATACATACATACATACATACATACATACATACATACATACATACAGTTTTTCAAGGTCTGTATGCTTAATCTGTTTGCCAGACTGCCCAAATGTCATCTGACTGCTATCACTTGTTTTACCATGAGGTCACACAGTGCAAAATCACAAAAGCAGTTGTTTTTTTAAAAAAGATGTTATCGTAATGATATGACTGCTTATATGTTCATGTAGGCTATTCATGTATTTTGACATCCTACTTTCCTCCTCAACGAAACTTACAACACCATTTTTCCCTTTTCTGTCACTTGTTCTGCATGAGTATATTTCTCTGGCACTGTGCATTTCCACTCCCTCCAAGCATCACAGTTCTAGACAGTACACCTCATCTCTATGCATGAAGTTTTAGATGTTGCTTCTGAGAAGAGTTACGGCATGGCTATGCCCAGACCACATGCAGCTCTAGGTTTTCATTTGTTGAAATTCTCACTTCGATTGCTAAAATTTCTCCATTAAATGATGAAATTCATGCTATTGTTTTGAATATTCCAGATCATAGCAACTGATAAAGGTCAGGGGTGCTGGGACTGGGTTATTCAACACTGCTTGCCTTAGCGGATATTATCTCAGTTATAATTCGTATTGAAAACTTATTCAAAGTTTTCAGTAATTCAGAGCATCCAGGCTCACAGCAGTTTCTCTCTGTTTCTACTTTTGTAGAGTTATACTTCATATTCAGTTTAATTTTTAGCATCTGATGCATTGGATTTCATCACATCTTGTTAGAATGTGATATATGAGATAATGCAATGGGACACAGCATCATACTCCTGTTCATCTCTTATGAAAATCAATCAGACTAGGAGAGTGTGGCATATATTTGCCATACTTTTTATTGCTAATATTATTGATTGACTCTGACTAATAAAAGAAACAGCTGTACGTGTCATGCAGTGAAAAACTATAAATGTGTCATGGGTTTTTTTTTTCTGGTGACACAGCACTCTCCACAGAAACTTATGTTCTCATTATACTTTTCTGAAGGAAGTGTTGGAGGGGTTTTTTCTCTGAGTCCTAAGGGTTTAATTATTTACAAAAGCCTATAACCTATTGGCCAACTTAGAACTCTGATGGATTTGCAACCTGTATTGCTCACTGGTAGGTCTGTCTAGTCAGTAGTAAGGACAACTGACCCACAGAATCTATTTATAGACAGACTGTGAGTTCAAGGAGTATCGATCTATATGATGAAGAAGGATTATAGGTTATGTTGGTCTGGTTCTTTGTTATTGTTGCTGTATATTGGTTTATTTTTCCTTCTGACATTATAGGGCTTCTGTAATTTTGTGTCTGAAATAAAAAAGATACTAATTCATGTTTTACTGTTTGATTCAACTTTTCTTTCTCATTAAGGATACATAGCTGACTCCAAGAAAAGGTCAGAGACATCATAGTCAGGACAATGACTTTTTATTGAAATCAGTCTGATTTTCAGTGTGTTAGCCCACTGCAAACAGGGCAGAATGGAGTATCTTGTTTGAACTCTATGGATGTGATTTTGATTCTGAACATGGCTGCAATCTTAAAAGCTTATATTTGCAATAGGCAATATCTTGTAAAATATAATTCCAAACTCCTAAGTGTAACATTATTTGCTATTAAGATATACAAGCTGAAACCAAAGCCCTTCTTCTAGCACAGTGGTTCTCAACCTTCCTAATGCCATGACCCTTTAATACAGTTCCTCATGCTGTGGTGACCCCCAACCCTGACATTTATCCATTTTACAGATGGAGAACACTGATGCAGAGAGTCTTAGAGGACCCTGTGAAAGGGTCGTTCGACCCTCAAAGGGGTCCCGACCCACAGGTTGAGAGCCACTGTTCTAGCATATCATTTCCTAAAAAGCCTTACACCAAATATCAGGAACTCATCAGAGTACTATGCTGTGTAAACTAAGAGTGCATCTGCAATGAAAAATTGAAATCACCCTACTTATATTGGTGAATGCAACTATACCTGGGTCTCCCTGGATCTCAGTCATAGTGTGATTTTTGACTATCCATTTGAAAGTCACTGAACATTTTGTATTATGTTCACAGGTAACAGTGTGATATACCAGAATACATACCACATGAAAAAAAATGCATATATAAACCAAGCCAACACCATGTCCCCAAAAAGGTGAATAAAGGCTAAGTTCCAAAGCTGTATGAAAATCTGATGTGATACAGTGCAAAAAAACCTGGGTCAGTCTCCTACCTTTAAAAAAAATTCACACCAAAAAAATCTTACTGAAATCCTATTGCAGTCAATCAAATGTAACCACAGAATTGCTAACACATATAGGTCTTATCTCAGATACAAAGAAGTATGTGGCCCATTATGCATAGAACACTTACCTCAGGACTTTCTCTACACAGTAAACTTGCAGAAGGCTCTCTCACATTTATCTATTTAGACACGAGGATTCACTCCTTCCCTTCCCCGGAGTTTTTCTGCAGAGAGTTCATCAGGTCTGGTTCTCTTAACTCTGCCTATCAAGTGATTTTTAAAGGCACAGATCTAATTACACTCAGTAGCCAAGACTGCTGGCTTAGCTCTTTAAGCTGCACTTATGTGAATATTACTATTCCAAAAGTAATTCCCCCCCCCTTAATGAAAAAGGCAAAGAATTCCCTGAACCACCGGTTGCTAAAGAAAGAGATTGTCCTAGAGCTGATATTCTCTCCCCTTTCCATCTCCTCCTTACAACTCTTCCTGCTGCTGGTGCTGTTGCCGCCACAGGACAGAGGCTTGTTATTTCATTGCTCTCTTTATATTGATATTTCAAAAATATCAACAGAATCAGAGGTTGTGTTCTGTGAGTGAACTTCTTTTGTGTTACTTAAAGCAGCTGGCAACATGGAAAGGGGGGGACAAGGGGGAAGGCTTGCAAAGCGATGTGAGAGAAAAGGAAGGCTGGCTGGGGAAGAGAAGATTTCCGGGGCAAAGCTGCACCCACTGGCAAATTTCTCCGCTCTGGCAGTAAAGCAAATTAAAAGTCATGTAAGAAATGGTGTCATTTGCCACGGAGAGAATGGAAAGTGAAAGCGGGGCTCCAGGAAATAGGTCTGTACAAGAAATCTTGCCACAAGGGAAATGCAACCTCACTGCACAGCAGACACTTTGTGTATAATTGGCCAAAATAAACAACCAAAACATAAAATATAAAATCATAAACAGTAGCCATAAAACCACAAGAAAGGGGCATAAATTGCATATAGTCATCATAATTTGAATATTGAATCACTAAATGATGGCATTTATTGTAGTATACATAACAATTATCAGACAATTCAGTTTTCAACTTAGTTATTATTATTATTATTATTTATTCCACTTTTATACCGCCCTCCCCCAAAGGGCTCAGGGCGGTTTACAACATAGAATACATATAAGTGGCTAAACAGAATAAAATGCTAAAATTTATACCAGATTAAAATGCAGCGCTCCAGATTCATAAATATTTAAAACAGACGGTGTTCAACCTTTGACTCCTCTAACTCTGAGAGGGGAACAGCGGATCTCTGTTGTTAATGGGCACCTATCAGCAGCCGGCCTCCCCAAAAGCCCGGCGGAATAACTCAGTCTTACAGGCCCTGCGGAATTCGTTTAAGTCCCGCAGAGCCCGGACAGCTGACGGAAGAGCATTCCACCAAGCAGGGGCCAGGGCCGTAAAAGCCCTGGCCCTAGTGGAGGCCAGCCGCTGTTGAGTGCTAATTTGCTGTTAACTGATAAAGACCTGGTCAGCAAACATAGTCAATTAACAGACAATTTTAGGCCTAATCACCTATTTAGTTCTGTCACTACTAATCAGCAGTTTAGCCCTCTCAGTAGAGAACAGGTGATTAGTTCTCCACAACTTTTAATTTGAGCCTCTAACAGCTGGGGTGTACTTCCAACAAAATATTTCTGATATGTTCTGAAATTATGCAGTTTGAGAAACTTATGGCACAGATAAAATATTGACCAGAGAATGGAGGAGGAATAAGGAGATCCTAGAACTGTTGAATAGCTAAGCTACTACATATTGCACCCTTTATCATTTCCTAAATGGGCATGATGTCTAGTTCATGCAACTAACCCTAAAATAATTGATATATGGAATTTAACCCATTGAGTATTTAGAATGATGTCTGAGATCTTGAAGCGAGGACAGATGGAAGACCAAGTTTTACTATCATAGCAGATCTCTATCTGAAGTCCCACCCTTACCCACCCTCACATAAGAAAAGGTTTTCATAGCAGTTCAATATTTTTGTTGCTGGAGAGAAAATGTCAGTTTTAAGAATGTCAGATTGAATTGTCTCAATCTGAAAGATGTACTCTGTGGCAAATTAAGGTGGCAGACTGATTTTGGTCACTCCAAATTAGTATGCCAATGGTTTTCCTTCTAGTTGGTACCTTCTTTGACCTGAAAAGAATTTTAAGTTTATGATCTATAAATAAACCTTTAGAAAGTGACTACAATGATCCCAAAACTGGTTTTCGCCATGCTGCTGCACCATGAAGAATGGCCCACACTGAGGGAATTCTAAAGCAGTCACTTCTTCTCTGTGCCCTAGTTTTCTACAGTGTGATACACGTACTACAGTCATACTGTTTCTGTAGGAAATGTTTCCTTTCTTTCTTTCCTTTTTTCAGCAGTGATTTTGACAAGAATGCAGAGATGGGGCACTGATGTAACTTAGAACTCTGCGATTTTAGGCAGATGTGTTTGACCCATCACCTACAAATGTCTATCTTATCAAGACAGCTAGGCCAAGAGGGTCAGCCACAGGTGACCTTTACTGTGCTCTCCCTAGCCACATTTTCCCTTGCTGGGTTGCCTCTAGCAATACTTAGGCATATAAAGCTCTGAGAAGACTCAGCAAGCAATATAATTTGCTGAAATACACCAGAGAATGTGATGTATTTCTGGACAATCTTGACCCCACTGTTCTTGCTTTCTCCCAGCAATAACAACGTGTACTGTCCCTTCCTGTCTACTGTTTGACCTTACTAAAGCTCTCCTACTATGCCCCACCGTTTTAAATCTCAGTCACTTCTCTTTAAGCACTCCTGTGCCTTTCAATTCTTTGTTAAAAGCTCACCTTTTTTCTGAACAAAAGATTTTTTCCCCTGGCAGTAGCAGAAGTTGGGAAAAGCCGATGTCTTGCTAGCAGCAGCTGAGAACCACCTATGCATACTTTTCGTTCTCCTCTGCTTACAAATACTTATGCCTAGCTGTGGCCAGAGGCACAAACCAAAAGGGAGGTCAGTCCATGACTTGCAGATTGGAGCTTGGTAACCCTGACTCATTTTCAGCCTATGTGACTGCCTTTTCCTTGAAGATTAATCAACTGAGCCCACGGGAAATGTTAAACTGAACCATTCTTTAACACCTGCTTTGATGATAAGTAGAAGCTATCTGGAGTACATCTGAGTGAATTATTTTTTTATTCTGGAACAAAACCAATTCTTAGTTCTTGCTTATCATGCAGATACAGTCATTGGATGGAGGTAGTTACACATTTAGCAAAACAAAGCACCAATTCGTTATGCCTGCTGAGAATGAATGGTCTATGATAAATCTAACATCATGTTCAATGAAACAATATTTTTTCAAAACAAACAATGTAACATGTCTGGTTATTTGGAAACTTTTCAAAGAATAAAGTTGTGCAAAGAGTCAAAGAAATGTTTTTTTTAATATGCAAGCTGTTATTGATATACATTAAACTTGATTTCTTTAAACCATCTGGCTTGAGGCATGACTGAATCTCTAAGAAAGGAGTTTGGGAAAAGTAACACCTTCTGAAGTAGTATATGGAAAGCAAAATCACCAGGAGGTCTAGGATGATTATCCAACAGGTCTGTAAATTATTACACAAATGATGGTAGCCCACACATTTTTCTAGTCTGCTTGCCCCCACAATATCAAAGTCCCTAACTTAATGGCATATTGGCAGCCTGACTGGAGTGGAAAGGGAGGTATCATGGAGATTTTGGGGGGTGGAGCCTAAGGAAGGTTGGGTATAGGAGGGGAAGAACCTCAGCAGAATTCAATACCATGGAGTCCACCATCCAAAGCAGCAATTTTCTCCAGGGGGACTGATCTCTGTCATCTGGAGATCAATTTATAATAGTGAGAGATCTCAAGCCATCACCTGAAGACTGGTAACCTTAAAGATGTGCATATTAGTCAGACAACGTATGATCTGTATTCTAAAACTATAGGCCTTGGTGGGACGGGGGAGTGTCTTTATATATTTTGGGCAGTAAATAAAACTGCAGTGCCCTATCTTCAGTTTGGAGGAGGAAATCACATTTGTCTATATAATGGTGCCTTAATGGCTCCTCCATCATTTCTGGGGCTTGTCTTTTGATTTGGCCTGTGGAGTTCTCGCTGTCTTTTATGTAATACAGCCCATTGTTAATTGGTTTGTATATCTCTTCCTGTCCCAAACTACAATGACCCCACTTATTTCCCCACTCCTGCACATGAAGCCTGCTTGGCGACCAAGGGCTAGTCACAGTTCTTTATGAATTCTATCAGCCTCACCTACCTCACAAGGTGTCTGTTGTGAGAAGAGGAAGGGAAGGAGTTTGTTAGCCACTTTGAGACTTCTTACAGTTGAGAAAAAGTGGGGTATAAACCCAAAATCTTCATCCTCCTCCTCCTGATCTCTTGGATTTGCCCCTTCATTATTACTTTCACAAAACAGTTCAAGTACACTTGCAACGCATGATTACACATTTCTTTCTTTGCTGTCATGGATTCCTTAGAGCTACATTATTTCAGAGCCATTGGTGTTGCATTTTATGGAATCCTGTAAGGAGGTTACTTCACATTTTGTTCTTCTTATACAAATTCAATTTTTAAAAGGACTCACAAGAAGTTCACTTTCTACCAAGTCATACAGGACCACTTGTTCATCCCACTGAACCCACAACAACTTTGAATTTGCATGAAGGAATATATATGGGGAGACAGAGAAAGAGGCTAATATGCAGAAATTCCCTTTGTCCTTAGCCCATTCATAGTAACCTGTTTTTATTGGAATCTAACAAACCAGCATTACCTACTAGAAATTACAATGTACTCATTTTGCATTTTATGTCATCTGAATGGACTGGGCAAAATTAGAACATTGAGGTAGCTGTTGACATAAAAAGGGCTTTTCGAGGTGGTCTTTCAGGATGATAATGCATACTGCACAATCATTATGGTGTTTCCATAACAATGGATGGTTATGACATTTCACATGGTAAGATTATGGCTCCCTATTTCTTGTTTCAATCTGCAATTTGTGGAGCAGCTGGCAACCCACAGTCTCACAATCTGCCTGTGATTCTATAAAGATTCATTTGACCATTTGTAGTTACTACAGTGAAGTCATTGAACTCTGCTAGCCTTATCATGACAGGTTACCATTTCAAATAGTTTTTGACATCTGCACATTTAACAGCGTACATGAGAGTCAAAAGATTTATAGGATCATAAAATGTGAATAATTATAAAGTTTTATTACATATAATTCCAACATACTTTTCAAAAATATATCTAGCAGGAGACCTTGTTCCATCTAGTGCCCTCTGTTAGCAGACAAGAGAGGTAGTACTTTAATTTGATTCTCCCTCATGTTGCAATCTACTATGCTACATGTTTTGGCTATGAGAATCAACCGACCTTCAGCATCTGCTTTTTAGGTGATTTGGGGATCTGGTAGGGGAAGGAAAAGATGGAGAAGATAAATCTCCCTGTGCACCTTGTGCCCATGGTTGGTAGGATCCATGCCTATGTCTTTTCTTACTTTATTTCATTCTCTATCTGCATAAAGTAGTGCAGCTTAATCTGAACTTAGTCCAAATATCCATACCAATGTTCCACAAAGAACTGCAAAAGCTGTACCGGGGAAGGGGGTGGGGAGACAATGAATAAGAGCTGATTTATGAATATTCAGGAAGGGGGGGGGGATTCCTTTGGAGCTTCTTCCTTTCTCGTGGAAAGTAGCCATAGCATTTTGTGATAAGAAATAATGTACATAAAAAGATGTGAGGCAAGCTTTATATCTTTTTTAAAAACTTAGTATATTATTTCAACTGAAGAAGCTACAGCAGCAGTATTTGACCCCTACAATCCTGTATATTGTGTTGATTTTTATATAGTTGAAGTTGGTGAGATGGTACTTATTTGATTGGCAGCTAGACATACAGTGATGTGTGTGATATGTGACCTTGAAATAATGTGTACCACTACTAGCTCAGAGGAAGGAAAGGAAGTTAAATATAAACTGAAACTGTTAGGAACGTGTATCTGAATTATTTCCCAACAAGTTACTCGGGCAAATTCTGACAGCTAACGTCTCCATGATACCCTGCTGTCTTTTTCAGAAACTTGAGAAACTCTACTTTCACTTAAAGCAGGTCTACAGATATCCTAAATAAGTTAAAGAAAACCCACCCCAAAACACCAACAATTAACTTTGCTCTGACATATTTCTACAGAATATATTAAGTTCAGATCTGAAAACATAGTGGTAAAATTTTAATTGGAAAAGATATACTGTTTCTCAGAATGGTTTTTAAAAGACAGCATTTCCCCCAAAAAACCCTAAGAAAAGTCAGGCAATTTATTACAACTGGCTGACACTAATGCACAGTATGGTATTTGTCAGTCATTTTACTTATGCTGGAATTAACTCTGGAGTAAACAAAGCTGTATGTATCTGAAGCAGGTATTATTTTTAAAATTAGGCTATGAATGCATGCCCACAAAGACAGCTCTTCCCTCAATAGAGCATAATATGTAGCAAAAATGAGAGACTGGAAATTGTTGGAATATGTGGACCAGAGGAAAGGGAAATGGTAATGAACAGCAGGGGGTTGAAGGTTTCAGCAATGAGCTCTACTGACCAGCAGGAGACAACATGCAAGAACTTCTGGAACATCCGCCAGTCAACAAGGAGACTGAAGTTTCTTATTCATAAATCCAGTGTCAAATTGAAGACAATTTAAAAGCTCTACACCCAAAAATAAGGTTTGGCCTACCACACGACACACATCACGCATCCTCACACACTCACTCGGGGGACTCTACCCTCCAAGAGGACATATGCTGATTCCTGGTCCCAAACCCAGATCTTGTGCCAGTTGCTTCACAGTAGGGTGTTTCTAAGATGAATGCATATACGGATACTAGGGTCCAGCTGTATCTTTAGACCATCCTGAGTCACATGTCCCAAATTCCAGAGACTTTCCCTTGCAAGAAGACATACCCTGGTTCTGGCACCACAAGCTTCTATTTGGGTCACCACCAAGGGGCTTTCCATGGCTATAACTGTGAGTATCGCTTAACAGGAAGAGGAATATTTTTTTGGGGGGGGGGAGTTAATATGTTGCTTTTAAATAATAATGTAAGCCACTTTAGTCATGACAAAAAGTGAGATATACATATTTTAATTAATAAATACTTTTAAAATAATATCTTGCTTGATCTGACTTCCAAAAATTAAACTATAAAATTAGATTCAGAAGTTCTATCCCTTGATTGAACCCTCCCTAAACAACAGCTCCCTAAACAACAATCCCTTGATTGAATCCTCCCTAAACATGATTCAAATAAATCATGCAGTAGTCGGTAAATATCTGAGCCAACTTTCCCACCAATTTCAACTCTTGCATATGCAAAGTTGTGATCAGAAAGCTTTGAGGGGGCTTAATCAGAGATTCTGGGGGAAAAGCTGATATCTGACCCTTTGAGAAACTTAGAATTTATTATGTTAGTAAATAAGCAAATTATGGGCACCTTCATTTCTACCAGTAAATCCTCATGATTGTCACAGACAAGCCTTTCACAATTCTCTCAGAATTTTCATTGCTCTCCCAAGAAAAATGCATAGGCCTGCAGCTTGAAGTAGTCCATGCCATGTGTGAATTGTGTACAGAATGAAGGAAGACGGCTGTGCTAATATTATCTGTGTGTACTGATCCTTATTCAACACTAAGCCATACTAAGTTCAATGTGGTTTACTCCCACATAAGTGAGCATATGATTGTAACCTCTGTCAGTCTTTTAATTTTCTGAGGAAAATCAAGTATTCACAGAATTCTGTCAAACACTAAGCAAGCAAAGCAACGACAACCTGCCTACCACTATACATCTGATGCTTTGCAACAAACTTTCTAAATTTCTCTCTGCGGTATTATCGCACACACAAAAAAATGATGGAGAAATTAATTTCTTCTTTAGAAGATATTCTGACCCTTCTGCCTTCCAGCATTTCTGAATAAAAATTATCATTTTCAGTAAAATTCTGTTTCTGATTTCTCATCTGCTATAGTAACAGACAAAAAAGTGCTATCCTGTTCATTGGTGACACTGAACTTCCAGTAACATCTTCTATTGCCACTATGCATCATAAATTGTTTCGAGCAAGCATGATGATGCAAATATAAGAAACAGAGAAATAAAATCTTCTAGCTCAAGGCTCATTCCCCCCCTTTCGCCCTTCTATCATTATTACATAATAAGATATCACTCTTTTCAACAATATTTCACAATTAATGGCAGTTAATTAACCTTAGAGAAAATATATACCCTGGAGAGTTACATGCCTTAAATGTCTCTTTTATTCTTAAAAAAGAGAACATCCTAATTAGTTTGAGACTTTGTAACAAAAGAAAACTTTTTTGCTGCGACTGTTTCTTTGTTCAGTCACTTTTATAACTGACAGCTGTTAAGAGTCTATTGACATTCCCACTTTGCTCAACTGTTTTCTAGAGAACAGTACTTGTTTGACAAATTATGCACTCAGGGGAGCAGGGGTACAGATTTTGAAGAAGTCAGTGCCGTTTTTACAAATTATACTGCACCACAGAGCAAAAGTTTTGGCCCATGCAGTGACTAACTAGCTGCGTTTGGCACAGAGAGATCCTCAGGAGAATGAAGAATGAAATCTTCAAAGACGTGTCGGCATAGTGTCAATGGCACTTGGTCCTTAACATTGCATTTTTTTCCTCCACCGGGACCTATTTCTGCTGGATCGTTCCTTCTTTCCCAGTGCAGTTCTATACATGGTGATATATCATAGAGGGGATACTGTGAGTTCCTACAGAGTAAAATTACCCAACACATTGCAAGTAAAATCACATCTCCTGGAGTCTGACACTCCTCTGCAATGCAAATGGAGCCCTGTGGGTAGTGGCACTCTCTGGAGATTTATGGTAAGGTGCAGTTATTAAACCAATATTTATTTTAACCCTTTTAGGACCATGTCATGGAGCTGACACTTGGTAAATGATTATACCTTGCAAAAGCAAAATTTATAATCCAGCACACCTATTTGTAAGCTTAAATCACACTGGTTTCAAGGTGGGCGGGAGGATTTGATTATTCAGAACAGCAAAATCTGACAAGTATAACGTTGACTGAGTTTACTTTATGGGGAAAAGTTGCAAATTCTTAGCAAGAAAGGGTAATTATTAACTTTGGCAGTATTTTATCTTAGTAGAGCGGGATTTTTTCTAATAGCTGAGAGAAAATTTTATCGTTCTTGAAACAGCCTTCAGTCAAAAGATAAGACAACCTACCAGCCACATTCTGCAGCCTTCAACATATGTCATCACCCAGGTCTACCATTTCAGCCAATCAGCAAACACATGATACTGGTTTAGGCCCTTTGGGTTTGCCTGATGTAGCCAGTGGCCTTTAGTCAGCTTGAGACCTTAAAGAGACTGATAGATAGTTCACTTTGTGTTCAAACAAGGCACATTTATCCAACAGATGCAGGATAATATACTCATCAGTCGCAGAAATAAAATCCCAGACTCATTTCACATTCCACAGTGAATATAAATATGATCAATAAATAAAAATAGATGAACAATAGATACAAAATACATTTTATCTGCTTTGGTGAATTTCTTTCTTTTCTTTTCTTTTTGCCATTGAGTCACATCAGACTTACAGAGACCCTTAGCGGGGGTTTTCAGGGCAAGAGATGTTCAGAGGTTTTTTGCCATTGCTTGCTTCTGTGTCACACAACCCTAGTATTCTTTGGAGTTCTCCTGTCCAAATATTTGCCAGGGTTAACTCTGCTTGCTTCTGAAATCTGAGAAGATCAAGCTAGCCTGGCCTATCCAGGTCAGGGCATATCAAATATGGGGAATATCCCATCTGTCCCTAGATGGATTTTGGGGTTCTCCAATATGGGAAAGAATCCTGCTGCATTCTATACTGTATTTTCTATACTATAAATCATCAGTCCAAAATGCATTATTACACAAGATACCATATAAACTCATGTATAAGCCGACTCGTGTATAAGCCGAGGCACTTAATTTTACTAGAAAACCTGGGGACACGTATTGACTTTGGTATAAGCTGAAGGTGGGAAGCCGGGAGGCAGAGGGAGCTCCTTATTTGGGCAGTGACTCCCTCTGATGTCATTGCCCAAATAAGGAGCTCCCTCCACCTCCCAGCTGGGTTTGAGGAAGCCCAGGCAACCAGGAGGTGGAGGGAGCTCCTTATTTGGGCAATGACATCAGGGGGAGTCACTGCCCAAATAAGGAGCTCCCTCCACCTCCGAACTGGGTTTGGGGAAGCCCAGCCTGCCCGGAGGGAGCTCCTTATTTGGGCAGTGACTCCCCCTGATGTTATTGCCCAAATAAGGAGCTCCCTCCACCTCTGGCTGCCTGGGCTTCCTGAAACCCAGCTGGGAGGTGGAGGGAGCAACAAGCGTTTGCTGCAGCCGCAGGGAGGTTGGTCTGGCCACATGCCCCCAGCCTGGGCAGAGGCTTGAAGAGCCGGCTGGTAAGCAGGACTTGTGTATAAGCCGAGGGGGCATTTTTCAGCCTTAAAACAGGGCTGAAAAACTCGGCTTATATGCGAGTATATATGGTAATTATTTTCTGACATGTGAGATCCAAGGTTATACAGAGAGTAGGGGGAAAGGTTAACATTGACTTCTATGACAATCCTGCTTCTGACACATACTGAGATTGAAAGGACATTACTTTGGTTTTAAAAGTATATATATAGCACAATGTTAAATTATTTTGCCAATAACTGGAAAAATGATGATAACTTCTGATATCCTTCCCTGAACCATCATTCTATGTTATGGCAGAACATTCTTGAATAGGAGCTTCCAGGCATTTTTCTATTTAAATCAGACCTCCAACATTATTTGAAGATAGATTTTGGAATTTATTTTGTTAGCAAGCCTTTTAAAAAAAAAAAGTAAAGATTCCATTTCATGGAACACTGATTTTGTTGAGGTGTTTCTATTTATCACAACTTGCATTTGTGTTTAACTGTGAGAAAGAAACATTTTAGCAAGTGTAAAGATGCATGGTCTTTTAAAAAAATTACATCATGATCTCACAAAATGCTTCAAATTCATTATTCCGTGTTAATTCACATGTAGCAAAGTTTTAAAAAGTTAAAAACCCACAAACAAAATTTCTTTCTTGCTCTCCTACTGTGTGCAGAGTGCTCAACTTTGGCTTCAGGGTAAATTTTATCATGCCACTGCAAGACACAACTCAATCTGCAGCCCCAGGTTAAGGATGTTTAAACACCTGCTTATTTGACTCTCAACCTGTTTGCTTCTTCCAATCACACTGCAGAGTAATGGACAGACTGTTTGGGTACTCACAACCTCTTTGTACTGTTAGTCATCAACAGGCTAGTTGCAGTAGGGTGCCTGATACTGACTCCCAGGTAACCCCCATGAGCTGGGAGTCAGTGTCTGATCCCCTGCTATGTAAACTTTGCTCGGTTCCAGTGCTATTGCAACCCAAAGAAGTTGGGGGGGGGATCAGAAGCTGATTTTCAAGTTGATTGAAAGGAATAACTGAGATTGGCTCCTGATTTCCAGGTTCTGGAAACTTTGCTGTCTGGACAAAGGACGGTGAAATGATCGATAACAAAAATCATAGGAAATGCAAAGCCAAACCAAGCTCAGAATGAATGTCGTTAGTAGATTTCAAACCAAGAAAAAATAGGAACTTTGGATTACTCACAGAAGTGCTACATCTATGTTTGATATAAGACACCCTAGACCAGGGGTCTGCAACCTGCAGCTCTCCGGATGTTCATGGACTACAAATCCCACCAGCCCCTGCCAGAATGCCCAACATGGCAGGACAGCCAATCAGGACGAGGAAGGAAGAGCCACTGAGCAGATCGCGCATTCGATCACACAGTAGTGGAGATTGTTGTACTGTTTGAAAGCGTGATTGAGATGGATGTCCTCATTACACACACGCCGTGGTGGGGAGGGTGAAACCTCGATGAAAAGGTGCCATTTAGTTTGAAACCTGGTTGTATCTGTATTTAATTTTCAGTGGAGAGTCAGCCTTAGGGAGCTGGGGATGTTTAGTCTGGAGAAGTGAAGGTTAAGGGGGGATATGATAGCTATGTTTAAATATGTGAAGGGACGTCATGTTGAAGGAGCAAGCTTGTTTTCTCCTGACTCAGAGGCCCCTTCCACACACGCAAAATAATGCGTTTTCAAACCACTTTCACAATTGTTTGCAAGTGGATTTTGCCATTCTGCACAGCTTCAAAGAGCACTGAAAGCAGTTTGAAAGTGCATTATTCTGCATGTGCGGAATGAGCCAGAGACTAGGACATGGAATAATGGATTCAAGGTGAAGGAAAAGAGATTCCACCTAAACATTAGGAAGAACTTTCTGACTGTCAGGGCTGTTTGACAGTGGAGTCCACTGCCTCGGAGAATGGTATAGTCTCCTTCTGAAGGTTTTTAAACAGAGGCTGGATGATCATACGTCAGGAGTGCTTTGATTGGGTGTTCCTGCATAGAAGGAGGGGTAGACAATGGCCCTTGTGGTCTCTTTCAACTCAATGATTCGATAATTCTATATTTACACAATTATAATTATATGCTGTAGTTAATGGGTAATTGATAGCTCAGCAGTTCATAGATGAATATTTGTCAAAAATATTACCTATATTAAGTTATGAACAGATATAACAAGCAACTCATTAATGGGGAAAAATAGTTAACAGGATAGATATTTAAATCATGAAAAATAAAGCTAAATAATGTTGGTTTTGTGCCCCCCTTTTTACAGATGTTAAAATTGTATGTGTTCTGCTGTTTATGTGATATTTTAAAAGGAAGCAAATGTACTACTTTTCCCCCTTTAGTATTCACTCTCCCAAATAATTAAGATTAAAACAAAATAATAAAAATGAAGCTAAGCTAGTAAATTGGCCACCTGTCTCCTAAAATCACATTACACCCGATTCACAATCCATTTAATAATGGAACATTTTCAATGGAGACAGGCTATAATTTTATATAATCAGTGTAACTGTGCTTAAAGCTCAGTTACTCAGACAATATGAGCTTCCAAATCAAGGTTTCTGGTAGTCACATAGGCTTAAGGTTCTGTTTCAGAACTGTAAACAGTTTCCAAATACCCACATTAAACACCCTTTCCATAATCAAAACCCAATGTAGATATTTTCACCAAATAGAATTAGATAAATTTCCATTATGTGCTTCTGAAAGTTTCCTAATCCAAATTTCTCCTAGATTGTTTCAATTCTGAAGAACTAGATTATTTCCAAAGTAGACCAAATAGATTACAAATTGTCCATTATTTGGTTTTTATTTCATCCAGAGCGCTGTGTAGGCATGTAGGATCTTGCACTTTCTCTTTGTTTTTTACTTGTCATGGCACTTGCGCGCCCATACAGCATCTATTCCAGTGCCTACCTAAGCACAGGTAAACAAAGGAGTGGGAAAAGATGAAATAATTCAGAGAACTTAAATCCAGTAACCATTTGTGCATGCCTCTATTCTGGAATTAATTTAAGAAATGCTCTTAGCTCTACACAGATTTTTAAAAAGGTGTGAAACATTGCCAGAGTAAAGAATACATAACAATTTTAATCTGAATTTAATTCAAAAGGGATTTTTTAACTTTGCTGTTATAAACTCCAAACGAACAAACCAAAGAACTGTCAAAAATTTACATACTTTAAATATTAATGTTAAATATAATGAAGAGGAATCAAAAAGAAGTTACATAACCAACATTTTGACCACAAAGATATACCAGGAGGAAACGCTGAACTATACTTGCTGCTTGAAAGAGCCAAATTGAACTAGAAGTGGGAAATGAAACAGATCTTGCTAAGGGCCGAACAATGTTGTATGTTTTTAAGAAGATGGATCTGGGTTAAGAATGATTCACCCTTGGATCTTTTTGTTGAACAGAGTATAATCAAGTCTAAATATTGCAGGTTACTGGCCCTCCATTTGCAATAGTATGATCTGCTGAAATAAAGCCAAACTGTACAATGTGCTTTTTTAATGTTGGGTCTGGGTTCCCTAAACTCACATTGTTTTCACACAAGGGAGGCATAATGGAAATATTATTTTTTAACCCTGTAGGCAGTGGTGGGATTCACCAGGTTCGCACCACTTCAGCAGAACCGATTGTTAAAATGGTGCTTGTAAACAACCAGTCATTAAATTATTTGAATCCCACCATTGCCTGTAGGAGTCCATTTGACTGAGGACAATGGCAGGCAGGCAGGAGCGGACTCCACCTCTACCTTTTCCCAAGCATGTGTAGCTCTAATGTGATGCATAAATCTTCCCATGGGAGGTTATCAGCTCAGGAAAAAGGCAATGAGCAAGGCGGAGCCTTCATTACCTTGGAGAAGCCACAATTGTTACAACATCTGTTGCACTATGAAAATGATAATATTGCCTTACTCTGCACTGTTATTGTGAAGATGTCTGAAACAATTATGTAAAGTGCTTTAAATACTTGAATTGTATTTCATAAATGCTTTTATTATTATTAATGTTATAAACTGCATTTCAGAACTGTGCCAAATATTATCTAATTTTCAGGGCAGTGAAATAAATTACCAAAACATTATTTGTCAAACTTTCATAATGTGTTGAAACTATTTCAAAAACTGTTCTCTTGTCAAGAGCTGCCTCTCAGTATTGTTTTCTTTTTTATTTTCCACTCGCTGCCCCAAATAGTCCTTGGTTTAGTTTGTCCACACAGTTTTTTAATCCCATTGGCTAGGACAACCCACACGATTCTGCTTATTAGAGTCCAGGATAGCATCATGTCAGATCCAGCACTATGATTTTATCATATGAGTTGCCACAGCCAATTGGATTAAACATCTGAGCAAAAAGAAGGTAGAGGGCACTGAGGATAAATGACACTGAAAAGAATTGTTGCATATCTCTGAAAACAAGAGACACCTCAGCGCTCAAAAAAGCTAATATGAAGGAAGCTTCATAACTATAATGAATAATTAAATTCAATAGTAAAATCTTATGCCTTGTTTTAGTTCAGAGACATGCGAGGCTGATTAGTTTAAACTTGCTTAAACTCTGTTTAACAAAAAGATCCAAGGGCGACTGTGAATTAATACGCCTCCACTTCTCTTTGGATCTTCTTTGTAGAGCAATGCTCCACCGGGGGGGGGGGGGGGCACTAGCGCCTATTTTGTTGCTAGAACCTACCATTTTCTTCCAGTTTCAGTAGCCTGAAGGCACTTTGTAAGAATAACATGAGCCAGGGAAATTCTCCTTTGGCACCACAGTGATCGGGACCATTCCCCTAGTTACAGCCTAAGTGCCTCTCCCTCTGGTACCAATGGCTAGCCCTGTCCCGGCATCCTTTTGAATCTGGGCCAACAGGGAGGGAAAGAGGGGCAGCCTGGAACACAGCTCAAGCCACTCACTATTGGCAGGCTGGGCCAATAGAAGTGTGGGTGGGAGGCACCTACCAGTCCATGTGAGGCTCGTCGATGACAAAGCGCAGCTTGAACTTTTAGACTGCCCCTAAGGAAATGAGCAACACATCTACCAAGCTGGCCAAGGTGGCAGTTTGCTTCAAGGCATTGGAAAGGGAGCTGAAGAAGCTGTTGTCCACCAGACAGCTGTGGCTGAGGCAGCAGCAGCTGAGGTTGCTAGGGTGGTGCCTGCAACTCCACTGGAACATGCTCAGCTCCACAAACTCACTTCAAATCTCACAGTCAGCTCCAGCGCCCTATGCTTGCGCTCTAAGACAGCAGATAAAGCTACTGAGGAGGAAACAGAAGAAGCCAGCAGCTTCTGGGACTCTGGCTGCTGCAGGTCAGTCATGCAGCCATTGGGCAGGTTAGTTATGAAGAGCCTGTCCAAGAGCCTGCACTGCAGAAAGTTAATCATCTGGACATGATGGATGGGAGTAGGCCTGAGATGAAAAACCAGCTAGGTAGGGAAGGCTCAGTTTCTTCCTGGACTGGGTGCTCACTGTCTTGGTGAGGATGTAGCCAAGGGATGAAAGGGCTGGAGCGCCTACCTGGACTAAGCCGGCATGCTGCAGTCATCAGCAGCTGCTGTTCCCACCGCTGCTGCTGCTTCCACACTTTACCAAACTATCATGTTAGTTATGTGCATGTTAGTGTACAAAATGATGTTTTTGACTAAGGCTGGGCTTAAAAATGATTCATTAAGGCTAATTAAGGATTATTTTCACCTGCAGAAGTACACTACTTTTGCTTCTGCTGTACCACAACTGGCTGAATTTGGGTCTTTTTGTTGAACCGAGTATAGTGTTGTAATAAGTTCAATGTTGCTGTCTCTGTTTCTTTTTTTGGTATGGTAGTATGCTGGTTTTATTGTGATATTTGTGCTTTGTAATACTGTAATATTGTAATACTGACATATTGTAATTCTTTTTGAACATTAATAGACAATATAAAATTCAATAAATAAATACACAAGAAAAACAAAGACTAAAAAGAAGGAATTGTGTGGATAAGTGAAACATTTGGAAAAGAGTGCAAGGATAAGTGCAGAAGACTCTACTAACAACATATATCTATTGAACTGGTCTCTGGTTTAAAAACTGTTGCATTGGGAAGGAAGACGTCTGTGCATTTTTAAATAAGAGTTTCATCCTAAAAGATGAAAATGTTGGCTAGTATCCTTTGCTATGGAATACTGGAGACAATATCCATCTACTAGCGCTGACTGGGATTGTGACTGCATACATGTTAAATGTGTGATACTGTTTTTTAATGTTCTGGATGTTATCTATAAATACTTTGTAGCAAAAACAGTTGTTTTGACAATGTAAATGCAGTATTTCTGGATTTGGGTGCATTTTGATACAGTGCTAGTATTAAGTAGAAAAGTATTACTAAAACCGTAAAAGACAGATAACAAATCATGTACTCAAGGATCAGCAACGAAGAAAAGCATATACTTTTAGATTAATTTTCCTATTAGAGCTACAGTCAACATGGTTCTTCAGAAAGCAGTTGGGGGCTTATTTCATTCAATATTTCCATTCACCTCTTTTCAGGAAAAGTGTAACCTACTGGTATTTTTTTCACAAACTATGCATGGCTGTTGGCCACATGTGTATGTGTTTGGAACAGAACAGACTGCAAACTGAATCTTGTCAAAAGTTGACAGCTTAATATACCGAAACAAATCAGGGAAAGATTTAGAACAAGGTAAGAGTTGTTTGTGTTAAATGCTACCAAGTTCTTCCTACTCACGGCGACCCTATGAATCAAGTTAGCCTGCAACATAACAGATGCTGGTGAAACTGAACAGGCACTTCCAATGAAGGCACACTACAACAGAATTTGATTTAACTAACTTGGGAGAATAATTAATTATGCAGATCTACATCATATCATTAAATATGCTAACATATTTAAATAGGCATGCTGTGCTTGAAAGTCCACTGTTGTTGGGGCAGATCCACCCTGGCTCTCACTTGGCCTTTGTCTTCCATTGGCCTCATTTATTATCGTCTGCACACAAGAGGTGCCCAGCTCCAGTCCCGCCCCCTGATATGCTGCACAATCACTGATAGGTCCAGAAGGATGTTGCTCAGCAACAGTGGGGGCATGGAGAGGCCACTCGACAAGATACGATGAACCGAGACAAACAAGGGGGAGAGGGGTACCTCCTTGCAAACCAAAAAACCTCCTACATTCAACAGCATTCACTCACAAAGCCACTTATTTTTTTAAACAACCCTAAACAGGAAAAAAAGCCCACCTCTAGGGTCCACACAAGCATGTCTGCAACACCACTGGAACATGCTCAGCTTCACAAACTCACTTCAAATCTCACAAAGTCAGCTCCAACTGCTCAGCAGTAATGATGGCACCAATCATCCTTTATAGCAGCCAGCAGAAAAGGCTTCATGGAGGAGGAATAGGCACAATGTAAGTGACAAAATCAGACCTCTTTATTGGCTGCTTCAAATGTGGCTACCGGATTAAGTCTTGTGCTTCCCATGTCTCCATGAGGGGAGGGTAAGGCAAACCAATTCATTAATGCCATGAATTCCACTTTTCTATAAACTGCTTAAGTTTATGCTATGAAGTGCTAAAGACTGAAAAAAAATGAAATTAACAGGAAAGATACCCTTTAACTATAGAGATACAGAATGAAAATATCACCTGTTAATATCTGGTTTGGAGATGGCATTAAAATTGATCTTTCTGTGCATGTGAGGAAAATATCTTACTTCCCCCCAATAAGTTTCAACATTTGACATCCAACACTTGACTTTGATATCTGATTTCAATATCTGACATTGGGCAGCTTTTAAAGTTAATATTTGACAGGTTTCAATAGCTTATATTGAATAGTATGTATTTGACAGTTAGCATGGTTAGCATGTAACAATATTAACTATCCAGAAGACATATTAGATGGTATTCAGCGATATTTGACAGCTAACAGCTGATGTGATTTAATATCTGATGACAATAAAACTAAGAGATACATTTAAAGCGTTCAAACTCTACAAGTTGAGCTAAATATTTCACCTTGGAAAATAAAATTTAGAAGTGAACTTTCATGTTCAAAATTTCAGTGGTAAAACTGGAACATTCTGTACAATTTGAATATTTGAAATATTTATTTCAGCTTAACAAACTTCATGTTTGATGGTTTTTGAAAGCTGACTGCCAGATGACATTTGGTGATATTTAGTATTTGGCAACATTAAATAACATGTATAAATCACACAAATTCTGTCAAATTGAGCAAAGTATAAACTGTTACAGAAAATTTACAGTAGTAACAATAATCAGAGTGGGTGCTAGTTGAACAACTGTGGATTTCACTATTGTACTTTGGCAGTGAGTATGAATTAGACTCTATATTGCCATTGGTGTCCCTTGTTCTATGCCCCTCATTTGAATGGACAGCACCTACTCCCTGAAGGGAGACAGAGGTGATATCCTCACTGGCAATTTATCCTGGGATAGTCACCCGAAATATCCAGGTTCCCTTGAGATCTCATCACAGTTAAACCGCGGAACACAGACCAGTCCTGTTTCTGGCGCTCCCCCCCCCCCCGTTTATCATGGGATTTTCCAGAACCTGCTTGTATATGCACCTTTTTGAGAAAAAAAAACTCCAATGGGAGCCAGGAGATGGGGGCTACACATTTGAGGGTCCATAACTTTGGACCCCATGAACCAAACTTCACCAAACCTGAGCGGTATCATCAGGAGAGTCTCCCACTGATACCACACAGGTTTTGTGAAGTTTGGTCCATTTGGTTTCCAATGGGAGCTAATAGGAGATGGGGGCTACACATTTGAGGGTCCATAACTTTGGCCCCAGGAACCAAACTTCACCAAACCTGGATGGTATCATCAGGAGGGTCTCCTAAAGCTACTTTAAAATTTTGGCTGCTAGCTTAACAATTGCACCCCTGACAGCAGGCACCCTCCCACGGGTCAGGCATAGATGTCTTCACTAGAAACATGATGCAGCAAGGATGTTGGAACCTGGATGAAAAGGTGCTGATTCTTTTGAAACTTGGTTGTATCTAGATAAAAATTTTAATGGGAATTCGGCCAGGGGCTGAATGGATATTTGGGTATGTGAATGGATATTTGGGTAGCTGACTTTGTTGGCATACAGCATTCCCCTCAACTCACGTGCGCACACTCACACATACAGGCCTTTTTAACAGGACTCCTGTCAGGGCAAACTAATCTATAGTGATAAAGCTGTCACCATAAACTGGAATAAAATAACTGGAACTTATAGAGAGGCCTTTGAAAGCTTAAAACACACAAAAAACCCCTGGATTTTTATTTAACCAACTTCTCGTCTCAGGATGATGGTTCATAGAGGCACTCAAGCGTTACTTTAGGCGGATACTTTTTAGCCCAGGGGTCTGCAACCTGTGGCTCTCCAGATGTTCATGGACTACAATTCCCATCAGCCCGTCAGCATAGCCAATTGGGAATTGTAGTCCATGAACATCTGGAGAGACACAGGTTGCAGATCCCTGTTTTAGCTGTTACATGGCAAGCAGTTCCAGTTAGATGGCTTTCAGTACAGACTTCAGCTTTAAACACGCACAGGTGCAAACCTTCCACACACAGTCCTGAACCCACTCCTAAAATGTCCCCCCTTATTTTCAGAAGGATTTTACACTGACTTAGGAGGGTCTCCATGTAATAAGTTTCCCTTTAGTCTCCCACCAACTAGGTCTCTTGCCTCTGGTGTGCACTGATCCTTCCTCTCAGATCACTCAAGAGAAATCTGACCACCTAGCCTTCCTCTCTCTGTCTCTTTGGCCTTTCTGCCACTAGACAAGATCTCTAGACTGACTCTGAGGAAATGACAGGAATGTTTTTGTGTCACACTAACTCTCAGTCTGCTTTACAAGACTCTAAATTCCTTCTCTCTCCTCCTCCTGCTTTTATAGCAGACAACGCATCCTATCTATAGCTGCCAGCTATACAATTACAGCCCAGCCAATCAGGCTGTGCTCTGGCTGTCACTGTAGTGCTCTTGCTCTGGCTAACTGCACCTTTGCAAATTAACCCCATAAGAGCCTAATCCAGTGGTGGCAAACCTTTGGCACTCCAGATGTTATGGACTACAATTCCCATCAGCCCCTGCCAGCATGGCCAATTGGCCATGCTGGTAGGGGCTGATGGGAATTGTAGTCCATAACATCTGGAGTGCCAAAGGTTCGCCACCACGGGCCTAATCTGTTACACCATCAGGGCAAATTGTTTTCTGGGGTGAAGATTTTTGTTTGAAATTATTTAATCATATATACACCTAAAGCTCCCTTATACACACACCACTGGTCTGTCAAGGTCATCATTACCTACTTTCCAGGTCTTTTCACATGACTTAACTGATTCTTTAAATGGAGATACTAGGTATTTCAGCTGCAGCAAATGCTCTACCACTGAGCCACAGACACACACACACGCCAACCAGGAGGATGGTGCTGATTTAATGGATTGGTTTTCTCTTACTATGGTGCAAACAGTATTGGTTCCTACAGCAGCTTCTAGGAGGCAGAAGTTAAGAGAGGGAATAAGGAAACTCTCTTCTGGTCCTACTTACCATATCCAACAAACCCTTCACAGCAGGGAACCACAGTGTAAATTCCCATAGGTAGAACACAATGGGAGACATGCTTCATGAGTCAGGATTTTCCCCAACAAACAAATTATCTGTGCTATTCCACAATAAAACTGTTGTGGGATTACAGGATAATTACTTGTCAGAAGCTCTGCAGCATTGAATAGCTGTAATGATATTAGAACTATCTGACATGGGGTCAACTCATTTTGTGTTACCCGGAAAACAAACAAACTCTGAATAATGCAAACTAAAAAGTTCAGAAATGTGCCTGTGGCTGTAAAGATTACACATAACAATATCTGAGAGTCAAAGGCTATGGAGAAAAAATGCTGATTTTGCAGTGCTGCCAGAGGCTGTTGTGGTGACAGCGTATGGGTCCCTCTGCTGGCACATGGGGTAAGTTTTCCCCCTGCACTTGAGCAGTGATCTGTCTTCCTAGTGCTTTGCCCCACTGCCTCAGTATATCAGACCATCCAATTCAATATATTATTGTGCTTTTAAGTAAATAAAAAATAAAAAATAATGGCACATTGGATTTTCTTTGCCTTTATTCAAATAGTCCAACCCCCCCCCAAAAAAACCCTGTTATTAACATAAATTATCTTTCAATTGTCATCTCAAAGGAGTACAACTCAGTCTTGTAACTTGTCCATTAGAACTACTACTTGGACTGTTCATGCAGTAACATGTGTGCTATTTAAACACGATCTATTCAGTAGGCACAGCACTTCATAAATTAATGGCTACAGTCTATTACACATTTAGGGATATTCCAGCCCAGGTTTCACTGGCTTTAAACATGCCTCTTTCTCGGATTGGGACCCTTTCCTTCTTCATTAAACAGAACAGCTTGCTGAATTAGTGCGGTTAATCAGTTTTTATAATACTGAAAACATTTGTCTGTCACTAAACTGTGCAGTGCTCTACATGCTTTTCAAAAACCCATTAACATCATACCACAGATGAAAAGGCATTAATCTACAAATGATTTCAAAAATAGGTAGGACTATTGTATGTGAACTAATGATTCATAAAATCATTTGCAGCTATTAGTCTTTAAGGATTAGTGCTGTTGGTGCTTTGCTTTCAATGCTTGGGATGGCTCTGTCAGTTTAAATTCTACCTGGTGCCACGTGATGGATTTATGAAAGCTATTGAGATCCTGACAGTATTTTTTCAAGTTTAGATTGCTACATGCAGTTACAAGTGTCACAATATGAAATAACAACAGAAGTAATTTGAGGAGGGGGGAAATAAATCTCTTGGGGGGGAATTGCTTGGTTACTTGGGTTAAAAAGGCAAATATTCCTGGATTGTTTCTAATCTGACAACAGCAAGACATTCTTTTTACCTTAGCAGGCCTATAACTTACATCTTTGTCAAAATCTGCCACGAGAAACAAATGTTGCATGTGGGATATTTTGAAGGGCAGATGTCACCACTGAAGAGCACGTCACCAGCTGTCAGTGCACAATATATATTTTTTTGGCTGGCCACTCTTATTTTTTTTCAGACTTGAGCTTGGAAAACCTTAATCAGCAGTTCTTTTTCACCCTGGACTTTTGTTTGACAGACATGCTTTGCAATGTCAGGCATATCTACAAGAATCCCCGGGAGACTGGTGGGTACAATCATGCAGCCTTAGAATTTTAGGTGATGGAAGGTTTTCATTGACAGTAATTCCTGATTTCCACTGGTGCCGCTAAGAGCAAAGCCTCCCCTGGTTGATGAGACAATCCAAGGAATGAAAAACTCGTAACAGAACTCAAGCCCTTTACACTTCTAGACAGTCATGACAATCCAACAAGAGAATCAGGGATAGAAAATTTTAAAAAATGCACACCAGAAATATTATCAAAATCCTCCTCGGCCGTCTTTAAGAGAAGGTTTGGAAACTTTATTTGATTTCCTAGGGGAGAGGCATCCCAAAATTACAGTGAAAGCTGCAGATTTTTATTCAATTACAACATGGAGTCATTGAAAGAAAGAAAGAAAGAAAGAAAGAAAGAAAGAAAGAAAGAAAGAAAGAAAGAAAGAAAGAAAGAAAGAAAGAAAGAAAGAAAGAAAGGAGGAAGGAAGGAAAGGAGGAAGGAAAGGAGGAAGGAAAGAAGGAAAGAAAGAAAGAAAGAAAGAAAGAAAGAAAGAAAGAAAGAAAGAAAGAAAGAAAGAAAGAAAGAAAGAAAGAAAGAAAGAAAGAAAGAAAGAAAGAAAGAAAGAAAGAAAGAAAGAAAGAAAGAAAGAAAATGTTCAGAGATGTGTGGAAACTGCTATGGCACGTTCAGTAAGTGCCTTAGATTCTGGGTAGCTGATCAAAAGTCCTGTAATTCTTTTAAATGAAAAACCTTCTACAGGCACTGATTACCAGTGCAACTCATGAACAGTGACTTCATTGATTTAATGTGCTTAGACTGGAGTAACACTGCATAAGATTCCATTACCAGGTTGGGCATAGGATTTCATTGCTAAGCATTCATACCTTGTGTATATTTGGAGAAAAAAAATTATGAATACATTCCAGTATTCCCTTAAACCAGGGGTCCTTAATATGATGTCTACGAATGCCATCCTACTCGTGGCCAGCACCTTTCTTGGCACTGGGAAGGACTGAAATCCCAAGTCAGTCAGGAAAGCTCACTGAATGAACCTGGGCAAGTCATTCTCTTTTTCAATGTAAATGTACATGATACTGCTACTGGTTGGGGAAAGTTCTGACCTGGGGAAAGAGTAATCTCCTGTTCTAGATGGGGTTGAACTCATTTGTAGATTGGGAATGCTCCTGGATCCTGGCCTCCTGTTGGATAAAGCAGAAGTGGCCAGTAGTACCTTTCAACAGCTTTAGCTACCAAGTCAGCTGTGGCCCTTCCTGGGCAGATAAAATCTTGCTACTGTGGTACATGCCATGGTAACATCTAGAATAGATTACTGCGGTGTTCTCTACATAGGGCTGCCCTTGAGGACTGTCCAGAAGCTACATTAATACAGAATGCTGTGGCCAGAATATTGACTGGAGTGAGTTGTAGGGACCATAACATTCCAATTTTGTTCTTCCTACACCAGCTTTTGCTCCCAGGCTTAATTCAAGGTGTTGACATTTAAAGTCTTACATGGCCTGAAATCAACATGCCTCAAGGACTGCCTTGTCCCACTACCCACTCACTCAAGTCATCTTCAGAGGCCCTGCTCCAGTTACCCCTTCTATCTGAGGCTAGACAGGTAGTGACCCAAGAATGGGCCTTCTTCACTGTGGCATCAAAATGTGGAACTCCCTCCCTAGGGAGATTTGTCTGTCTCTATCAGTGTCTTTTGTCAGCAGGTGAATATTTTTCTGTTTCATGTGGTTTGCCCCCAATTATGAGTTCTGGCATTCTGGTATTGTATATGTGTTTTTAACTGAATTTTATTTTTAACTGTATTTTAATTGTTTATTTTTTTAGGTTCACTGCCTTGCAAATCTTGATTTGGTAGAAAGGTGGCATAACTATGTTTTAAATAAAATAATAGTAAATAAGTAAATAGGCAGCTGAAAGATGTTTCAGAATTAGGATTGTAACATGCCAAACATTATTCCTTTTAAATTTTCTCTAACAATCTCTTTTGAAACACCTCTTTGATTAGAATTTCTCTTCCAGTTTCTTCAAGGGCATGTTGACCAGATTGTTTAATACCTTTAACAACAACAAAAAATGCCTAGGAACTCATTTGCCCTTGAACGCCCAAAAATAGAACAAATAGCTGTATTAAAAAAACGGGAAATGACATGGGCAAAGAACAGGGTAAGAATGGCTGTCATTGATGTATTATAGTGTATCTTCATTATAAAAGGTTCATCCTCCTTTACATCAGCTTGCAGTTTAGGTACTCCAGGATAAGATGACTGTACTAACTTGTGCTTCATTGTGCCTTTTGCTTAAGCAGTAATGAACAATCCCAGCAAAAATTTTTTTTTGAACTTCTGTTAAAATATTGCAACTTTTGGGTTTAGAGAACCAAAACATTTTTGCTTCCATCACTAATGTACATAGATTTATGGAACCACTGAGAAGCAGTCTTAAACAGGGCTATTCAGAATCCCTCTCAGATCTAATTGAAGGGTCTCATTCCCAGAGAAGTTTTCTTTAAATTGCACAGCAACAAGCATCTCTAAATTATTCTATAATTGGTGTTAATTTTTATGTGAGGAAGGAATGCTTGAAAAAAATCCTAATGAGATGGGGGTTTTGTATGGGTTTTGTGACTATATTAAAAACTGAATAGTCAGAAGACGTTAAATGTTGCAATTAATGCACTTTTAATTTAAATAGTCAGTTCTAATTCATAAGAACATAAGAACTACCCTGCTGAATCAGACCAGAGTCCATCTAGTCCAGCACTCTGCTACTCGCAGTGGCCCACCAGGTGCCTTTGGGAGCTCCTAATTCCTTTGTTCACCATTTCTCATACAAAGATTTTCTTCTTTTCAATGCATGAATAACTCAACAAAACATTTAATGACAGTCATATGCTCCAAATGATTGTGAGGAAATAAGCAAGAGTGAATAAAAAGTTCTTAAAACAAGCTGATACCTTAAAAGTTTTCTCACAATCCCTTTTTCATATTGTTGGCAAGGTTATAAATGATTGGCTTTTTGCTTAATCACTTGTTAAAGTGGCTAATAGCTTAGTAAAAACCCTTCTCTTTCATGTATAAATTAAGTGCATCCTTTTGCCATTCCCATCAATATGCCTCGCTTTGCATGTTAACACTTATGAAGGTTTGTATGGTACTAATGCATCCTTTCATTTATTGCACACATAAACTCAATTATCCCCTTTCTTTGAAAGCAAAGGCTGAAACTTCTGGCTACAGGTCACTGTCAACATGCACTAATTTGGCAAAAAAAATGAAAACTTTCCTTCAAAATTATAATAAAAACAGAGGGAAAGTGAACCTCAGAAAGCTGATTAAAATGCTGGGGAGTCATTTCTGTTCTTACTAATTCCTGCAAAGAAAGGACTGCTTTTAAAAGATGAACTGCATGGTTCTGCTTTGAATTCCCAAAGGACCTCATCTCATTCTACTAATTGCTGAGGAAATGATATTACACGAACTACGAATGACACTAGCTGCAGAATGACAGAGCTCGCCGATCTACACATCACATTAGCAAGAAACAAAAAAGGTTTTCACACTAAGTGCTCTGGCATCATGTCAGTCAAGAGTCTTGTTCAACATGAGTAAATCATGTTTACAAAAGGGGTGGATTTCTGTGGGGATATTCAGAGCTTTCACAGTACTCAATGCTACCTACACTGCAAAGACAATTTAACATGAAGCAGGTTAGAGTTTGAGAAGAAAGAGATTCAGGTCATTAATGCATGTGTGTTCTCTTTGTTCTCCTGTTGAACTTTTTTGAGGGGGACAAACACATTTCCCCCTTTTCAGAACTCACTGCACTTTCATTTCTGTAATTCACTGAGGTTAGTGAATGCTCTTAAAATGCAACTTTTTTCCCTTTGCAAAGAAAGCGAAGGCAATTCAGATGCATAAACACTTGCCTCAGCTTTCTTGTCTCCACCTTCCCTACCTCCCACCACAACCCTTCCTCCTATTCAACCCCTCCCCACTTCTTAACTCCCTTTCCGCCACCATTTTGGGACAGTAGAAAGTTTTGGGAGCTTTCCCCAGTCGCCTCTTTTTATTTAAGAGGCAAAAGACTATTGATGGATTGATGAACCAAAGTGGAATTGACAAGGCTGGATTTAGCCTTTCCAGTGCTGTTGGTTCTCCTGTGCTTTTCCTGAATAGAGTAGAGGGGTGCTTCTTTGGAGGGAAGGGTTTTAGTGCTAAGGAAGCAGCAGTAGGATCCCAGCTTTTGGCTGTGCTTGTATTCCTTAGACATTCCCTATTTTTCAGTGAGCATCACAGAAGGAAGATTATACCAGTAGTCTACTGCTGGCCTGCTGTTGCTGTTGCATCAGCTGGGGGGAAAATAAACAATGCAGGGAAAGCACATAACAAAAAAGGCAGGATTGGGATGGTGGAATGGGAAAAGAGAGGGGATCATGTAAAATGGATTCTTGAACTTGTCAACAGTTACGCTTTCTGTGTTGCCACTTATTGCTGAAAAGAGGGAGGGGCTTCTTTGGAGAGAAGGAGCAGAGCCTGATCTACTTGAAAATAAACCCCATGCTCATTTAGTGTCAAGGAAAAGGGGGGATCCCCTTCCCCAATATGCCATTCTGCCTGCTTTCTTCATTGTGTCATTCCCCACTCATGTTCCTTTTTTCTGTTTCAGTAACAGCAGATTCTAAGCTTCCCTCTGTGATGCTCAGTTGAAAATATTCCCTGCCACATTGTTCATCAAGATCATGGGAGAAGCAGCAGCACAGAAAAGGGTAAATGTGGACAAATCTGAGAATCCAGCCTTGTCAATTTCACACTGGCTCATCATTCCATCAAAAGAGTACTGCATCTAAAATAAAAAAGGGAAGGGACAGGGCTCACATTAAATGGATGCTGAAGAGCAATGGAAGAGTAATGCTGGCACAGCTGTAAGAGACCTTTCATGTAAAAATTTTTAAAAGGGACATTTCCTTTTGCCACATCACAAATCATATGTCACACCCCTGTACCTGCACAAGCAAAAGCAGTGAATATTTTCAAAATATATGAAAAATAAAAAGCCTGCAACAGATTAAACAAAAACATTGGGGGGGAAAGGATGGTGCACAAAATAAAAACTCACTGAAAAACAATGATGGTTCCTTAATTGCTTCTCAAGCACATGGTAAGTAGTATATACATAAAAGGCATCAGTTTGCCTTCACATTTTTACTATTTAGCATTAATCCCTCACTCATTCTCCCAATTCTGCTCACCACAACAGCCCTGTACATGGGAGGGCACTATGTTATTCACATTTTTAAGAAAAGACCATCAGTTGTGATTCAGTGGCTGGCTCAGCAAACATCCCTGCCTAATTCTATTGTTTTTCTTGTAAACCTGACTTGGGACCAAGGTAGGATCAATAAGATTTACCAAATGCCAGCTCCAGTTCCCACAGGTCAGATCACTGTTTGCTGAGAAAGCAATACTGTTAACAGCTGTTGAACAGCTTTGATAGCATTGGAACTTCTTCTTCAACATAATGTAGGTTTTCTTGGGAAAGAAAGTCGTCTCAGTTGTGCACACTGAGGTCCAAAGTAATGCCAAGGAGCAGCCATGTGTTCTGCTCCATGCGTGTATGTGTGTGTATGCGTAGGGGTCAACTTATCGACACAAAAAGGGAATGTAAATGCCCTCCTGATCTTTATTTCAGTTTTTTGAGCACTGCCATGACTAGCCCTGCTCCCTTCTGCTTTGGAATGGAGTTGTGACCCAAGTGCTTCAAACCAAATGCTACAGTGAGATACAACAGGAGTGAGTTGAAGACCTAGCTTCCATCACCTGCATACTCCTTTTTGTATAAACCACAGGCACTGTCCAGCATCTTGCCTTAGAAATGAATGGGCAGAAAAATGAATTAAGTAAACACGGCTGTCCCATGCCCTTTATTCTCCCATGCCAGTGAGCATGGAACATACTGAACACTAGTCTAGAAATTTCTGTATGTTTCTTGGAGTCCCCTTTTGAGAGAAAACTGGCATGGAAGTGCCCAAATATTTTAAAAAATAAGTTTTGCTGTTACAATAATCGTGTACCAGAAATAGTGTCTACTGTTTCTGGTTTGAACCATTGTAAGGCTCGCATGTTTCATTCAGTTCCCATAGTTTTTATCCTGAAACCACATTATGTTTTCACTGGTTGTGGGAATCTATATATTTATTTCCCAAGTGTGCCTCCATCTTTAAATATCTAAATCCATGGATCGGGGCCACACTTATCCCAAACAGATACTTCTTCAACCTTAGTGAACTCCCCACGTTTGCAGAAAACTCAGAAAATGTTTTAAAATATATGTACCAAGGTTTGAGTGGATTAAATACCCCCTCAAAAAACCCCATCATTGCCTACAAATGTGTAGAAAATGCATATTCCTCCTCCTGCTTCTGGCATCATCAATAATAGTGTATGTCAGGAAAGGAGTGCTAGTGAGCCCAGCAGCAGAGGATACCGGGGATGCTTTGGGCTCACCTGTGACAGCCATGACAAAAAGAAAGCCATGCTGAGGCCATAGGTGAAGAGTGGTGACTGTGAATTGCAGAAGCGGGAACAGCAGGAGCCAATGAGTGGGTGACTTGGAGGGGGTGGGGTGCAAGAAAAAGAGAAGATAATGAAAGGTTGTTTGTCATACAGGAAGAATACAAGGAATATTAACAAGTATGTGAGAGAAACTGAAGCTTTTTCCACACGGGCCAATAAACATGGGTTAAGAGCGGGAAAAACTCTGTGCTGGGCAGAAACTTTGCACGGTTCCCACCCCTAACAAGGGTCATCCTTCACCCACGCTAATGGCCACAGAGTGGGTTAAATGACAATCACATTATCTGCGATTCTTTTGGGGAAGGTTAGGTTGGAGCTGCTGCCAAGAGAACAGCCCCCTGTGGGAGGCATGTTACTCGGCTGCGGCTTTCTTGTTCCCTCCCCACCACCTGTCTCCTTTGTAGCCATGCAGGAAAGCACCAACCTGATATGGCTGCAGGGGTCATCTGTGACCGGCTGTGTTGCAACACAGCAGAGAGGACTGGGAACAGCCACAACAGATGCACCTCTGTGCAAAGGCATATCGCACAGATGCGTTGGTTCCGGGGCCACCACCTGGTGCCATGCGAAGGACCCAGGGCTGAATGGGCCTCATCTATCCTGACTGTACCCCATGATAATTTTGCTGTGCGGAAAGGGCCAGAGAAAGTCCAAAGCAATAGATAGTTTGACGACACTTTGTGTATATGTGTGTATGTGCGTACATGCCTGTGTGTGTATGGGGGGGGGGGAGGAAGAATAGAGAAGGAAACAGAAAGTAAGGATAGAGTGTATGTATGTTTGTGAGTGAGAGAGACCAGTGGGACGTAGAAATATGTGTGTATGTGCGTACATGCCTGTGTGTGTATGGGGGGGGGGGGGGAAGAATAGAGAAGGAAATAGAAAGTAAGGATAGAGTGTATGTATGTTTGTGAGTGAGAGAGACCAGTGGGATGTAGAAATAACAAGGAAGTAACAGCAGAGTGGGCATGTATGAAATGGGGGGGGGTGGCATCAGGGATTAAATAGTGATTTTGTGTGCATGTGTTTCAGTAGATATTAGGAACACAGAAAGAAACAGTGACAGCAGTGGTTAGGGTGACAGATGACTAGAGAGACAGGCGCTGGGGGAGAAAATCCCGAGAAAAAGAGAATAGGTGGTGGAAACAAAGGTTTGGGGAAAAGGGGAAGAAGCAAAAAAAGGAGGGAATGTGATGGCCACTCCCACAATTTACTTGAGGGTGCATACTTGTATTTGCCAATTCACCAGGATAATCACTCACCAGCAGTTTGATAGTACCGAATGGTTGTAATGATATTACAATTGACTGACATGGTGTCAGCTCATTTGGTATGCTTACGGGGGGCGGGGGGCGACAACATAAAGAAAGACCTGAACTAATGGACAGAACAATTCCCAAAATGTGCTTGTGGCTGTATTTTTAAAGTTCAAGTGGAGAAAATTCTGAGAATCAAAGGCTATGGTAGAAGAAATGTAAACTTTCCTTTCAGTGCCTTTTATCATCTCATACTTTGTACTACTTTGATAGTATACATGACTAGATTTAATACTCAATCATTTTCCCAAATCCAATTTGACTGCCTAACGGGGTTTAATTTACATGATGATACAATTTCTCACACCAGAAAGCATAGTAACCCTTCTTCTTCATAGGTTAATGGTGATCCAGCTTAAAGCCTAAAAGATAATTACAAAGAATGTGCTTCAGGTGACAAAGTACTTTTGACATTCCCAGACTGTTGATAGCTTTTTAATTATAGCTGTCTCCGTCACAAGAAGGCAAGTGCTTTTTCCAAAATAGTTTGAAGGCATGTCAGATTTATTTTTATATTTTATTTTTAGTAAATTGTACTGTACCTTAATCAATATTTCCAACTGATGGATTCCCTTCAGGCCCCTTTCCTTTTCCTGCTTTTATTTGAAGGTTAAGATTAGACTTTAGGTTAATGTTTTTTCTTTCCTTATAAAAATGAAATACAAAAGAGCATCAAGCACAGGATACAAACATTTATTGACTTGCTTCTTGTCTTTGGTACTAAGTTGATATTTAGTGACATTTAAAAAAAACCAGAAACTTTACAGGGTATTTAGAAAAGAGCTCAAGCAAAAGAGAAGGTCAGGAACTAAAGAAACCATTGAGGAATAGAGTTGAAGATTATTAAGTATGATGAAGGGCAGGGGGAATGCTCTGGAAAATGTCTGTGCAGTTTTAAAATATTTTATTTATTTATTTTTGGATTTATTTCCCACCCAATCCCCGAAGGTCTCTGGGTGGGTTACAACAAGCTTAGAACATTAAAATATGGCTCTCAGCTCAAACTGGCTGAACACATCATTAACAACCAGAGACCTATTGCCACTTAATTTCAGTTTCATACATGAATACAAGGACCTGTTTTATATGATTCTGAATAGACTTCTTGGCTTCAAGTATCTTTATTTTATCTCAAAGAAAATTCAAGAAAAAACAAGTCTCCCAAATATAGTACAAACAGCAGCCCTTTTTTAATGAATGATGTACCGGTTCTTTACATTTAAGTATTCTTCATTAGGAAACCTGATTTTTACTGCAAAGCCATTTTATATCTAGAAGAAGAAGAAGAGTTTGGATTTATATCCCTCCTTTCTCTCCTGCAGGAGACTCAAAGGGGCTTACAATCTCCTTGCCATTCCCCCCTCACAATAAACACCCTGTGAGGCGGCTGGGGCTGAGAGAGCTCCGAAAAGCTGTGACTAGCCCAAGGTCACCCAGCTGGCATGTAGGAGTGCACAGGCTAATCTGAATTCCCCAGATAAGCCTCCACAGCTCAAGTGGCAGAGTGGGGAATCAACCCCGGTTCCTCCAGATTAGAATGCACCTGCTCTTAACCATTATGCCACTGCTGCTCCTAAAATATCTAAAATATTAAATTGCAACACTTTTTCAGGAATACAGATAAATGGTCCCTTTTTCCTCTTTATAAGTACCTAAGAAGATAGTTACAAAATGTGAGCCATTTCTGAAATTATTTTAGAGACAAAATAGGCAGGAACTGAAAGTTTGAGTAGAAACTGTTAATTTAATTCAAACTGGACCTGGATTTTACTTTTTCCTTAGCTACTGTGAATGATGTGTGTTTGTGTGTGTGTCAGCCATCACACTGAACTGCTGTCTACTCTAATTTGCACAGGCTCCCCAGGATCTTAGGCAGAGAAAGGTGACTTCCAAGATCTATTAACTAGAAATGTCCTTGAACCTAGGACAGAATGCAAACAAGGCATGTTTAAATACTGATCCACAGACTCTGACCCACCAGCTTGAATAGTTACAAGACAAAAAAAAATAGTTTTCTGGCATTTAAAATACATTTTTAAAATAGAATTTTAAATTTCCTGTGATCACTTACTAATCTTCTAAGAAAGTAGTGCTGGGAGGAAGAATTTAGATTTATTACCCAGTGGGGAACTTTCTGGGATATGCTGAACCAGTACAAAAGAGATGAACTAAAAGGAAACAAAACTGCTAAAGCTTAGTATCAAACTGGTGGCACAGCAGCATGGTGCACTGGTTCTCTAATTTGGAGAACAGGGTTTGATTCCCCACTCCTCCACATGATCAGCAGACTTTGATCTAGCAAACTGGATTTGTTTCCCTGCTCCTACACGTGAGGCCTGCTGGGTGTCCTTGGGCTAGTCACAGTTCTCTCAGAATTCTCTTAGCCCCACCAACCTTATAAGGTGTTTGAAGTGAGGACAGGAAGGGACAGGAGTCTGTAAGTCGCTTTGAGACTTCTTACAGGAGAGAAAAACAGAGTATACATCTAAACTCTTCTTCTAAATTACCCCCCCCCCCCCAAAAAAAAAAAAAGCCAACAGAAAATGGGAGTTTCTGTTTTGGGATGATCCATCTGAAAGGGATGATGTTTTTATCTCTGAAAATATTGGTACCGGTAGGAGTAGCCCAAAACTTGAGAATGACTGCGGGAGGACGTGATTCTTATTCAAGAGGTATATGAAATACAGTGACTAGTATAGACTAAAGCCCTTTGAACCAAGATAGGTGCATAATGCTACATTAAAATTTAGATACAGTGTCTGTTTCATAAACCTGGAGGATTAGGAAAAATCAACAGGGCACAATTATCCTTGGATACAAGCAGCACAGGAAGAGACTTGTTGAGGGTGGCATTTATCTGTATATAAAAGAAGATGTAGAATCCAAGAAACTAGATGCCATTATGGAATTAAAAACCCCTACAGAATTGATATAGGTGGGGATATCAGGACATTTAAAGTGGGAATGCACTGTCATCCCTCCTGATTAAATTAAATTAAATGAGGCAAATTATAAAATGGAGAGAGAAATAAAAGAGGTGATTAAAGTGGAAAACTTTGTAACTTCAAATATCCTGTACTTCAACTATCTTCAATCTGACTGGGCAAATATGTACTACAGTCATGCTGTGCAAATGAAGTTTCTAGATACCATAAATGCCTGTGCATTAAAACAGTCATGGATCCAACTAGAGGTGTAGAGACTCCTCTGTCTAGGTGTTGCACTCGGTTTGGAGCAGAGCTCAAGACTGGATGAATTATGTAGATGTTGTTGCATTAGTTGGGAGCAATGACCACTAAATTTAGGAGTCATGGCAACAGAAAGATGCCCACAAAGTCTAAAACCATCACTTTTGATTTCAAAAAGGTGAACTTCACAAAAATGATGGGATTAGTAGAATGTATTCCTCATCTCAGGAACTATATAATGAGTCTAAAAGGATGCTCGTGTGGTTAGCACCGTGAATCAGGGAAGCCATAAAAAGCAAAAAGTCTTCTATTAAATAGTAGAAGACTTGCCTGAATGAAGTGTGCAGGAAGAAGCAGAGCTTCTGGCAAAACAAATGCAACTTGACAAATTGGTAAGTAAAAAAGGGACTTGAGGAACTGATAGCCCAAAGCATTGAGATTAAACAATAAGCATTTCTTCAAATGTATTAGAAGCAGGAAACTACTAAGTGAAACTGCTGAATCACTGGATGACACAGGAACAATATTAAGAGAGGTGGTACAGAAACTTACTGATTTTCTGCATACTCTGGAGTCAGTGTTTCTGGGAAATATGTCTGAAGAACTGAATGAAACTGGGGGAAGGGGAGAGTAAGTTATGCATTTACTAGGCAAATGGAAAACTAATATTTGCAGGTTTAGATGGCATAAATCCAAAAGTTATGTTCTAGGGGCAACACCTCTGTCCCAGAAGACTACAGGGTCCACTAAAGGCACACTGTGTCAGCAACCCCCCCCCCCCCGGGAAAGTGCTTGGAAGATTGTAGCTGGGCCTGGCTAGAAGACCTCACTAGGTTGTTCCCTTCATCTTGAATATGAATTAATGTCCCACCCCATGATGACTCATAAGATCCCTAAAGATCTCCAGGGCTAATCCTAACATTATCCTTCCTTGAGTAACTAAAACATAGGATGAATCTGAATTGGAATGACTCAGAACTGTGAAGGTCAAACTTCACATTCCAGATTATTTTACAGCACGGGTACTCTGCAGTATCTACATCAGATGGCACATTGTTTTGTTGTAACTCCTCAGACCTCCATCTGTCCTTAGCAAGTGCCTCAGTTGCTTTTGCAGTTGGTGGGCACCCAATGTGTAACTGACTAATATAATCAGTGAAGTGTACATCAGTCATGGTGCTGATGTTCACAACAGAAGCCATATTGCTTGCCATTGGGTCACCCTGGGCCATGCTAGCCCTCTCTAAACAATCACATTGTGTAAAAATTGTTTATCCGGCAAGGCAGATATGACAGGCATGAGCTGATGGGTTTTTTAATAAGCTGTTCTTTGTTTACAAAATCCTTAAAACTGGACCACATTTTTATAAATTGGTTACCTTTGGTTAAAAGAGATCTGAGCAGCATACATAGCCTTACTCCCATTTTACTTCAACACTACATAAGGCAGGTTGGGAGGTAATAACTAATCTACAATCACCAATAGTTAAGCAAGTGTTTTACAAGTTAGCTGCTAAGCCCACTATTTCTTTGAGCAGTAGATGGATTAAGGAGGGAAAGTCCTTGGTGCTGAGTAGTATCAACCAAGCCCTTAGCTGCTGCAGCTGCGTGTTAGGAGAGAAGGATGAGGCTTAGCATCTATCAGTAGTATTTTATGGGCAGTCTAAGATAAATGATATTTATCTTAGGATAACCAGGAATAATGCTGGTCAGTAAGCCCAGGTAGATTTGCCTAAAATGATTATAGGCAACTGGCAAGATCTCATACTGATGCTAGCAGCAACTTGCACCAAAGGCCTGTTTTCTACAAAACGAATTGTCCTTATCCAAGTCCAAACGGTCCACTTGGACACATGAAATTCCACTGACACCCTTCCTTCACATCCCCTAGTGCTTCTGTGAACTTTCTCCATAATTAAATATGGCAAAGCAAATAAAAATGTGTGCATATCATAAACATGAACTGCCAAACAGGACCTTTCTTTTTAATCAAAGCAAGTCTTGATCAGAGCATTGTGACGGCAGGTTCTTCCGCCAGCCATTTCATATTTCTTTCATTTATCCTGCATGTCTCCTCCAAAGCATGAATATTAGCCTCCCACACAGATTACATCGTCCCTTTCTTGAAACATTCCTGTGTATTTCTGTGATACACTTCACAAAGCACTATTCCTGTCCCCAGACGGTTCCCTACTGAATATCTCATTGCATCAAACTAGGCCCACTTTGTGATAATTCACTTGACACATGATCGCACATCATGTCCTCTTCAAAAATTCATCTAAAGAGACACTTGTAAACAATTGGATTTGAAATCCTTCTCTTCCTGGGATTCAATGGATTTTGCTACACTCACACAGCTGCAAAATGTTTTCTCTGACTCAGGCTAGGCAGTGGTGTATATTTGGAAATTATTTTGAGCAATCTGAGCAGCCACTTCAATACCAGTGAAGGGAAATAATAAATTGCAAGAAGCAGGATCAAGATTCTGATGCCTGTTTTAGTTCCATTTATTTGCAGTGGAAACACCTTGTGCAATTCTCAGAAAACAGCTTAAGCAGTCTAAATTACATTTTGCAAAAAAAGAGTTAAGGATCTTTCATTTCTTCAAGTGCCAGCTGCAAGTTATCTTCAATGGCACAGCACTGTCTAGGCTATGGAGAAAACCAAGAAGTTCACACAACTTTGGTGAAACCTGCTTTTTCCAGGGTTCTTCCTATGCTGCGAATGGGTGTAGGGATTTAGACAGCAAAACGAGTTGAGTTAACCTTTCCATCCTATCCATTCACAGGGTAGATACCTGCCTAGATGTAAGCCTTGTCAAACTGCTCTGCTGCGGCAATCAATATTACGATCTCCTCCTTCTCAATATGCTGAGGCAGCAGCCCTTAAGGTTGGGCTGTTATTGAACCATGTTTGATACAAGAAAAATGGGAGGGGTAATCTTGCCACTGCTCTGCTCTCAACGAGCTATAAATCCTTGATTCATTGTCCTGTAGACTCTTTTCAATGTTCTTTATGCAAGCTCCAGAGATTATGGTTTAGGATTGGAGCATCTGGCAATAGAGAGGTGGGAGTGGCGCTAACTAGAAACATTTGATGTGTTGTTTGCAAAGGTTTCTATAGAATTCAGGTTTCTATAGAAAGAGGTCTGCCGAGGGGATGATAACATTCATGTCAAAATTCAAGTGTAGGCTCATGATTATGTTCTACATCAAATTGCAAAGGTGCAGACTATTTTTAGAGAATCCATTCATAATATATATAAAGCTTCTATATGTTGTCTGAGATGCAGAGGAGGAAATACTCAAGTTGGCATCACTGGCTGCTAAGCTGATAGAGCAGCTCGTCGGTTCGTTAGAGCATTCCCAAGATAGCAATCAATTCAGAAATATGAGAGTTTGCATGGTAGGTAGCATACAGCATCCTAAGAATATAATTAGGCAAGACAACGAGCACTGCCCTCTCTCTTTGATTGTTTTGGGTTTTAGTGAGAGCCTCCAGAACATCTCTACAGCAAGTTGGATTGCTTTGTTCTACTTGTTTAGTGTAGGACTCTGTTTTTGCTTCTCTGGCTTTTGGTACTGAAATGGTAGTCTATCAAGGACTTACAAATGGCACTAGGGAGCCTAAAGTTTCAAAGCAGCATGATGCTTGCAACGCCTAATCTGTTGTGATGCTAGATTTCTGTAGTAGAGTATATGCTTTGGTCTACAAACTGCACTACTATTGCGCTACTGGGAGATTTCATACTATATTGGCCTCAGATCAGCAAAATATGCAATCCTATTTTGGCATATTTGGTGCTGTATGTTTTCACCAACAGCACTTCACATAAGGGTATCTGACTGATCTATGATGAGTGGTCACTTTTACCTCTCTGCTGTAAAGAGTGTATTTAGCTCAAATATTATCCAAAGCATGCCTAAGTCTGAAAACAGAAGCAAAACTTCAGCATGACTACTTATTATGCAGTATAGTTACAACCTGATTCAAATATCAAGCAACTGTATGAAACACTGACTCAAATCGTTTCAAGTGGCAACTTTATACTTGTGGGCATATTATGAACTGGCTCAAAAGAAGATAGGGAAAGCAATGAATCTACACTTACCCTATACTCCTACATATTAAGAAACTTGGAATAAACTTGGAGCCAGAACTCCATAATTTGTAGAATATAAAAGCATTCTGTAGTTTATTCTCCAAATTACAAAAGTGCATTTTTTACAAAAAGAAATATTCCATATTGCCTAGCTGTTCTGCTTCCCCCCCCCCCCCGCCCTCTAGTACCTGAGGACAAGGAACAAGAGGGCTGTTCCCTCAATTTGCCCTGCCAGCATATTGTTCCTGATGCATCACCTGGACCTCACTTGGTCTTGTGGCTTTTCTCACCCATCCCACCCCTTCTTGTAATGCATTTCTGGGTTATTACATGGGATGTTGTGGCATGTTCTGCACTTCTCCTGTCACAAATGCATTGGATGAAAACACCATGGGGCCGGATCCATAGTGGGAGAAAGTGGCCTGTGAACCTGTTCCCATCATTTTTGGGGATCCCTTAAGGGATTTGTGGGCGAGGGATTTCGGGGGGACATGCCCAGCTTGGGGTCTGTCAAGGTGCCCAGACTTCAAGTGTCTGGAGAAATCACGCAGTGGCAGTTGCCCATGTGGAATCCTGCATCCCACAGAACTTTTCCCAGCCCAGCAGGCAGCTTGGTCGAGGCAAGGATCCTTTGTCCCATGCTGTGCAAAGGCTCTATCAGCTGTACCAATTAAGCTGCCGCCATTTTCATTCCAGAAGGTTGTTGTGTTGTTTTCAATGTTTTGCTGTACTGTTTTCACGGTTTTGCTGCAGTGTGTGGGCATAGCAGTCTCTTTATCCCTTCAGCGCTGGGCCACAACTGGCTGCCCAAAATGAAATAGACGTATAGAATACGACAGCACTAGTTGGGCTTGACACTTCTAACCTTCGTCCTTCCATTAAAAGTATTGAAATGTTGAATGTTTGAAAAGGGAGAAAAAGAGAAAATGCACTTGTCTTCAGCATTATTTTCAGCACTTTTTAAAATAACTGGAGCCCAGGTAGTCACTATGAAGACACCAGTTAAGTCAGACCTTTAATGGCTCAGAGAGATAATTGGCAAATTTTCTTTCCAGTTCCCACTGTCAACTACAATTTTGGGGTTCTGGGAAACATTACTGTGTAAATTTGGCATATTGACAAGTAAGCACCATAGCCAATGTTCCCACTTAAGTCAAAATTACAGCAGGAAGCACATAAATGCAAATTAAAGCCACTGAAAAATAAATCTAACATTATCATTTAAAGCAGTTCATAAAAGAGAAACAGCAGTTTCTGTACAATTCTTGTGAGAATGATCATAGATTCGTGCCAATGGTGTAGAGAATGCTGAGATGACAGACCTTTTAGACCACAGCACTTTATCCTGTCATGTCTTATAACAAAGGGGAAATAGTGAATAAGGTTTAAGGGAAGCAACTGTATACTAGCAGACCTGTGACACTAGATTTGTTGACAGAAAGAAACAAAGAAGACAGAACCTCTGACATTTAGGAAATATGAATAAGCTACTTTCTTCTTTTTACAGAATACTGTTCATGTTTCTGAATTACTGAAATAAATAAATATTTGTACTTCTTTTTACATGTTCATGCTCCTGAATTACTGAAATAAATAAATATGTGTACATCAACAATTCAAGCCTTTCAGAACTGAGACCCACTGAATTACAAGCAAGTGACAAGAAGTAAAATGACAACATAATCATCTGCTATTTGAGTCACGTGACAGGGAAGGGAAGGGCCCTGCAGTGATAAAAGGAATGTTTTCCACTACTGAGTGGCCTCTCCTTAATATTTACTGTTTCTCTAAGTATACATGCAAAGAGAGGGTAGGAGAGTAACTCTCTCTTGGTCTCTGCACATGTGCACTAGAAGCAGGCTCTTCCAAAAAGGCAATAGTGGTGGCTGTAAGACCCCTTCCACACATGCAGAATAATGCACTTTAATCCACTTTCACGATTGTTTGAAAGTGGATTCTGCACAGTAAAATCCAGCTTTAAAAGTGGATTGAAAGTACATTATTCTGCATGTGCAGAAGGGACCTAATTGGGGCTCCAAGAGCCACCTTCAACCCCCTAGGTTGAAGACTACTCATGTAGGTACCCTCTTAGGTATATCTCATCATTGCAAAAATGTGTGCATGCATCTGTGTATACAGCACAGAACTGTAACATTCCCTCCAGAACTTCAATTATACCCTCGACTTCTTGGTCAAAGCTATTCTTGCCTGAAATAAAAAATTGAGACCAATGCTTTGACCTTGATTAGCTGTTACTGGATCCAACATACTAAGTGATGCAGGATAATCTTACCAAGTGAGACAAATTTGGAAACTAGTATTGATAATTATTGGGCACAGTCAAACAACCTATACTATGACGTCTGGATACCAAACGAGACTAGATGTTGGCAACACATCCCTGTGTTTTGTTAGAGAAGTTTTGAGTTAATATGTTATGTTTGTTTGTGTTACAGCATTTGATAAAGCATAAGGCTTTTCATTATCACAGACTATTATTGAATTAAGATACCAACAATATTATGCCAAACTAGTGATCATGGAAATGTTATCAAAACACAGCTGTTGTCAATGGCACTCAGCACTACAGGAAGCAGTTATTCAAAGATATTTATAAATGCAGCAGGTACTATTCCCCAAGAAGTTCTCCTGTGCAACCTCCTGTGAAATGTTCTTTGTACAGCAATAGTATACATATACAATTCATTGCAATTGATCCCATACAAGAGAACTTCCCACCTGATTAAACTCTATCAATAGCAATCTGCTAAGAATATTATACAGCCAAAATATGGTTTGTTGTCACGTAAGGAAACCTGCATTTTCCCCACCTTTCTTTTCATGTACTTTGAGTCAATTACAGTGTGGTCCTAAGAAAACTTTACTTGGAATATGCCCTGCTGGACAGACCAGAGAAATAATCTGAGTAGACCTGATGAGAATTGCGATCTTACAGTGCTGTCCTAATCAGACTTCAGTGGATTTAGAAAGGTGTAACTGTACTTAGGTCTGCAGTGGTAGCAGTTTCCAGTTTAGCACTATAGTTTGCTGCTACCAGTTTATCCTCCTACTTAGGTTTCTGTGGTGGATTCTGCACAGCACAAACTATAATGTCTTTAGGACGTTATAAATAGCATTTTGGAGAAGAATTTTGCACAGTCCTCTTCCCCAAAAAGAATTGCCCATTAAATTCCTCTTAACCTGGCTTTTTTTTTAAATCACAAAACTAGCAATCTTTCCCCTCCCCAACTTGGGTTGAACACGATTCCTGCCAGCTGAGCAAATGCCATCAGACAGGAAAGGCTTTATTTCACCCACCCAAACCTTTTACTTCCATTTTAACTGCTCGTGCCACCACTTTGTGAGCTGCAGCAGATTCCCCATGGAAATTCCCCATGGAGGTTTACTCTGCTTGCAAGTCATACACTTGCTATTTAACTGTAAAATGTAGATGATTATTTTTTTTGCAATCCCCAAATGGATTTTTTGCAATCCCCTAAAGACTTATATTTATGCTGTATTGAATCCACAGATAAGAACATAACAAGAATCAGAGGTGGGATCCAGCAGGTTCTTACCAGTTCCCGAGAGTAGGCTACTAATTATTTGCGTGTGCCGAGAGGGGATTACTAATTGGGTCCGCTTTTCTGTCTCCAAGCCCTCGCCTCCCCCTCTCTTCTTTCTCGTAGCCCAGAGCTTGCCAGCTAGTAAGAGGATGGACCCTTTAACTACTGTTTGGTCCAGGGGACTCTTTACTTGCTTGGTAGGCTATTTATTTTGGCACTCTGTCTGTTCATTTTACGATAAATTGTGATTTATCATGATGCTTGGCCACTTAAAAGCTCTGTATTCCTGTATGTGAGAATGTTATGCTAATCTGTGTCTCTAATCCTAGATTAATTAATGAGAAATATTTGCAGAATATACAGTATGGACTGCGAATTCTAGTTCACAATGGATGATGTTCTGGTTTATTTTTTACTTTAAACAGAAGAAGAAGAAGAGTTTGGATTTATATCCCCCCTTTCTCTCCTGCAGGAGACTCAAAGGGGCTTACAATCTCCTTGCCCTTCCCCCCTCACAACAAACACCCTGTGAGGTGAGTGGGGCTGAAAGCTGTGACTAGCCCAAGGTCACCCAGGAATAAAAAGGGAGTGTTAATGACAGATTTTAGGTATCTATGGGGCTAAAGGATTACAAAGCATTTTGTATAAGTGAAAGGTTAAAGGTATTAACTACTAATGCTTACTCAATATTTTAAAAAGTCATGAACTGTGTATCCTGGCAGTAGCCTTGATATCTAGCTCTTGAATATGCCTATGCAGTAGGAATGGTCCATCGGACCCATGTTTTAATGAATTTGTGTCTTAATCTAAAGTGCAAATTATTTTGAGTATTGAATGTATTAGCCGTTCAGAATATAGTTAATAAACAGTGGTGATGGTGAATCTTCACTAAACTGTAGTGACCACTCATGATTTCACAGTTGGCATAAAGTCCTGTTGTTTCCTATGTGGCTGGTTAGCGAAGGTAGAAAACGGGATAATTCTCCCTGTTGGCCTGTTTTAAAAACATGTTTTAGAAATATGGTAAAGTTCCTTGTTTAAGGAAAGTATCCTTCTTTTGATTTCTAGAAACAAAATTAAGTATTTGAAAGTATTAAGTATTTGACAGACAGTCAATTAGAGGAGAAGTAGTTGTTTCTGTTGGCAGTAGATGATAGGACTTGCTATAATGATTATGGACAGAAAGATACCAGCTGGAAATTAGGAACTTTTTTTTTACAGTAAGAGTTTTTACAGTCACTGAGAAATTATTAATGCCCCGCTCCCGGAATTCCAGGCCACGCCCCTGTCATGCCCCGCCCAGCCCCACTGGCACTACGCCACTGTTTGAATCCCACCACCATGGGAACCTGTTACTAAAATTTTTGGATCCCACCACTGATCCTAATGGATCAGACTAGTGGTCCATAAAGTTCAGCAACCATTTTCACACAGAGGCAAACCATTTGCCCTGAAGGTAGGGTTGCCAACAATTAGAGTTGCAGCCTCTAAGTGGTGGCTGGAAATCTCCCCTTATTTGTCTTTTTCCTAAACTTGAAAGCCAAAACTAAAGCTAGTTTGCAATTCTGTTTTGAAAGGAAACCACCCCGTTTTAAAACACCAGAGTTTGTGTAAACTCAGACGTTTTTAAATGATTCTGAGACTGTATGGAAAGTGCAGATTGGGGAAGAGTGTATACACTTAATTGTGTATACATAATGCTTGATCACAGAGCTCTAAATCACTTGAATTTCAACTGACCCTGAACCTACACTGATGTACAATGGACCTGAATAGCAAGAAAAGGAAATTCTTTTAACAAATTTACTTCTATTACCAGCCAGTGCCACGGCACTGGGTCAAAAATTGCATTAAAAACCCACTAAAGGTCAATTAAATCAAATTAAAAATTAAAAATCAATTAAAATCAAAGAAATATTGAAATACAGTCCAGAAACCCCACAACACTCTATTGAAATAAAATTCTTAGTTAAAGGTCTAAACCTACAGCCAGCACAAATAGAAAGCTCTCACAATATTGAACACTATCGTTCTAGTCAGTCTAAAGGGAAAGAGGTTCCCATAGTTGTGAATCAGCAATCAAGGGCTGCTTAATGGTGTTCCCCACCCCCACTCAAGAAGAAGCAACCACCTGAGAAACCATCTTTGTAACATCCATGGAATCTGCATAGGGGGGGGGGGGGGAAGGCAAATATTCTGTCAAAATGTTAGGTTTCTTTTGGCTTTCCCATCCTAGAGATTCAACGTACTGCTGATGATGGGAATCCTGAGTGACATTCTCAGCATTTCAAAGACAAACTCCCAAGATCCTTTTCAGAAGAGCGAAGGCAATTAAGGTGGTCTGTTTGCCTTGTACGTAGGCCCTCTGAGCACACAGGCCAAAATAAACAATTGGCCAAACTAAATAAGGCTCATCTCATCTTTACTGCTCAGAGATGTATAAGTAATCAACTGGTAGAACCCTTGAACATGAAGACAAAACTCAAAGCAAACAAATTAAGCAATGAGGCCCATAACTTGTCTTAAATTTCAGTTCCCGGTGTTTACCTTGTCAACTCTAGTCATGCATCAGCTAAATGGAGTAATTATGGTCTTTATTCACCTTCCTTTATATTCTTTACAAATCAAACTGAAAAGTTTTAGAATGCCATCCAACTTCTTCTGTAAACAAAGGAAGCCTGGCTACCCTGAGTTAACAACTAACTAGAGAAAACTGTTTAGTTATCTGACAGGTTGAAGTATGTAAAACCTTTGTTTTTGAGTGGCTGAACAAGCTTTCCCCCTCTCTTCACTACTACCACGGAGCGAGATACATTTAGACTAATCCAGCTGATAGCATTGACACCAAGGAGCCCTGAGCAACTTAGTTTATCATTCAGTGCTGAACTATTTGTTCCCTGAATCATTTGCTAAAGTGGCAGGTCTTGTTCAAAAAACATGCCAAGTATCTGGAGCCCAGAAGCGTATGCAGGTAGACTCATCAACTGTGAAATTGTAAGATTTATTCAGAGAATAAAACTCAAAGGAAAGGATATCATATGCTTGCAATGATTTACGGAGGTCATCCTTAGGAACATATTTGGTAATACAATCATTTGATCAGTATTCTCAAATATCTAAAGTATGCTAAATGAGCATCTTTTTAAAATCATAATTAGCTATTTAGTGTACATAGATTTCCAATACACAATGATCATGAATCCTTTGAGATAAATTTGTGTAACTTTAACAAAATAGGAAGACCTACCACAGTTCACGGAATTTAGCTCTCCTGCTACTGTCAGCTTTGGGAGTCTCCTGATTGGAAAATACTGCAAATTCTAGCCAGATGGAATGTTCTAGTGCCTGCAAGAATCTATTCTATGACTAAAAACCTCACCACTTTAAGGTGGTGGAGAAGTGGAGAAGATACAGAGGTATTATTTTGTGTGTTTAACCTTGGAGGATTCCGCACAGCACTAATATAATGCTTTAGGACATTATAAATGGCGTTTTGGGGAACAACTTTGCACAGCTCTCTTCCCCAAAACAAATTCAGCCCATTAATATTTTCCCCAACCCAGGTTTTTCAAAAATTACTAACTTAGTTATCCCCCACCCCTACCAACCCAGTTTGAGGACAATTCCTGCCTGCTGAGTTAACGCCTGCAGGCAGGAAACACTTTATTTCTATCTCCCAAACCGCTTACTTCAATTTCTGCTGCTCAAACTTACTATTTTGTGCGTTGCAGCAGATTCTCCATGGAAATTCTCCACAGAGGTTTTGCCTGCCTTCAGCTCACCCATTTGCTATTTCACTGTAAAAAGTAGTTGAAAAAAGTTTGTTTAGCCTAGCAATTCCATGCACATGCTGTTTTTCCTTTTTTTGTTTGAGGGGGTTGTCTGCAAAGCTACATCAACATGATTAGAGAAGCTGCAATATGCACATGTTTCTGTTGCCGTAGCTTCACAGATATTCCCCTCAAAACAAAACCAAAAAAAGGAAAAATGACATGTGCACAGGATTGCTAGGCTAAACAAACTTTTTTCAGTTACTTTTTACAGTGAAATATCAAGTGAATGTGCTGCAAGCAGAGGAAACCTCCATGGAGAATCTCCATGGAAAAGCTGCTGCATCACACAAAATAGCAGGCTCCATGCAGAAGATGGGGGAAAAGATCCAGTTTGGCTGAAAAAAATTGTGTTCTCCCATGCTATGGGAACACAAAATGCCAAAACGGATCTATTTATAATGTCCAGAAGAAGAAGAAGAGTTTGAATTTATATCCCCCCTTTCTCTCCTGTAGGAGACTCAAAGGGGCTTACAATCTCCTATCCCTTCCCCCCTCACAACAAACACCCTGTGAGCTCCGAAGAACTGTGACTAGCCCAAGGCTGGCGTGTGTGGGAGTGCACAGGCTAATCTGAATTCCCCAGATAAGCCTCCACAGCTCAGGTGGTAGAGCAGGGAATCAAATCCAGTTCCTCCAGATTAGAGTACACCTGCTCTTAACCACTACGCCACTGCTGCTCCTACGTTATACTTCTGCTGTGTGGAATCCACCGTTGTAAGAGGATGGGGCAACATGGATTAAATCACTCATGCATTGCTACGCCCCACAGGAGGCCCAGCTACGAGGAGTCCATTTCCATTTTGGACTCAAGGCTCCCAGTCTGCTGCTGCCACTGTCAATAAGGAACAAGTGCATTTGTTTCCTATAATAAATGTCTCTCTTTGATAGTTTCAACTGGAATGTAAAGACAGGTCACTGCGACTCTGGTTTGTTGGCGAGGATAAAAGACGCTGCACAATAAAAGTCAATGAGCTTGACTTACACAGGGCTGACACCAGTTTCATCTCTAAGGGCTCATGATTGACCGAGGCAATCTGAGGTTCTGAGAGCATAAACCTGTACAGTCCACTAGGAATATTTGCTCTCAATTTCATATCTGCCACAAAAACCTTGGTGCTTGTTTGCTGAATGTCACTGTTTCACTTCATCAAGCCACAATATGGGAGACCAACTCAGTTCTGCAGGGACTTATTCCTAACACCTCCCTTTTCAACAAGCAGAAACAGGATATGCTAACAAACTGTGAAATTTAACTCTCCCCCCCTCAAGGTTTTTTTTAAAGAAAACAGAAATCTCTCATATTAAATCTCAGCCTAACCCCCAAGCAAATATTTACAGAAATCAATTATCTCTCACTTTAGAACACTTTCCAGTGACTTTTATAACACTCATCTTCTCCTTCTCTTTCCTAGTAGGCCACAGAGGTTATTAAAAATAATATGCAGCACACAATGGTGACAGCTGTCAAACCAGCTGCATAAAATAAATGTTTTTCCAACTCCAGCCTGGGAGGGGGTGAGGATAACAATAGAAATTCCCTGTACAGGAACATAGAAGCTATCACCTCCTTGCCAACCTCCAATTCTAGGCAACTTGACAACGGTTCTGATAAAGGGCGAAGAATGGTCAGCAGTAATTATTCAGGCAAATCAAGAAAACCATTGGACCTTATGGACAAAAGATATATAATTCACAGCCAGCCAAAAGAGAAAATTTGTGCAAGATGCTTTATCGGTAGTACATCACTGCACAGGATACAGAGAAGATGGATAAAAATTACAAAGGCAAATGTTGTAAAAATAAAGAAGTGGATAGTTCTTTTGACCATACGTGGTGGATGTGCAAAAAAGTTAAAACATTCTGAAAATAAATGTATGTAGAAATTAAAAAAAATTTAAAAATCAAATTTGTTATGGACACCAAGACTAGGCATGTTACAAAAAAAAATCCAAATATTTCAGAAGAACTGTTTTGATATTTGATAATGGCAGCTCGAGTAGTTCTTGCCACAAAATGGAAAGCAAAAGAATGATTAAGATGAGAGATCTGGGGAGATACACAGTGGCCCATAATGTATAGAATGCTTACCTCAGGGCTCTTCAGGGGCTCTTCAGTGCACAGTAGGCTTACAGAGGGGTCTCCTTGCATTTTTCTGTTTACACACAAGGAACTATTCTCTTCCGGACCCAAAGCTACCTTGCTGGTCTGAATTGGCTTCTGCAGCTTTTCCTGATTCTATTAACTCTGCCCATCAACTCCTCTTAAAGGCGCAGATCTAATCACATTCATAATTGCAAAATAAAGGGCTCTGTTAGATAGAAATTGCATTTATATCAATATACCAGTGTTAGCAACTATAGTGATATTGTAGCCCTTTCCCAAAATACCTCCTCCAAAAAAGAATGAGGCAAAGCCATTCCCTTGACCACATACTGCTGAAGGAGCCCGTGTGCTAGATCCCCCTCCCTCCCGTCCTTTCCACTCTCTCTCTCTCTCTCATTATCATTTTCTCTCTCTCTTCTTGCCACTGCTGTAGCTAGGAAAATTGTTTTAAAATACATTCTTGTTTGAGATAAAGTTGTAAAAAGTCTTCCCAATCGTTGGAGGGGGCAGAGACAGAGTTGGGAAGTTGGGGTGGAGAAAAAAAGAGGCCCTGCTTGAGATGTTCCTTTGCAAAAGCCAAAGAGAAAGATTCCCAAACATTTGGAGGGGGTGGAAGCAGAGTGGGGGAAGTTGGAGGAAGACAGAAAGAGACTGTTCTTATGTTGTTCCTGCCAATGTATTGATACAAGCATTTAGAGAGGCTGAGGGGGAAATGGAAAACAGTGTGAGTGAAACTAGGCAGGCTGGCTGGGGGTGGAGGGAACAGGCCCAGGCCAAAGCTGTATTCACTGGCAACTAACTCTGCCTACTCTGGCTGCAAAGCAAAATTAAACTAGTGCTAGAATAGAAAGTTAGAAAATATGTCTGCACAAGCAATCTCGTGGCGATGCACATTTGCCCCCATCACGCAGCAGATCCCAGTATTCTCAGTGCAATACATAGTAATGGCAAAACTAACTAACTTTGTGAAAAAGCAGCCAATCAAAGAATTTCAAGATAAATGGAAATAATATTTTTACAGTATTAAAAAAATGATTGTGAAGGATACTGCTGAAATTATGTACATATATTGATAATCTTCCAGATATATTATATTGAACAGGGGTTTAAAGGAGAACATATGATCACATTATGAAAGATGGTAACAATACGCCAATTCAATTTTTATTTTGTGAGAAAATTTCTAGAAATGTATACTAATAACAATCCGTTAGTGTTTTTAATCTATTTTAGATTGTTAGAATTCACATTATAAACACTGTTCAATCTGATTGCCAGGTTTATCAGATACTGCATGTGGATCTTATTCTTTTTATTAGATTGTAATAAGTATTATTTTATGATCATTATGATATCATTTTTGTCAATAATAACCATTATTAGTAATTTTTATTGATTTTAATAATATATCTACAGTCCATTTTCTTTCTCTCTTAGTCTTTAGAATTAACCGTAACTATTGCTTTGATTCAATTTTCTTTTTTCTGTTCATTCATATCAATCAAAAAATTAACCATTATTTAAAAAGAAAAAAAAGGAAACTGTTGGAAACTAAAGACAATTCTGCTGTGCTTATTTTTACCCTCAGTTGCAAGTACTAGAAGCTGCTGTCTTGCTGCCTCATGTGCATTTTGCCAAACTGAGCCAGTCATTGTCTGGTACAGTTTTAAGAGGCTTGAAATTCATTCCACTTCCCCGTCCACCCCTGTACACGACCCAGCTTCAGCCACATTCTTATTAATTTGTATTTTATGTTTTGGGCCTTCTTACTATTGTTATCTGCACACTCCATCAAATGAGCTTATCAATACCTCTGAGACACACTAAGGGGAGAATAGTGTGCATGCATGCATGTATGCGTATGGGAAAACACCGAGTCTTTTATTGTGGAAAATTATAAGTACAAAGAAGATAAAAATGCACTAGATACATAATTTTATTTATGCAAAAAAGGCCAAATCTATTCTTTAAAGCACAAATCAAAGCACAAACAATATATCAGATATTCAGTTCTCAAGCGGTATTAAAAACATTTTTGCAACCTTTTACTCCAAGGCCCCTTCCGCACATGCAAAATAATGCGTTTTCAAACCACTTTCACAACTGTTTGCAAGTGGATTTTGCTATTCCGCACAGCTTCAAAGAGCACTGAAAGCAGTTTGAAAGTGCATTATTTTACATGTGCGGAATGAGCCCAAGTAAATTTAAGAAACATCAAACTTGATCCAATTTGTACTCTTCAAATGGGAATATCCTGAAGAAGTGGATTCAGCATGATCCTAGGATATTTACGGAGAAATATGGACACTAAGGTACTCTGGCACTTACTAGTATGTGAGTTAAGAATTTTTTCCTAATCCTTACTGCTCCATAACTAGTCCAGTAATGAACAAATGGGTTGACTGGTTCATTTAACTTGGTTTTTAGCATGATATTTTAAATTTACAATTATATTTTTTTCAGTATTTTTCACAGATAGTTCACACTGCACCCCAAGATTTTTCATCATAGTGCAATCTTCAGACAATCTGATGGGACAATCTGAATGACAAAATGTTTGTCTGAATGGGCCAAAATGCAGGTAGAACGAAATATATGACCACCCAAGTTGTTAAAGAGGAACATCATGAACCTTATTTTATTGTTATATAATTTGCTATAATGACATATGTGTTCTCACCTTTCTACACAAAATTATCTAGTTTTAGCTATCTAATGTGGCATGTGGGAGGGAAGGTGGCATGGTGCAGCCTAGTCTCATCAGATATTGAAAGTGGGTAGGTACTTGAATGGCAGACCACCCAGGAAGACTTTGCAGAGGAAGACAATGGCAAACCACCTCTGCTTCTCACTCTGCTGGGGTCACCATAACTTGTTTACAGCTTGATGATAAAGTTTACAACTTGATGATAAAGTGGCAAGAAACACACTTTGTTCAAAACCATCAATCTCTGTGAAGGTGTTTCTCACTATCCCATCAATTGCTGTGGCTCTTTTTGACCGATGGAGAGGCTCGTCCCAGGATCACAAGACTCACATGACAGAACAGCCTCACTCTTCCTTTCTGTCCCTCAGCTGAGGGAAGAAGTAAGTTTCATCCCTTTAGTCCCTTCTTGCTCCAGCCTGCCAACTCTCAAGGCTGTTCTTTTTCTGGATCCTGCAAAGCCGGGAAGGATCATTCCAGTATAAGGACAAAGATACAGAAATTGAAGGCAACATGGGAAAACTGTGTGTCTACTGCCCACTACGGTCTATGTTTAGTTCCACAAAAGTTTCAGAAGCAAAAAGTTTGAGGCTACTCCTAATTTTCATTTTACTTCCCTGAAATAACTCTATTTCAGAATAAGTGCAAATAACATCACCAATTACATATGACAAACCCAAATATCTATTCATCTAACAGACAAAAACAGCTATTCTTTTCTGCTAGGTACTACACAAAAAGCAGTGAGCATTTCTGTGTTTTCTCTACCACAGACCTTTTCCTCTGAAATGGCTGATGATGATTAATTCTAGATTTAAGGATGAGTATGAGGCACACAGATGCAGGCTCAGCTCTGCATTGATGATTCCCTCCATACCTATTCTGTATTGATTGATAAACTTGGCACTCTTTTCAGCATCATCAAGACCTCCTCCAAAGGAGAGGAATTCGGGAGCATCTAGAGCTGTCTGCATCAATACTTTTGTTGATGAGAATTCTTAGAAGGGAAAAAGGTAAGTACTCCAGAGAAAACATGCTGATTGATTTTCTATGTAAACAAATAAGCAATTAAATAAGTGGACACATACTTCTACTGGTATAAGACTTTCAAAAGGAAAGGAAAAGACATTTTATGCCGTGGCTTTGAAAAGGGAGCAAAGCGTTCAACCAGATTTTTAAAAGTGGTTACCTGCCATTTCAAAAAGATACTGGAGGGAGTATTGAGTGTCCAATAATGCCACTTCTGCATGTTCACAGACCTGCATTCAAAACTGTTGTTTCCATCTTATATATAGCACAAAAATAACCTATCCAGAGAGCTTCTTTGGATGCCCATTTGGTTACAGGTTCTTTAAAGGTCTTTGAGACATATCTGAAAGATGAACTTGAGAGCACCATATTTGTTCTACTCATTACAAGTCTATAGGACCATTCTATAAAGTGATCCACATGCAACTGTGGACCAGTTCTAGGAGGGGGGAGTAATTGCTGACACAATATGGCTACAAGAGAAAGAGGAAGAGAAAACGCTTTCTGATACCTGTTAGAAGATACTGCAAGAGCTTTCAGCTAGTCTGATGTATGACTTGTTGGCACATTTATGCTTTTTATGTGAAGGGTTTTTATTTTATCTTGTTTTAAATGTTTTTGCATATCTCTTTAAGTTGCCTTGAGTCTCTATTTTCCATGGAAAAAAGGTGGATTATAAATATTTAAACTAAATGAGTTTTAGATTGTAGTGTGGCATTTGGAAGAGGAGGTAAGAAAACCATAGTGTTGAACATAATAGTATGTTATTCATAATGTAAAAGTTGCTTTCAAATGCAGGCAGTTTCACATGGTTTAACTCTGTGATCCACAGTGTGTTTAGGTTTTTACTAGGTTTTTACTCTACGAGGAAGTTTCACTGAAGGAAGGCAAATGAAAATTTAATGTACAATTATCAAGTATTAGCTGTAGCAATTTGTAGGGATTTTCACACTCCAGTGTTATTTTATTCTTTCAGTATTAGGCTCTAAGCTCTTCACAGTTGTTCACGAGGATTAAATATAACTTCTGGTCACAATATTGCATTCCTGTGCAGCCTACGTTGAGTTTCCTACGAAGTAAAATGGGGATCAAAATTCCAGAGGAGGGAATTGTAGTCCTTCCTGCAGTCCATACCCATGATACCTCCCATCAGCCTACTTCTGAAGTAATATGCTGAAATTCTTTAAGTTAGGGTTGCCAAGTTGCACTTAGAAGCTTCCTGGTAACTGACCTCCAGATAACAAAGATCAACTCCCCTGGAGAAAAGCTGTTTTGGAGAGTGGACTTTATAGCTTTATACTTTGTCCTCCCAAATCCTGTCCCTAATCATCAGAAATTATGTCCCAACCCAGAGTCAGAAAGCAGTTATGCAGTCTTGAACCCCTTTAAGTAATATTTCTGAGCAGCACTAGCACAGCACATGTGGAAGAGTGCTGTGTTCCGCTTAACCCAAGGGCTGAGTTCCCATCATTGCACCAATAAAAACATCAGACTATAAGCTAAATTAATATCTTAAAGGTGAAAACTACCTTCTGACTCCTCAAGAACGTGTTACTGTCATCACAAACCTGTTAAAATATTTCTTATTGCTTGGTTATACACTTATTGCTTCCCCGCTCCTCCCCATGGGGAATTCTGCTGTCTGCCTGTTGTACAGCTTTCAGCATCAACAATTCTATGCTACGTACCCACAATCTGCTGCATCTCCAAGTACAGATGGTTCTTTTCTTTAAATACGATTAACATCCTTTCCTTGCTTATTATCTTCATAGTGTAACCTGATGGGCTCTCACCAATTTGCTATCATTAATTGACTGCGCTGTTCTGTTTTGTTGGTGCTCATGCTAATGGGGCAGGTTTTGCTTGCCAGAAGTTTAGTTCTATGGTCATCTATTCATCAGTATCTTACCAAAAGCCTTGCCTTTTATGCCCAGTTTAACATTCTATTCTTACCAGTAAAACGTAAGCACAACATTGTATGAGAGATGACTGCAAAATCTTGAACCTACTACCCACTGCTTCATGAATAATACTACTACTTGGCTCACATCCATTATTTTGAATGATTAATTGGTCTTTTTTTAAAGTTAGGGATAAATCTGAATGTTAACGGCATAGAAAAGGCAATCATGATTAGGTCTACTACATGCATAACAATTTGCACTAAATAGAATTATACCCTTCAATTTTACCCTAAAATAGAATTATACCCTTCAATGTCCATTGAAATAAGTGGGGTTAGAAAGGGTTGGGTTTTTTTTAGAATTGCAGTGTTAAAAATACAGGTAATTTCAGAGATTGGTAATTGAAAAACTCTCCTTTAATCTAGGAAGGTTTACTTCAATGGATCCAATATATAACCAGGCAAACCTGGAAATGGAAACTATTGCACAGCTGTGCTGCTGTCTAACCTGATGCCAGCCTGCAGGAGGGGAAACATTCTCAGGGGTAGAGTCAAGATTAGTTGGCTTCCATTGGCATTCCAGAGCAGGATCACCACCCTCCAGGTCCGCAGACCCTGGGGCAATTCAGGTAGCAGGAGGTTTTTTTAAAACAACAACAACAACAACCTCCATTCTGTGCTGCACAAAGCCTCTGTGAAGAAGCACTGCGTCATCTTCCCAGTGCCATCCCTAGTCACCTCTGGGCTCTCCTCCCCATCTGGATTGCAGTGTAAAATCATTGACATCACAGCACTGGCAGATCAACATGAAGATTTGGATACCATGGAAGATTTGCATGTACAGAAAGGATTTCCATATACAGAGCACAGCTTCCTCATCTCTGGGAAATAGGCACCTCCTAGAAGAGTAGGGGGTGAAAGCTGAAAGGCTGAAGGAGACAGAGTTATTTTAAAATCTTTGTTTAATTTTTAAAAAGATATTTAAACATATCTATTTTTTAAAGATATTGACAATATCCTGAATGGAATCCAAACTAGTGCTTGGGTCTGTCTTGGTTCGAGCAAGAACATTATCAGTTTTGGTTTCAGCAAGCATTCTAAGATCATGGGTATACAGTCTGTTTCAACAATCAGGTAGAGATCTCAGAAAGAGTTCTCCATATTTTCTTTTCCATACTTAATCATCCTCACAAATATTACAATCAGAAGCAGCAGGATATGTTCCATGCAGGGACGGAGTGAGGGGGAAAAGCACCCGGTGCACTGGTGAGTCCTCTGACCCTGCCATGCCCCCTCCGCCCACCCCACCCCGCCCCTGCCACGCCCCTGGAACACCCTCACCACACCCCCACAGGGGCACGCGCCCAGTGCATCACACACACACCCTCCCTGTTCACTTGTCTCTAGTTCTACTCTGTCTCTGGTTCCATGTCAGAGTGGGGCTTAAATGTTCCAGATCCTAGTCTGTTTTTCATTGTCTCTTGCATTGGTTCTCTTGTATTGTGTTTTATCATTGATTCTTCCCAAAAAGCCAGTTGCAGATTAAATACAGAGGAGAGATTGGGTATGGAGCTCCCATAGTTCAATAGTGCTGCTTTGGTAAATGGAAAGTGTCTAGCTTTGACTATAAAAGCTGCTGTTCCCATCTGATTGGGGTTTATTTTATTTACTTATTATATTTGTATCCTTCCTTTCCACAAAGCCCAAGGCAGCTTACGAAATACAAACATATACAAATTCAAATATAATTAAGCACATTAGTTAAAATGCATCTAGTTAAAAATATAACATTGCCACTGTTAGCTACCTGAGACTTTCATTAATTATTTCAGTTAAAGGACAGTCAAAATAATTTTGCTTTGCACCTTTTATTGAAGGAGGAGACTGCAGGCATATTCCATACATCTGGCAGGCTGTCCCAAAATGTGGGTGCAGCCACTGAAAGTGAGTTTGCCTAGGGTGTAGCTGTAGATCTCCCAAACAAAAAAAACCTGTGGATCCCTGGGAAAAAGCTTTTGCTTCTAATTTCTCACAATCTTTGCTTTACATATTCAGCATTACCAAACTCAGAAAATGATGCATAAAATATTTTATTTCAAGTGGAACTAAACACCTTATTTTAGATAAAAATCTGTAAGCAGGATTAAAAGCTCCCTCTCCGCTGCTTCCCAAGTCTTAAGCGATCTTTTCTGATATATAAACTGCCAATTATTGATAAAAATGTATACTCTTCCTAATATAAGACTATATCCCCCTTTGGACAATTGTTTGCTGCTGCTTACTATGCAAAAATCAATTTTCATTGATCCATTCAGCAGCTCAAATGTTGTTTTCAACAAAAGGTAAATTATGTTGAGCAAGGTCAGGTACTAAAGGATTTTTCCAACTTAGAAGTCCTGTCGAAAAGCAGATTTAGGCTTGAAAATGATGCTGTTGCAAGAACAGGTCTGAGATTGGAATGCATATATACTATATGGAGCTCTCCTAATATTCAAACCCAGAGATCAAGGTAACAGGGTGGTTACTAATACAATGCTGTATGTAAAATCAGCTGAGATAAATAAAATTTTAATGCAACCCATGTTGTACATTCATATGAATATAAAGGTGCTTAGGGTTCATAGTCTTCTTGTGTTGTCAAATCTTGACAGGAGTAACAGAATTATTAAGGTTATATACACTGCAGAATGAGAGAAATAAACATTTTGCTAACTTTATAAAGAATACAAGGTGTCCCAATGGCTAAGGTGGATCCAACAACTCCCTTCCCTGAAGCGGGATCCAATGATTCCCTTCTGCTAATCTTTCTCTGCTTGGAGAAGTATTTATTTATTAGCAGAAGAGCCATTGGATCTAGCTTAGTGAAAGATTTTAGAGTAAATCTTTCTTTGACAAAAGGCTTAGATGAAAAGAATGATGGTAGCCAAATCACTGATGAAATGAATCTATCATAATGTGCAAAATACAATACAAATCATATTATATATGAAAATTTGTTTTTAAAAAGACTTCTTTTAATTAGAAAATGCAAAAAAACCCACACCAAACCCTTAGCTGACAATCTTTTTTCAATTTATACAATTCCTATGATTGGCCAGAACCTTAAAGCCCAATCTTGAGTAGGTTGGTAAGTGAGAATGGCACCTCACCCTCTTCAAAGGGCTTTCCAGTGGCATGGGAAGCCCAAAAACGTTTTTAAAAAACAAAAAAGCCCCAAGAATCCTCCATTGGGGAGAATGGAGATACCCCACAGAAATCGTGGTTTATCTCTACATGGCAGATTGGGCAGTGGAGGGTGACTAAAGTTGACCCCCACCCCTAGCCTGCCCCCAGCATTGCCAGCACAGCATTTTGTTTTGGCAAGCCTAGGCAATAGCAATGGCTTCAGGGATTTGTGCTGGCCGTGTGGGCTGTGCTGTGCCAGCTCCAAAAGAGGATCCCCCCCCCCAGATTGGGCTGCGCACAGAAAGGTTTTGACATTAAAATTCAAAATTATTGAACCACATGTAAATTAGTCATTTTCCCTGTGTTCCCCTTCTGACATTAGGCGCTGTAATCTCCTAAAATCCACTGTTGGGATCAGCGGACCTCATGGATATAGCATGGGGTGCATATTTAAGCCTGCAACAAAACTTAATATGATAATTTTAAAGTTAAATATATGGTCATAAAATATCTGGATTTGAATCTGATCAGTAATCTGTGTGGGAAATCATTAAGTGATCTTTGTAAGAGCAGGATACATTTAAAAATGTGTAACTCCTTCAACCTATATATTTAGTTTCTTCAAATTCTCTACAAATAAGGCTGACCAAAAGAAAAAAAAGAGTTTGTGCATTACAAGAACACAAGAATATACATAAAAGAAAGTACAGACAATTTGTTCAGGGAGTTCACTATTAACTACCAAAGAATAAAACAGTCCAAAGATGCAATCCACAGTCTGCAGATAGCAAACTTATGGTTGTTTTCTTCAACTTTTCTGGCTGATTGCTGGAAATCTTTTCTGAAGTCTCTGCATTTATCATAAAAATATCCATGTAAATACAGAAAGCTTTGCTTTCATCTGAAAGAAGAGGTCAATCACTGTGTGCAGTAACAACCTGACACTCCAAATTTCTATATTACTTAAAGTGTCTGCTCCATGTTCAGTTTTCCCAGGTGACCGCTTTAAGAAATTCTGTCAGTTAGGATGCTGATCCTGTGACATTTTCTGATGCCTTCCCCAACACTCAAGGGAACACATGAATGTTGTTACTGCATCCACCTGATCTGTTGTGGGAACACTTCAGGATTTTTTATTCATCTTCATTTTTAAAAGACTTTATTCTATTTTTTTTCCTGGCCTATCCCAAAGGCTCAGAATGAGTAACAACATGTTTAAAAAACACGCTGGTTTATGAGCACAGGTTTTGTTAACACCTTGGAGATATCTACCCAAGCAGGAGAGAATTTCCCCCCCCTCTATCGTTCCTTTTCAGTTGCTTCTGCAAACAACTTGTAGATTTCACAAGGGTATGAAATCAAAGTTTGGACGCTAACAGAGATACAGATGGCAACTAATGCAAATATCCTACAGTGATCCGTGTCATTGCATTCTACATGATTTCCCAGGGCATTCCTCAGTGTCCAAGTTACTACAGGCATTTGAAAGAGTCATATATTATCACAATCCTATTCCACTTCTACATCTTCCGAACTATTTTTATGATGAAAGGGTGACACATTTTGTGATAAAGGCTTCCTCCCATGAAGTCCATATTCTACAATGATCTTACTGCACCATTGTTTGTTTCCCCTTAGCTTCTAATGTGAAAGCAGCCTCCATGTGACAATCATTAAGTGCTGTACCTTATGATTCTTGACAAATGTATTTTTCTTTTATGTACACTGAGAGCATATGCACCGGAGACAAATTCCTTGTGTGTCCAATCACACTTGGCCAATAAAGATTCTATTCTATTCTATTCTATTCTATTCTATTCTATTCTATTCTATTCTATGTCCATAAGGAGCGAACTTATGGATCGTCTATGTGAGGAGCAACTAGTCTCCTGCATGAATGAGAGCCAGTACGATGTAGTGGCCTAGGGTCTGGTAGAACTTGTTTCAAATCCTCAGACTGCCATGGAAGCTCACTGGGAGACATTAGCTTAGTCACTCTGTTACTGCGAGGACAAAAATGGAGGAGCGGTAATGATGTTGTAAGCCACTTTGGGTTCCTATTTGGGAGAAAAGTGACTTATAAATATGTCTTAAAAACCAAGTAATTTTACCTTGTAACATTAATCTGGCTGCCCTAACCCAAAAGCACAGAACTCATTTTTACCAAATTTTCCAATTTTTAAATGAAGGTTGTGCATTTTATAGACCACTGAAATCCCACATGCTGAGTTTATCCATGAGCAAAGCAGAAGAAAATCCAGTCTGAATTATCTGGCTAGAACTCTGACATTGCAAATTAATGATATCTTGTTTTGCTGATTGTCTTCTCTGTTTAAAAAAAATCTTGAAAAATTTATCTTCGTAACAGTCCTCCACACACACTGTATTACTATAAATCTATTACATTTAAGCACTAGCTTGGACAATGAAACATTAAATCTTGACGTAAAGAATATTTATGAGTCACAGGAGAGCCTTTTGACATAGAAAAATCTATTTTTCCCCAGATTTCTCGGAATCACTAGAAAGATAAAATTTATATTAGAAAAAAAGGCCTCACCTAAGTCAGTGACAAGGACTGTGGCATTCTTTTTCAAAAAGTAAATAAGAGAGAAAGCTTAAATTAAGATAAGTAACTGTAATACAATTATTGTTCAACCTCAGCACACTGAGGGTTAGGGGAATGATAAAAAGTTTTCAGTGATGACTCATATAAATAAAGTCTGGGGGGGGGGTTGAGAAAGAAAGAAAATTAGAAGGAGAAAATGTAGTGGTGACATTTTCAAATTCTTAATGTCGCCAAAATAGTAAAGTATTTTTTATGAACAGTTACCCGGTTTATACCAAAAACAAACTCTATCTAATTATTTTAGCTAAGGGTGGGTGCTTGAAGCTTTTAGGAGGGAGGTTGCTGCACACATTCATGTTGTCCTTGTTCTCCTCTGGTGACTGACTATCAGGAGGTGGCAGCAGCACCATTTTGAGCAGTGGTTCTCACCTTCCTAATGCCGTGACCCTTTAATACAGTTCCTCATGTTGTGGTGACCCCCAACCCTAACATTTATCCATTTTACAGATGGAGAACACTGATGCAGAGAGTCTTAGGCAACCCCTGTGAAAGGGTCGTTCGATCCCCAAAGGGGTCCCGACCCACAGGTTGAGAATCACTGATTTTGAGTCTTTTGGTATCCCTGGTCAAAAACAGCTTCAGCACTCTTCAAATCAGCCTTTTTGTTCATAGCCATAGGCGTAGCTGCCACGGGGACAAACACCTTGAGCGCCCCCATGGGATTTACATGGGGGCGGAAAAATCACCACCCACACTTCCAGGAAGGAGGAAGGGCATGGCTGGGCCTTGACATGCACACTAGAAGTGGCTGAGCCTCACCCCCCCCCACAATGCCCCTCACCCCACTTACCTGGAAAAGTAGCCTGGTGGGAACTATACTCCCCTGGAGACCTTGTGAGTGAGTTGGGGCTTGCAAGTTCTCCTGGGAAGTGTAGTTCCCACCAGGTTGCTTTTTCAGCTGGCTAAACTCAGGTAAGGGGGGCACGGGGCTGGGGGGCTGGGGTGCCATGGGGGCACTGTGGGGTGCCATTTTGCCCTTGGTGCCATTTCCCAACCAAGCCACTGTTCATAGCAATCGTGGCATCTGTGACGACAGCACAGATAAATGTTTGGAAGTGCAGCCAAAAACAAGGTGCAGTCATAAATTGAATGGGAAAAAGCATCTTAAGAACAGCACTCTGGGTAAGCTGATCTGTGCTCTGACTAATGGAGGAAGGAGTTAACTCTCTGATAAGGAAAAGACTGAACACTTTAAGAGTTAGATGCTGTGGGTTAACATCAAGTCCCTTAGGTCTGTGTGAAAATTTATCCTGAGAGGAGTTGGGAATGTGAAAGTGATTTGAAATATGGTGTGAGTGGCAGTGTATTTTGAGAGGAGAAACACACAGACAAAAGAACTCAAAGTTTATTTGTTGGTCAAGGTAGAGGTTGAATAGTAGAGACAGACTTTCCACAGTGACCATAAACAAAGGGTGAAGGGAATATATCTTCTAGCAAGTAGAGGAATTCCTAAGTCAGTGGAGAAGCGAATTATACTCAAAAGAGGATTCCCTGCCTGGTGTATTAGTCATCCGCTTGAGTTATCTCATGAGGAATATTTCTGTTGAGTGGGAGTAGAGTGGAGAGGCAGTGTGTACTGAAAGAAAGGGTACCAGCCAGTTAGAACCAGAGTCTTTTTGAATCAATAAATCAATAATATCTCATGACAAAACTGTATCTTGATAAGAAATGTACCACCTAAGAAACTTGGAAAGCTTGATAAAATCCTGTGCATGTGACAGAAACATAAGATTGTACTTAGATTACTCCTACCTTATTTCCACCTGCTGATTTTCTTCATAATTACAACTTTGCTTGTTCAATACATTTTCTTTTCAATTTGTTCTTCAGTGTCATTTTTAAGAGGATTTGTTTGAAAAGAAATACTACCAGAAAGGATACTCAGTCCCAAGGGATTCCCCCCCACACACACACATACACAAAAGGTGGGGAAACCTGCCCTACAGTGATTTTAAAAAGTGTAGATTGGCAGAGTTTTGCCACATCATCACACTGCCAACCACATTTGACTGACTTAGGAACAAATAACTAAAACAGAATTTATTTAAAACTTTTATGAGCTGCCTTTCTACCATGCGGAATTCAAGATGGTTTAAAATGTAAACAAAATAACAATTATAAAAGCACACAAAGAATGCTTTAAAAGACCAAAAATTAAAAACTTGATTAGAACTGACAATAAATAAAAGCTACATTAGGCAAGTGCAGCCCTAAATAAACCTGTCTCCAACAACCAACTTGTGAAGAAGATAGGCACATCTCCTTAGGGAGGCTGTTTTGTAATTGCGGGACTGCCACCAAAAGGCTCTATATTATGTGCCCACCAGATCTGTTTCTTTGGCCTTTTCTGTACAAACCATTCACATCGTTCCTAGCCCACAAATGAAACATTTCCTTCATGGAGTTCGGCACTGTTTTTCTCCTGTTTGGTGGCAGAACTGTTTACAGCCCCCTTTTTCTCTGTTGTTTCCAAAAACATTTTTACAGTGATGTTTCTCACTGAAACATTTCCAAGCCAGTTTTTCCCACAATGCAATCATTACTGAAATGTTCTTTTTTTCCCAGCCAAAACAGCAGGTTGTTCTCCTGTGTGGTCAGTAAACCTATCCTCTGCCATTTTTTTTGTCCTCAACCTCACTGCTCTTCTACTCTCCTTTTAATTGTTCCCATTTTCATGTATTTCCTCCCCCTTCCCATTTTTATACACCAACAAATCAGTGAAGCTATATAGCATCAATGCAGCATATGAACAGAAAAAGTGAAAAAAAATTATGGTGGCCAGAAAACAACATTTTGAGGAGGAGAGAGTAGACAAACAATGAGATCAAAAGCACCTTCAAAATGCAGTATGTGCTGTCTGTGGAAAAGGCCTACTGAGACAGTAAGTAGGGTCTCTTCCTGTGATCTTAATTCTTGGGCAGAGACATATGGGAGAACACTTTTCTTCAAATATTCCAGTTCCAAGCCATATAAGACTTTGAGAACAAAATGCAGCCTCACAATTAATCGGGGCTGCCGATGCAGAGGAGGAGGCGGTGGAGCAAGGAGAAGGCTCTGGCAGTGCTGGGCATGCCGATGCTGGGCTGGATGTAAGGATGGCAGTTCTGCCTGGTTCTCTCCCAGCCAGCTGGCCTTGACGGAATGCCTCCAGCCGGGCGGCGGGCCAGAATCGGCGGCAACAACCTTGGTGGACGGCTTATCTTGCTGTCCAAGATGAGCATTCCGTTCCCATGAGATGGGCCTGGATGGCCCAGGGAGGGGGAAGGGATTGAGTACGTTATAACCTGAAGTTTGGGCGGTAGGTCTCATTCCTGTCATGTCGTGTGTATGTGCTTTCTAAGATGTCTGAATAAACGGTCTTATATCCAAAAGCCTTTTATTTCTGCTCTTTGGAATTCCTTACATTATGACAGGAATCACTTTTTAACCTTTACTGTCACATCGAAGTGGATCTCTGGTGTTTCGACATGCAGAGATTGAGTACGCTTGACCATGTGGAAGGCACGATAGCCCCCATAGAGGGCTTCGAGCCTTCCCTTCCAGATTCCGAGGATCTACGAGATGGAGATGGCGGCCCGATTTCTCTGGTGACTATCTCCAGACCTAGAGACAGTACAAGTTTGCCCTTGTTTCATTGGGATGAACAAGGTGGGTCCGATTACGTGGAGATGCATGAAACGTTTGGTGCATTATCCATGGATCGGGCGCCTGTCGACCGGTTCGTTTCCCTCCGACAACGAGTGGATTACAAACCCCAAATGCAACCAGTCCCTGAGGAACTGGGACTGACAACCATCCATGCTGACACCCAGGAATCCATGGAAAGATTCCTAGACAAGTACTTTGATGATATTCCCAAGGAGCAGCAGTGGCACAGTACCGGGGCGCGTCCCAAGACTATGGCTGAGGCTGGAACAATGACGCGAGTCGGATCGATGATCGGTAGAGGGTTCCATACTAAAACTGTGGCTCCAGAGCCGGGAGCAAGTGAACGGATGGAAGAGCTCCGTGGAGCGGTCGGAGGAATCGAAAGAAGTCCGTCTGAGGTGGAACTTAATCCCGACCCTGACCCGTTCCCAATGCCCTCGAAGGAAAGTTGGGACGATGAAGTGGCCCTGCTGCGTGAAGCCAAACTTGCCTCGGAGCGCGAACGCGAACTCTGGGAAGAGGAGCGCGAAAATCTGCAACGGGACCGTGAGAAGCAACGCGCAGAAATCCAAATGGAGTTGGATCGCGAAAGAGAAGCGTTGAGTCGACAGGTCCAGCAGAATCTGACAGTTCATGACAAAGTACTGGATCAATCAAAAATGGATTTACAACGCCAGCGCGAAGGCATCAGAGCCATCCAAACACAGAATGAACTGACTACAGCCATACAACGAGATGAACGAGCTAAATTGGATCGTGAAAGGGCGGCTTTGCATGCGCACCAGGACGCCTTAACACGCAAGGAAAGAGAGTTGGCCGACCTAGAACAGGATTTGCGAAAACAGCGGGCTACACTGGCAAGGGCTCCAGATAGAGGCCACACCTTCTCCCGGGTGCCTACAGTTCCCCTCCCCACCGGAGGCACGGTACTTCGAGGTCCGATTTCAGCGGCCCCCCAACCCAGGGCGCCTCAGCCTTTCCCGGTTCCTCCAGCCCCGCCACTTTACCCCTTGCAGCAACCAGGCCACCTACAGCAACAACCTCAACACGCACCTCGAGCTGTTGAGAGAGGATTTTACAGACCGCCCATCCCAGCTCGTTTTGACGGGACTGCATCAAAACTCCCCTACTTCATCTTACAACTCGATGCCCATATGCAAGAGTATGATGACCTATATCGTTCTGAACGTGAGAAAGTCCGAGACATTGGATCAGTACTGGATGGCATAGCGGCTGAATGGTTCGTTACTCTCTACGAATTACAGGCTGACGACACTCGCACAGTGTGGGGGGGGGTTCCTCCAGGCATTACGCCTTCGTTTCCAAGACCCTGATGCAGAAAACGTTGCTATACGTACAGTAAAAACCATCCAACAAGGTAACCGTTCTTTCGCTAAATACGCCCGGGAATTTCGTGCAGCGGCCAGTAAACTTCCTCCAGACTGGCCGGAACGCATGAAATGTGAGTACTTTTTCGAAGGCATGGACATCAAACTGCGCGAAACGGTTATCCTCATCCGGATCCCGCGGACAATCGCCGAATGGATCGAACTGGGATCACAAGTCGCTGCCCGTCTTGCGCGCACCCGCGCAGATGGCCGTCCGGCCCAAAACCTGCCACAACACCAGCACCAAGTACTCGCAAATCAACTCCTGCTGTCGCAGCTGAAACCACGTCGGAACGTTGTCGTCGCTTGGGATTATGCCTTTACTGCGGGGGGCCTGGCCACCTGGCTGCCAACTGCCCGAAGAAGCAAAAACCCCAAATTCCGCCTACACGCACCGTGGCGGCCAAGCCTCCACGTAAATCAGGTCCGCCGCCTCAGGGATCATCTAAAGCTGCTATCGAGGAAGATTTCGAGAATGGAGATGTAGCGCTCTGCCTATCAGCAGCACCCGAGGATATTAACCCTACTCCAGATGCGGTGAGTGAAGGCAGTGCTCCCATTACCATTTCAACCACGCTAGCCAGCCCAAGTAAACATACGCGCATTCTGGCCTCCGCACTTGTGGACTTGGGCTGTTCCCACTGTCTCATGAGACCACAAGTGGCCGACGAACTTGGTTTAGACCGAGTCCCCTTGGTGAAACCCATTCCCTTCACCCAAATGGATGGTAGTCCTCTAGGCGGTGAAGGTCCGGCACGTTTTAAAACTCCAGCCAGTATTTCTCCGTTGTGCCGACCATTGGGAGGAAAAAATAAGTTTCATCCTTGCTCCGGTAGCTAAACACACTATTGTGTTAGGCATGCCTTGGTTGCTCTTACATGAACCAACCATCATATGGAAAGAGCGGATCCTCCAATTCTCAGATCCCCCCTGTGGAGATCACATGAACGGGGAGGAAAGCCCACCTCTCACTGAAAACGAGCTCATGGGTCCTAAAGCTTTAAATGTATTGTCTGCCCCTGGTCCTGCGGAAATCCCGCAGGCGTATCGAGACTTGTCCAGAGTGTTTCAAGAACAGGAGCGCGACCAATTGCCCCCTCATAGGGATACTGACTGCAAAATTTTACTGCAACCCGGAGCTCAGTTACCTAAAGGTAGAATCTATCGCATGAGTCCCACCGAGGAGAAGGAACTCCGTGCCTTCTTAGATAAAAACTCGGCTCGCGGATTCATACGACGAGCCACAAAACATACCCATGCCGCCCCTGTTCTATTTGTTAAGAAAAGGACGGTTCGTTAAGACTTTGTACTGATTACCGCGGATTGAATGCTGTGTCCGTATCCAACAAGTATCCTTTGCCCTTAATTAAAGACCTCTTGGATGCATTGGGCAAAGGACGGATCTTTACCAAATTGGACTTAAGAGAGGCTTATTACAGAGTCCTCAGATTATGGAAGGCTATGAACACTTGACAGCTTTCAATACAAAGTTTGGACAATATGAATATTTAATAATGCCATTCGGATTAGCTGGAGCCCCCGGAGCCTTCATGGCCCTTATCAACGAAGTTTTACAAGATCTGTTATACAAAGGGGTGGTCGTATATTTAGATGATGTATTAATTTACTCACAAAACATTGAGGAGCATGAGAAACTAGTACGAGAAGTCTTACAACGCCTACTAGACAACTCCTCTTTGTCAAGTTGTCAAAATGCTGTTTCCATCGCTCCTCCATTGACTATCTGGGGTATCGAATCTCTCATGAGGGCTTGGAAATGGACCCAGCAAAAATAGCCGCAGTAATTGAATGGCCTGCCCCCACCAACAGGAAGGAACTGCAATCCTTCCTCGGCTTTGCCAATTTCTATCGTGACTTTATTCCCCGGTTTGCTGAAATTGCCTTACCGCTCACCGATCTCCTACGTACCAAAGGCAAAGACTCGCAGGCTTCTAAACCCGGAGCTCCCCTTCTCTGGTCTCAAGAATGCCAGTCAGCATTCCAGCAGCTAAAAACAGCTTTTACTACAGAACCAATTTTAAGACACCCAGACCCAGATCTTCCTTTCATCGTACATGTGGATGCTTCGGATAAAGCGCTAGGCGGCCCTCTGCAGAAAAATAAAGATAACAAATTGGTACCGTGTGCTTACTTGTCCAAAAAGTTTTCTGGGGCTGAACTAAATTAAACTGTGGGGGATAAGGAGACCGCGGCTATCAAAGCTGCATTGAGTGTTTGGCGCCACTGGCTAGAAGGAGCCAAACACCCCTTCCAGGTTTGGTCAGATCACAAAAATCTGGCTGCCCTGTCCACACCACTCAAAATGTCTGCTAAACAATTGCGTTGGGCCGATCTTTTCTCCAGGTTCTCTTTCACTGTCCATTTCTTCCCTGGTAAAAGCAACAAACTGGCTGATGCGCTGTCTCGCCTCCCCGGGGAGGGGGGGGAAACATCGCTATGGGATATCCCGCGCACCGTTCTCTCTCCCTCCCAGCTGGGATTAGCTGTCACCCGATCACAAACTACGGTGGCTCCTCCCCCTCCGACCATCCCGAACATCGTCTCCCCCTTCCTCCAGGGATTCAAGGAGGCGGGGCTCCGCGAACTGTCGGCGGAGGAAGGAGATTCACAACTGCATTTGGAGGATGGTGTTTGGAAACGGGGTGGGTGTTGGTACGTCCCTCCTCCTCTCCGGAGGCAGGTTCTCGAAATATGTCATGATGCCCATCAAGCTGGGCACTTCGGGTTTTTGAAAACGTTTCATCTGGCCCGCCGACAGTTCTGGTGGCACTCCATGCGCAAAGACATTGAAACGTATATCAAAGGGTGTTCCGTCTGTGCGGAAGCCAAGTCGATACCGGGAAAGCCGCATGGGTTATTAAAACCCCTCCCTGTTGCATCTCGACCCTGGCAGGTCATTTCCATGGATTTTATAACCGATTTGCCGGAAAGCCACGGGAACACTGTTTTATGGGTGGTGGTGGATCTTTTTTCTAAACAGGCGCATTTTATTCCTTGCACCACCATCCCGTCGGCACCTAAACTGGCCCGGTTGTTTATCCAACATATCTATCGCCTACACTCCTCTCCCGACAAGGTGGTATCCGACCGCGGTCCCCAATTCATATCTAAGTTTTGGAAGGCTTTCCTGGAGCTGTTGGGAACCACCCCAGCGGTCGCCGCCCCCTACCACGTTCAAAGTGGCGGCCAATCAGAACGGACGAACAGAACGTTAGAACAGTATTTACGTTGTTATACTAACTATCATCAGGACAATTGGTGCGATTTACTTCCTTTTGCAGAGTATGCGTATAACAATGCCATTCATAGTAGCACGCAAAAAACCCCATTCGAGATTGTTTCTGGTCGGTCTTTTCCACCGTTGCCCCAGCTGCCTGCAGAGGTACTGCAGCCTCCAGAATTCAAACAATGGATTTCTTCGCTAGCCGAGGGTTGGAAAACAGTGCAGTCTACCTTACAGCAGGCCCAAGAATCACAAAAAGTTCAGGCGGACAAGCGTCGCTCAGACTTCCCTTTGCGTGTTGGGGCGTGGGTCTATTTGTCCACTAAAAACCTTAGAGACGTGCATAAATATTCAAAACTAGGCAAGAAATTTGTGGGCCCTTTTCGGATTACAAAGGTGATCAATGATGTTACTGCTCGTTTGGAACTGCCTAACTCATTAAGTAACATTCACCCTGTCTTTCATTCCAGCTAGCTCAAGGAGGCTCCCGTTTCAGATGCCTGGCACGACCCTCCGGAGCCACCCCCGCCAGTTATAATTGATGGCCACAAGCATTTTGAAATAGATGCTATTCTGGACTCCAGCTTCTCCCACAATCGTCTACAGTATCTAGTTTCATGGGTTGGCTATCCCTCTGGCCATAATCAATGGGTATATACAGAAAATATTGATGCCCCCTCCCTCATTTCTGCTTTTCACAAAGCCTTTCCTGGCAAGCTGGGGGAGGTTTTTCTTAAGGAAAGCAGAGTGTAAGGATGGCAGTTCTGCCTGGTTCTCTCCCAGCCAGCTGGCCTTGACGGAATGCCTCCAGCCGGGCGGCAGGCCAGAATCGGCGGCAACAACCTTGGTGGACGGCTTATCTTGCTGTCCAAGATGAGCATTCCGTTCCCATGAGATGGGCCTGGATGGCCCAGGGAGGGGGAAGGGATTGAGTACGTTATAACCTGAAGTTTGGGCGGGAGGTCTCATTCCTGTCATGTCGTGTGTGTGTGTGCTTTCTAAGATGTCTGAATAAACGGTCTTATATCCAAAAGCCTTTTATTTCTGCTCTTTGGAATTCCTTACAGGCATCACATAATGGGGGAGCCCTGTCATGTTGCTATAAAAGGCAATGCCGGCTAATTGCCAGCCTATTTACGAGGCAGACGGACGAGCGGAGAGTGCATGTCTGTTCAGGAATTGACGCCACGCAGCTTAGAGGCATACAGGCGTTTTTTGCTTTGCCAGGCTTCTTAAGCGGGGATGGGAGAGTCACAGACGGGCCTGGGGCTGGTAGGCCATAGCTGGGGCAGGACAGATCAACTAAGTGTTGTTTATTATATACTTTGTCATAGCCAGGCTGGTGGGTTGCGCATGGAGGGTGATTTGCTGGGAAGGGGGAGCTGGGGAAGCTTCCTTGTTATTACACCTTTTTAAGAGATCGGGGTGGAGCAAGCCCATAGTTGGAATGCCCCACGGGGGCTAAGGTGGCTTGCAACCCTAGTGGCAGTTGGAGAGAGACACCAGACAGAGGCACACTGCCCACCTGGAATGCCTCCTACTTCCTAATCTCTGCCAAGTAGTCAGATTCCCCTTCAGCGAGTGGCAGGCTTGAGGAATGCTGTTTTACTCTGGGGACAGGTGCAACTGGGGCTGGCTCCAGAAGCTTGGATAACCCCCATGTTGCACCAGTTGCTTTCTTCTGCTTTATGTCAATAAACCTCTGGCTATGGCCAATTTCTTACCCACAAAAAGTTGCTATGTGTTTGTTATATAAAGTCTTATGCCAGTTAACCCAAGTGGAAGGGTCCACACCTCGGCCCACAATGTGAAAGACCTCTGCCTAAAATCCTAGAGAACCCCTGCCAGGCATAGTTAAAAATACACACCTTGATAAACCAATGGTCTCATTATAAGACCTCATATGCCAATGTGATCCATACAACGTTATTTACTTAGGGCTACAATAATATATGCAATTACTTGAATTTAGTAGAACTTATTTTTCAGCCTGCTTATTCATTGCACAGCCTTTTGAAATCAAAGGTACAAAACAGGACTAATTTAAGTCCCCTATTTGTTTCAAAAGGCATAACTAACTCTGCTTCCATCAAAGACAAAAAAAATTAACTGAAGGTTCATGCAGATGGTCCGAAGAATGATCTGAGGGGATACTACAAGGCCCTGCCAGTATATCTGGACACGTAAGCAGTCTTGATCAAATCACACATCAGAAAATTCATCAGGATGGATAAAAGTTTAATTAATCCATAAATAATTAATACATTAAAGTAATTAAAAATTACCTGACCACATGAGCAAAGGAACAAATTGTCTTGCATAGGTCTGTTCAGTAATTTGAGGGTTTAAAAGAAAAATAATCTGTCAGGAATGTTTTAGATATATGGAATTTTTAGCTCACCAGCTAGACTATATATATATTCATCCTAAATTCTTACTAGGCCTAAGATTTCATAAATCTGTAACAGGCGATCTTATTCTGAAAAGGAGAAAATACTGTCATTCCTATAGTGTTTTATAGCATTTTCAGTGCGATGATTTAAGCAAAGGCCTTTCTGAAAATAACTTACAAAGCATTTTACAAATGATGACCATGGACAAGACATGACAAAGCACAGTATATTTTGTAGGCACACAGTAGTAGAGTTACTACAATTCCTGGACAGCTACAATGTTTCAGGGTTCGTTGAAGAAAAATCTCTTTCTCAAAACTACGTGCTTAATTTTTTAAATGGACATAGCAGTGAGGAACACACAACTAATGTCCGATACTAATCTTCAGAATTTATCTAGCATTTACAGTAATATATCTTATCTCAATGGTAATCTAGTGAGTTCATAGCTGAGATGGAGTCTGAACTGCAGGCCTACCAAACCACATTCTCCTTGGCAAATTGTTATGCTCATTAACCACCATTATGAATCGCATCACTGGTCCCTAAGGTTATCTACTCGTCCACATTCCTAAAGCTACTCTATTAGTTTAGATTTAAACTTACCAGTGGTTCTTAACTCCTGTGGGTCTTAATTCCTTTGGAGAAAGGACAGGGGTCGCCTAAGACCATTGGAAAATGGTCTTTTTATATTTTATATATACCAATTTTATGGTTGGGGGTCACCACAACATGAGGAACTGTATCAAAGGGTCGCAGCATTAGGGAGGTTGAGAACCACTGGTTTAAACAAATGGGCAGTTATCACTGCCAACTCCTGTACAAACCAGCAAGTGTCAGCTCTTTGCAACTTCTCAAGACATATCCAGCCCAGTGCAAAATAGATCATGAATAACAATAGATCATGAAAACAACTAATACACTTCAGCTACATTCCCCATCTGGTCAGGTTTGTTAACAAGCAACGATAACTTTCACAAAAGAAAGAAAAAAAGTGAGAAACTGGGTTTCAAGTTGGAGTGACCCAGAAAACATTTAACTTTTAACTATGAACCCTGAGGGGAATATTTTATAACATTAAAAACATTAAATTATTTATACAAATGGATAACCCAGGCTAGTCCAATCTTGCCAGATCTCAAAAGCTAAGCAGGGTCAGCCTGGGTTACTATTTGGATGGGAGATGACTAGGGAAACCCAGAGTGGTTATATAGAGGCAGGTAATGGTAAACAGCCTCTGAATACCTCTTGAAAATCCCATGACTTGATGGCAAAAAATGCATTATTTGTTTATGTATTATCCTTTGCAGTTTCTACAGTCTGAAATACATTAGATTTTTAAGATTAATGTAAAAAGAAATTTATTTATAGTATCTAGCCTAAAAGGATTCTTGTGTCAAATACTGACACATTTACTGTAAGATAAGCATTTGGGAACTTATTTGAGCCTTATTTACTGAGAGAGAGAAGAAAGGAAAAGATTGTGAACAATGGGCTAAAAAACCCTAATTTTTTTATATTTCTATGTGAAACTGATAAGTACCCAGATCGGTGCAGTGATGTATTCTCACAGAATGCAATGGCTCTTGTCCACGAAAGCTTATGCTATAGACCATAGGTGTCAAACTCGCAGCCCTCCAGATGTTATGATGCTGGCAGGGGGTGATGGGAACTGTAGTCCATAACATCTGGAGGGGCGCGAGTTTGACACCTGTGCTATAGACACTTGTCAGTCTTGAAAGTGCTGCATGACTTCCTTTGTTTTTGCTGCAACAAACTAACGTATCTGTCAAAACTTTCTTTTTTTTGTTTTATTATTTTTTAGCAATATTGGACTGTCGGTCCCACTTTGTGTGAGGCCTGGAACTAAACTGTGCGAAGTAAAAATGGTAATGCAAAATAGATGAAGTGAGGCATAGTAAATAGACTTTTGATTGTAATCATCTTTCTGTTGTATTATTCTGCTTATTTCAACCTCCACTGGCCATAAAAGTTAGTGAACTTTTTTCTGCTTTGCTGATGTGCCACCTGCTTAAACATCTGTGCATAACCTCAGGACAGGACTGAGCTTGGCATAGAACAACTGCCTCTCAAATTGAAGGATCCCTTTTATACATAGTCCTCTCTCTGAGTCTTAAATGTACATGGATATTTGCTGTATGGCATGAATGTCAGGGGAAGATTAGAATCTACTACTGCTTTGGCAATCAAATGTCCATACCATGCTTCTTTATAGGTTGGCTGAGGCCCTATGTTCAATTCGCAGGAAACGATTGTTGGACATACCTGTGAAAGGTGCTTCTCTGCTGAACATAAGGGGGACATCTATGGGTGATTCCCACCAATCAGAAGGGAGGAAGGAAACTGAAATTCAACTTCCTGTATCCTGTGGGAATTGTTCCTGCTCAGTTTTGACAACTCAGAATTGCAGTAAGCCACACTAAAAACAACTTGCAAATTAAAAGCATGTAGAACAAGCAAGAACTATTATAACCTGGACACAGAAAAAACCCTATAAGTACGTTATTAAATGTGCCAAACCTTTATAATTAATTATTCAAATATATGGTAACAGAAGAAAAGATTTTTTTACAGCAAAATTGAAAGCAGACAAAAGCTTTATTCTGGAAGTATTGGCAAACAAACTTGCAGAATATGGTGTCATGACAAGTCTAACATCCTATATACATAACTAAGATCAAAATTTCAAGAAAAGTGGAAGATCTTTAACACACATATAGGCAGGAGGATTTAATTCTCAGAAGAGAATTAAAGTAGAAAGGGAAAGATTGAAGGAATAAATGTTTTTTAAAAACTGTTTTTGATAAGCAAATATGGATGAAAAGTCTAATGAAACCTCACACAGAAACTAATCAAAAATTATGTAATCAGTTTTATATATAGATGTCATATTTACTAATTTACAAATTATATATAGATGTCATATTTACTAATTTACAAATTATTGCAATAATAATAATACATTCTTTAAATTTAAGAAAAAAGAAAAAAGGTTCAGTATGAAGGGCCTGGCTCAGCAGCACCGCATACTGTTGTATGCAAAACATTTGAGAGTTCAGTCCTTGACATCTTCAGTTGGTAGATGATGAAAAAAACTTTTGCCTGCAGCAGCAAGGAGATTAGCAGACATACTGACCTTTAGAGATCAGTGGTCTGACTCAGTGAAAGGCATCTTCATATTTGTGCTGATTCTTACATCTAAAAAAGAGAAAATTTGGAAAAAGGATCCTGACTAAATGGTACACTGCATATTTTGTTTCAAGAAGGTTCCCGTTTGGTCCTTGTCCTCCCCAGTGAAAAGGTTTTCAGGTAGCAGAAGTGGAAAAGACTCCATCTCTGTCCTAAAGATCCAAGAGACCTGTGCCAGAGACTAGACTGGCAAAGTCACAATGTCTACGATGTCACGATTAGAGAAGCTGCAATATGCGCATATCTGTGTCATCGCAGACATACCCCTCAAAAAATATTGTTTTTCAGTTCTTCAAGGTCACAAAAGACAGCTGAATGAGATAATTGGAAAGTCCATTCCTGGTAGAGTTTGTAACCATCTCCAGCTGCAAGAAGTTGAGATAACACTTGTACTTAGATTAATTATTAGAAATTAAATTAGTAGAAATGATTTCACTGGATATGAAACATAGTTTTTTTCTCTAATACTTTAAAATATTGCAAGGGATTTATGCTGTTACATGTGTTACTTCTCCTTGCTTTTTTGGCTTTGATCGGTGTTCCTGACTAAGACGACAATTTTGCTTGCTTTTTGGAACTACGCTTGGAAAATTATGAATATTGCTGATTGGACTTTCTTTTCTTATACTAATTGTTGCGGTACTCCAATTAATTTTTTGTTCCATTTGCAAATGTTGCTACCAGCGCCTTTGAGCTGTAATTTAAAGTAAATCAAAAATCATTTTTACACAGTTTGTGTGAGGTATTTTTTGGTCCAGAAAGGACTCTCACACTGACAGGCCCTGAGTGAGAACTCAGAGACCTTTGACACATGCCATCAATGGGTATGTAGGTACCTATGATATTCTGCCCCATAACACTGCAGATGTATATATGAAACACTGTTACGTGTTGGAGGTGGGTTGAATGGGCATGGTTGAAAATACACCATATAGCCAATTACAGGGTTAGCAGAGCCAGGAAGTCTCAATCCTCATAACTATCAATCCTCATAACAAACATATAAGAAATTATGCTTATTTCATAAAGAATGAGGGCTGTTTCAGGAAGACATTTCCAAAGTAACACCTATAAGGCACAAAGGTAAAATGCTACTGGATGCAATTTCAATATTAGAAACACTATTTCCATGGTATTCAGTCTGCATCCCATTAATATTGAACTTTCTCTGATGTTTGACTGTCTGCTATCAATTGTTTACAGATTAGTCTGGCTTTTTAATGAACTGCATTTAAATACATGTTCATATTACACAACTTAACTGATGAAGCTGTCTTGAGGAAATAAACCAGCAACTTATCTTGAATGGTGAGATAAGTACAGAGTTCTCATGCATTGGTGGTCAGGCTTCGTTAACTATTTCAGTTCATTTAGGGAAATGTAAAACACAGAATGTTCCCTGTGACAGAAATCAAGCTGACAACAAAAAATAAAGGATTTCAAGGTCCATCAATATTAAGAAAAGTTTGAAAGGTGTACCGGCACTGATATCAATTGTGTGCTGTCTGCTTTAGAAGCTGTCGCCCTTCTGTGAGAGCCACAGTATTTTCATCATGAAAGACAGAATACCTGCTAGCTCTAGACATAATCCAAAAGGAAAAGCCAGCACTACATTTCTTTATTCATTAAATTTGGCACAAGGAGGAGAAATCCTGCATATCTGTGCAGTCCAAATGGCTGCCTGCCCTTCAAAAGACCTAAATCTTTTTGCCTGTTCTCACCCTACCATTCATCGGAGAACAGAATTTTAACTCTGCAATGAAAGATAAGTTGATTGCTCTACCAACTAAAGCTGCAACTCTATCCATGTTTACCTGGGAGTAAGCTGCACTAAATATAACAGGGCTGGCTTCTAAAGAAACATGCATATGTCTGGACTGTATAGTGATCATAACCGTAGTAGGATTTCAGAATCTGAGCTGAGACAATTAAATCAGACTTAAGTCAACATGAGCCAAACTGCCTAAACTTGTATAAAACTGAATCTGATAACTTTTCTATTGAGCAAACTTACAGATAGGTTTGTTCATTTAACCGGTGCATTTCAATACTATGCATGTGGGTATGGCAGCGAGTTGTCTTCCTTGTGGATATAAAATCATTATCTCTTTCTATTATCTATAATATAATTCTGTTATCTATTTTCTATATAATTCTATGATCTATAAAATAATTATCTCTTTCTAATCATGCCTGCAGTTTTATTACAATAATCAGTGTACCCACAGTTGTACATAGCGCCCTCCGTAATAGTGATTTCTGAATGCTGACATTGAAATACAAGTGTTTTATCAACATGTTCCATTTATTTCGTCTCAGAGATGAGGCAAGCAGTGGCAAGTACTTAAAAGTTGAATTTTCTTCCCCTCCTAGTGTGATTCAATTGAAAGAAACTATATGAAAGCCCTCCTGGCAGGGAACAATGTCATGGAAACACACCTTTCTTTCATTCCCTGCTGGATCTCACAAATCCATCTCAACTAGGAATCCCATTTTCAGCAGCCTGAAAGACAATGCCATTTGGCTGAAGGCCTCACAGATGCCCTTTCACAGGTGGTAGGCCACAGAGCCTGTAGAGTTTTTCAATGAAATTTGAATTAATAAATTACCATACTAAAATATGTCTCTGCCTAAAAGCTAAATATGCAGCTAATATTCCCTGAATATTTAAACATCATAATTATGCAGAACAGTGAATGACACTGCATTTCACATGGACAAGTCTTATTCAAGACATCAATTTCTTTAAATGTGTATGATAGTATGTTATAAAGAAAGCTTCCTCTTTTCCGAATTGGGAAGCAACAATGAGAGATAATACTAGCACCTCTGAAGACATACTGAAAATTCACAATAACAAATGTTTTTTTACTTTGAGTTCCTGAATGTTGTGTGATATACAGGACATAAAATCTATTAAATGTCTTTCTTCAGATAGAATAAAAACAATTACATTATTTTGGAGGTATGCCTTATAATTCTCAGAGAGATAAAATTTGGGTCTCAAACCAGACCTTGCTGCCTATGCCTATTGCTCATTCAGGTGGTGAGCCTATGACTGGGCTGAACAGTCTCAAACTGCCAGGAGGGGCTCACATCACTGACAGCTTCTCCACACACAAAAAAAAAAATCTCATCCACACAGACAATGAGATATCAGGAATAAAAATTCCAATTTATAAAAATCTCTGTAATACGTAACTTTTTCTACATTGCTTTGTAGATAGCACATGCATTCAATGAGTTTCCGTTCACCCTGTGATAGAAATCTAGACATAGGTTTACCAATACTGGGAAACCAGTCCCAGTGCGAACCAGGAGGTTGATATAATGTACATAGGCTCTGATAGCTCAATTTATGTTCAGATTATATATAATCTTTATATAACCTTTATCTCCTAATATTTGGTGCAGAAGTGATTTTGGGATACTAAGATTATTGGTTTTACAATAACAATCACAGAAGAAGACACCCCTCCACACACACACACACACACACACACATAATTCAAGTTATCAATTTACAGCACAAGCTTTGCTAAATCTGAGCCTTCATGTTAGATTCTAACTTGGATTTTTTTTCAACAGTTTGCTAAAACCTTTATAGCCAAAGGTTCAAGAAATGCTAATAATCATAGCACTTTAAGACTTGTAAGTATAACCTTAAAAGCATGCAATAACTTGCCGTTATTTAACAGCTTTACATTTTGAGTGTCTGAAAGTACTATTAAACTCTGCTTTTTTTAAAAAAAAATCTGATTTAGATAGTCACCAGTATAAACGAGCAATGAGGTATTAGAATTCCTACTCTTTGAAAGACATAAAAATTGTAATTTAATCATTACATGCTACCTTTGATCTCTGGAAGCATCCCTCTGGTATGGGATGAAAGATGGAATAAAGCCCTAACTGCAGGGTCTACTATCAGCCACTTCAACACTTAATTTACTATACCTCCAGGAGATCAGCAGAAAATTTCTATGGCACATATCAGACTTTAGCAATTTGCTTATAAATTACCTTGGATCATATGCTTCCCAATAGTCCACACACTTATCAACAGGAGTAGCAATACCCCACACCCAGATTATGTCTGGTTTCACTCTTTCTACTTTATAAACCAAATAGTTAAATCCTTGTTCAAAACTGGATTTTGGAGGGGCTCTGTGACAGCATACAGAAGAGCTTTTGAGACCTTCTTATTCCTGAAATACCCTTAAGCTCAGAGGAAGCTTCATAAGTAACCTCATACTCAGTATGAGGAGTTGCTGCTGGAAAAAAATGCAGAAGCTCTTCTATAAGTTCAAAGGTAGCCAGAGTTTGAGCACTGGACTCTGAACTGGGAACTCCGCATTATCTACGCATATCACACAACCTCAGGAATGATCTCTCCAGAGGTAAGGGGCTGCAGGAAAGGAAAGGATCGTAGGATAAGCTGATGTCTTGTGCAAATACAGTTGAACATAGGCCACTATTGCTCAATCTAATCTATATCTCAGGAGTGCCGCATGCATAAAGTGGACAGCCAACACATATGTTGCTCTAAGCTTCCAAGGGAAAGGGCAGGATAAATATAATAATGGTTTGGATCTAAAGGTGCTCTTGTGTGGGAGGCACACAATTTTTTTTTCAATTTTTTGCTGAATCAACCTTCCAGTTTTAACCTTCCTGTAACACACTTTAGAGGATTTTGGAGAACCTTCCAGCTCACAGGCAGGTGAGAAGGGTGAAGTGTAAGAATCTCTTTCTGTGACTTCACTCATAGTCCATTGGATTCAAGCTCAAAATAACCACAAAGATTTCTCTGAAAGACAACCAATATATTAGCAGATAGGACTTACATTGTTGCTAAACACGGAGAAGCACTGAATGCAAATTTTATCCAAATAAGTTATTTACACCAGCTACTTGTGCTGATTCCCTTAAGCAGTATGCCTCCGTTTCTACAGGCTCTGAACATCCTGGTTGATACAGGGCTGTCAGTGGGATATTAACATAAGTGACTTACACATAAGCTTGGAGAAACACCTTTTTCTTTGGGAACGAATAGCAATTTTAACATGCACATGATTTAAAATTGTTAAAGAAGAAAAAACTTCTTTAATCTCTTTAAATAGATGGTAGAAAAGTTAGCCAAGGCCATGCAAGCTTTTGTACTTTTGCAAGTAGTTACAATCTGGGAGAAACTGATCTTTCTCACTTTTATGATTTATCCATAATAAACTAAGCGTGAGGGGTCGGCACAGTATGATAGCCTCAACTGAATTACTGACTACTTTTACAAGTCTGAATGGCAGAGAAAGGAAGCAATTGAAAGTTAACTTTTTTTTGTTGGCTTTGATGGATTCCAAGAACATTGTGACGAACTGTGCATCAGGTTTCTCTTGCCAAGTAACAGAACAACCAAATAAAACTTAGATGCCTCAGAATGATCTGCACGACAACCAGACACGTAGACTTAACAAGGAATAGATATCATTTGTAGCTATTAAGTCTCATATTTTTGAGTTCTAGATATTTCAAGGCCTATTAGCATAATCATCCCTTGCTAGATTTTTCAAATGGAATTTTATAACAATGTAAGGTCAGAATAAACAATGCAATCAACTGGATGAATAAGTCATAAGAAGAGAGCTGTCCATATCTGTTCCTATAGAAACCACTCCAGCAGTCTTTTGCATTGAATTTTATTCATATTCCAGACAGCTCGTTGAAAACTAGCACAAGTTTCTAGTCAGACATCTAGAATTTGCCACAGCTAGCTCAACAAACCTGAGCCACTGGAAGACCAAGCCCAAACTTTCTCAAGTGTGCCATCTGCTACATCTTGGTCCCAGGCATTTTCTGTTTGCTGTCCGGCTGCCATGGAATAGCCTCCAGGAAAAGATGAGGTAGACATCCACCCTTCGTCAAGTCTACAAAATAACTATTTAAAAAAACTTATGGGAAGCCTTAAAGGTTATACATTTCAGCTCTGTCTGATCTGCCTTAACGATGTGTTTTAGTTATTTTAACAGAATATTATTTTTGAATTGTATTTACTGTTGCTTGGGTTTGTGATGGAAGAAAGACAGGATATGTAAATATTCTAAATAAACAAGTAATAAACTGCCTCTGAAGCTCTGGCTTAGCTTGTGATGGGCTTGGCGCTGTGGTAGCATTCTGGGATGCAGGCAGCTATCCTTTTTCCCTTCTCATCCAGACTTGGCAGGTGGCTGAAAGCAGTTTCTGTGAGGCCTCTGTTAACCATTTGGAGCTGCCATGGCAGTGTTTTTTACACAGAGGAAATGAGAGATGTATTTTCCATGGACACAGACATTCTAACTGTATCATCAGAATCCAAGGAGCTACACATATCCATGTTCTGAAATGCTACCAAAGGTCTAATGTAAGCTATGTAATCTGGTCTGTGTCTTTTGACCCCAGCTTGTAAAAAGTGATTGCCTTCCAAACTAAACCTGAGAAACATCATCTTTCACTAAGTAAAAACAGTCTGAAAATGGTTTGGGCCCAGCTATGGAAAGATGATGGGTCTGCTGGCAAATGAAATAAGGCAGGAATTAGATGGGAATTAAACAGCAACCAGTAATATGTCAAAACACAAGGGTATATACAAATTTGAAAGACAAATCTCAAGACAACGTTGAGTGGAGCAATGAGGTGGATAATATTGCAGTAAGCTCAAAGGATATTAATTGAACGAATGGCTCATACACTCTATTATATAAATACCTATACTCTGACAAAGTGATATATGTATTATATGGTCTATACAACATAATAGTTCTCTGAAGTAATTCATATGCAGATAGAGTATGTATTTATGTAAGATATTAAAATTAATTGCTTGATAGACGAAGCAGGTAGAAGAATCCATTATAAAATGATGTTTTAATCAAGTAGCATATAGGGTATGATTCATTCACTGTGCAATTATGCTTTTCGAGGGCACACATCTGTAATCTGTACAGTGGGAAATTTGGACATCTCAAATACATCTAGCACCTGGCAACACCTATTACTTTTAACACACACACACACACACACACACACACACACACACACACACACACACACATATATAGATAGATAGATAGATAGATAGATAGATAGATAGATAGATAGATAGATAGATAGATAGATATAGATATAGATATAGATATATAGATAGATATAGATATAGATATATATAGATATATATAGATATATATATATATATATATAGATATAGATATAGATATAGATATAGATATATAGATAGATATTAAAACAATAGGTCTCTTACTCACAGTGGCTCAATGGAGATCCAGTCTGTTACCAACACCTGACAGGTACAAGTTGCCCATAATGAGAAATTCATAAACATGCATTCTTGTGTGTTTGAATCAATACAGGCACCACAAAGTTATACGGTAAATGGCCATATTTATAAATGTTATGGAAAATCTTTCAGGTCGCTTACAGAGAGGGCAAGAGAATGCCATTTTATAGGTAACTAATTATTTTGGAACTTTGAGACTAGCAGTTGTTTACATTTGGTTCAGTATGGGCAATATCTGCTGGTTCTGGAACTGAAGATAAATGGTGACTAAAGCAAAAAAAGAGGGCACTTTAATAATTTTTCTTTAGCTGCTCACCAAGCATTAGTGGCATATGATTCAAGGAACAATAGACCCTTTTCTTGTTCTAGACTTCACACCATGTGGTGGTAGAGCAGGGGTAGGGAACCTGCGGCTCTCCAGATGTTCAGGAACTACAATTCCCATCAGCCTCTGTCAGCATGGCCAATTGGCCATGCTGGTAGGGGCTGATGGGAATTGTAGTTCCTGAACATCTGGAGAGCCGCAGGTTCCCTACCCCTGTGGTAGAGGAAAGTGCCATCAAGTCACAGCTGACATGACAATCCCTCTGGGTTTTTAAGGCAAGAGATGTTCAGAGGTGGCTTACCATTGCCTGCCCCCATGTGGGTTGAGAGGGTTCTGAGAGAACTGTGACTAGCCTGGGGTCATCCAAAAGGCTTCATGTGGAAGACTAGATAATTCAACCCAGTTTTCCAGATTACAGACTTAACCACTACACACCTCTTATTCATCACTTCCTGAACCTTGTGTTTGTGTCCACTATGCCTTTCCAGTGCTCTATTGGCTTTACATACTTGCCCAACTCCTGAGAAGCAAAGTATGCTGACCAACTACAAGCAATTATCAGCACATTGTGGACACTCTGTAGCCATAGTCACTAACTGTCAGACTATATGTTCAGTAAATATCTATAGTAAAATCTTCAGGAATGATAGCACACAGAATTATGTGACTGGCTGGGAATGTGAGAAGCGTTTGGCAGGAGCAGGGGGAGTCCCCCACTTTTGATGGGTTGCGCATGAGAACTGATTTGATGGTGGGTGGGAGCTAGGGAGATACCCCTCTTTGGCAGAATCTCCTAAGAAGGTTTGTGGTGGAGCAAGCCATGAGTCAGGATGCCCAGGCAGGGGCTACGTAGGCTTGCGCCCTTCAGCGGAAAAGCAGTTCTTCGACAGGAGGTTTTCCGCCCAGCTGAGTTCCACTGCTGCTGAGGTGCACAGAGCAGATCTCCAGCAAGAGGCCTTCCACCCAGCGGAGCTCCACTATGGCTATGCAAGGTTATCAATTCTCCTCCAACAGGGTGGTTGGAGGAAAGGATTCACTGGGGGGGGCAGCACTTGGGCTGCCCAGCGTTCAGATCAGGTCCCATGCTGCGCCTCACACTTCTTTCACTGTCAATAAAATGGTGGCTATGGCCAAAATATTTTACCCACAGATATGAGTGTGGTGTGGTTATTGGAGTATGGGGGACTCTGAGCAGCACTGGTCCCGCCCTTGGGGAGCAATTACCAGCACCCTATGGACACTCTGTGGCCATAATCACTAACTGTCAGACTATATGTTCAGTAAATCTTTATGGTAAAATCTTCAGGAATGATAGCACACATCTTTTTCATGCAGGTTACAGTTTCATTCAGTCACAGGCATATCTAATTAAAAGGATCAAGTATTAGGTGATGTGAAAGACCTGAGCCCTTGAGAGCCACTGCCAGTCAAAATAGATAACACTGCTCTTGTTAGAACAATAGTTTGATTCTGTTGTGTGTTTCTATTTGATTCTATTGGTGTGTTTACCTCACTTCAGGATGAAGATATACCTTTGAATGTTCTCCCATATAATAAATAACTGTTCCGAAGCAGAACACATCTGGTTGGAGTGTATTCCTTTCCCTGTCATGACAATTTTCTACATGCAGGGAGATTTTAATTTGATAGAATGCAGAAAGTGAGTCCAACAGTCACTGAATGTTCCCTTTCTTCTTCTGAACTGGAATACAGCTCCTTGAAGCACTTTGAAGTTTATTACTTAATTTGCCACCTGAATCCTTGCTTCCAACCCATACCTATGCATGATTAGCATACAAGTCACAAGTAGCTTAGCCTGCTTAATTGTGTTCCTTAATGGGACTCTCCTCCTCATTATTCAGCAATCCTTCATTGGTCTCTCAATTTAGCGCGGTAATTTTATCCCTACAATTGTTTCTTTATATTTTAAACTGAGGAGAGCACACACTGGAGCCAAGAAGTGACAGGACTCATTTTTACTGGGCTACAGAAAAATGGCTCCTGTCTGGTTAACATTGGCCACTTGTTCTGAAGTGAATGCTGAATGCTTTAGCAGTACCTTTGCAGTTAGTAAAGTGAGGGCAAATGGAAAGGCTGGTCTAAACTTTTGTTTAAAAGCTGTGTAGTAACTTCATTCTTCAGAGCATCACCTTAAAAGAGACCTTTGAACTGTGGTTGAAAATAGTCAGCCTACCCAAAACATTTATCCAGAGATATCTGAGTATACCTGATCCATTTTATAGTGTGACTTTGTACAAGATGCAGTCTCTTGATCTGTATAGCTACAAGCTGAGCCTTGGAATTATTTATCAAGCATCCAGTTCCCATAACTTCAGCAGAGATCAACAAAACTTTGGAAGCAAGGTTGCAGAATAGCAGGGATAGAATATTTGTATTTACTTCTGTTTTAACATAATAGTGCATGTCAGTTACTTAAGAGGGACGGTTGTAAATGGAGACATGTGGAACCATGTGGAACCATGTGGAACCATGATGCCAGGTGTGGTCCCTGTCACATCTAGTAAAACCCTGAAATTACACAGGGTAGCTCTCTCAAATACAATTAACTCTAATGTAAATTAAAGGCACATCAACCTTTGTCATACACATCAAATTCATTGTATGAACATCTGAACATTATTTATGCATAGACACTCACATGAGAAAAGCTTACGATGAAACCAGTAACGGTAAGTTACTGACAACTCACTTGTAAGCCCTCTGACCAATCCTATAATATATATATATTATTTCATAATATTTTCCTGTTAAACTACATAGGCAGAAGCCACCTCTCATATTTTTGTGTGGATAGCAGAGTGTCCAAGCTGAAGGCAGACCACAGCCAAAAGGTCAAAACTACTTTTACAAAAGCTGAGTTAATGAGTTACTCCAGCATATCCTGGAGGCCTCATTTTGTTTGTGGGCATGATCATGATTACCACACCTTGCTATAGAAACTGTTAAAGACAAAGAATATGGAAAGCCAACTTGCAATCAGATTCTGCATTTCCTATCTCTTCTTGAAACCAAGTTAGCAACAAATAGTTGTTCCTTTGTATTCTTCCCTTTGTTAAGTGACTCCTAAACCACTTACCTATCCTGGAATCAATCAAGCCTCATTCAAATCTAATGATACTAAAGGCAGAGACTGTAAGAGTTACATTGCATAAAGCCAGTCTGTGCTTCCTGATATAATCTAGGACCAATTGACCCCATTGTCACGGCTAGCCGAGAGCTGACTGATTACCCTCAGCACCCCCCAGACCAGCACAGATGTGGAACGTAGTGATTGGTTCCTTTCCCATCAAGGAATCCAATTCCACCTTATAAAAATTCAGTTTACCTGCAACATTTTGCTCATTTGGTTTACATGTTCGTCTCTGTTGGAGACATGTAATTCGTCCTCCATTGTTCCTTGTGTTGGCATGGAATCGTCCTATTTCTACCCTTCTAAGAATCATAGGTAAAGTATCACCCCAGAACAATCCCTCTATCTCTTCTCTATTATCCAATCTATCTTTAAAACCTTTTTATATCTTAGGAACTTGAATGCATGTGCCCTTATGTCTCACTGTGCGCTTTGTATTTTAAACAAATTTCATTTAAACTCAATTTGGACTCTTGCTTCTGTGAATATCTGTTGCTAGAATTCCTTCCCCGTAGATACAGTCTTAAAAGACTCGCCGCCAACGTGGAGTGTACATTCCCATTGATCTACTTTAAAACTATATGTGTGCTGTTACACTTTTTAGCAGCTGGTGGAGAATCCCTTTAATAAAACCCTTGCCCCTGTTAAGGCCGTAACAGTTTGGTGGAGAAGTGCTGGGGCAGGACTCGGGTTTTTCCAGCCTTTGGCTGGTGGGCAGACGTAGGAAGTTTCTTGGCATTGGAATTTGCAAGAGCTTTATTTAAACTGTGTGTAAAGCGCCTAGAGACTTTTAAAAAAGGGAATTTTGGGTGGTTTTTCCTTCATCTCCTGATCTGCCTCTTATCAAGACGCCTACAGCTGGCTACTTCATTCGCAGTGAGCCAGTCTGTATTGCAAGTGAGTGAGGTTGTCAGAACCTGGCACTCTGCCGTGGGGAGGTAGAAAATCTATCTTAGCCTAGGGGATCTCGCTCGACAGGGACAATCATACTAAGTTAAGGACCCCTCAGTGTTTTAGCCAGCTTGTTCCTCCCCTTCCTGAAAGCGATCCATAGTGCTTGTTTATTTCGTGGTTGCTCGTAATTCACCGAAGCTATATATCGTTAATAGAGAGAGGCACCCGAAAGGTTCCTAACTATAGTTTGAAAGTGCTCTAAGTCTGAGAAATGCTTATTTATTAATCGCTGTGGCCTTTTTTAAGAGAAAGCGCACCACTGTCTAGGTTGTTCTAAGTCCTGTGAAACTGCATTTTAATAGATTCGCTAAGCTGTCTTAAAGAGGCCCCAGTGAGCCCCTGTCCCAAAAAATATCGCCAGTTCTAGTGCAGTTCCTCTGCTGTGGCTTGTAGCAAGCAGCCCCAGCATTTGCCCAGTTCTAGTGTTTTGGCTGTGGTCAGTTAACCAAGGCACCAGCCGTTGTGTTCTGTTCTTCATAGGTCTTTAGCTAAGACTCCAACCATTTGTGTTTAAAGTGCTCTCTGAGCTGTCTGTCCATACGAGACATACAGGCAGCCCTTGTTTTGTGCATCTGTTCCTCCAGGAAGGAGCATTTTACCTTCCAGATTTAGGCCTAATAGCTGTCTGTCTGCAAAAGACATCCAGCCTGCTTTGCTCATTAAAGTGACATCAACAATTCCTCCCAGCCCAAGGGAAGCGTGGAGACTACTTTTGATATTTTAAAAACGCTCTTCTGCAACTTAAAAGCCAGCAGTAAAGCGGCCAGCCTCTTGAAAGAGACCCACAATAGGAAAAAAAATCATTCCCATTAGAAAGTTTATTTCGGGCGGTTTTGCACAAGCATCTAAGACATTTTAGAGCACAGGATCCTGATAGTGTGGCAAGATCAAGGTACGCTTGATTGCAGTAACTCAGGCAACAGGACATTCTGGTAGTGAACCCCTCTCACATGAAGAGGCAGTTTAAACATTTAAACTCAATTTGGACTCTTGCTTCTCTGTGGAATATCCATTGCTAGAATTCCTTCCCCGTAGATACAGTCTAAAAGATCTCCTCTCGGCCCCTCTCGCTGCCAACGTGAGTGTACATTCCCCATTGATCTACTTTTAAAAACTATATGTGTGCTGTTACACTTTTTAGCAGCTGGTGGAGAATCCCTTTAATAAAACCCTTACTCCTGTTAAGGCCGTAACACACTACAGCTAAATATTTGCCACAGAGAGACTGGATTGTCTTTTTTCTGATTCTTTTGCCATATTTAACTATACCCAGACTGCACACAAATCTGGATCCCCACTAAATGAAATTGAGACCTAAATGAAATTGAGAATAGCTCAAATGATGTGCTTAGGTATTGTTAGGAACTACATAGAAGTGATCTGCACCCTCACATTCCCTCTTCCGTTCCATTCTCTCCACATGTTTTCCAAATGACTACTGAGGGCTATAATGATGCACTGGAGCTGTGTAGGAGTATTACTGCATATTCAACATGGTGACAAAATCCACCCTGCTTCCACATTCTGCTCTGAAATTCTGGCAGAACACAACACATCTATTGTATTGTATTTCATGTGATTGTAATAATGAGTGTGAACTGATAATCATTTTACTGAAAGGTTATTTATTAGCATGTATGACATAGACAATTGGTAAGCTGCCCAGACCAGGCTAGTCTGATCTTGTCAGATCTCTGAAGCTAAGCAGGATCAGTAGTGGTTAGTATTTGTAGGGGAGACCACCAATTCTAGAGCTGAGATACAGAGACAAGCAATGGCAAACCACCTGTGAACGTCTCTTGCCTAAAAACCTTACAGTGTTGTATAAGTCAGCTGCAACTTATCAACGCACACCAGGGCTGGAACGAGGGGGAACTGCACCCAGGGCATGCACACGCCCTGTGCCCCTGCCACGCCCACGCCCCGGAACACCCCTGGAATATCCCAGAACGCCCCCTCTATGCTCTTGAACTGGCACGCACCAAGGGCAAGATGCCCCCTCCCGCCCCCTGGGCGCTGCACATCTGGCACACACACAATTTTTTTAAAAAGCTAGATCTGTGTACGATCATGTCAACAGGTACAAAGATATCTTGTGTGAATACTGAAATGTTTTGTCTATGTCTCTATTCAGTGTTCAGTATATAAACTGAAACTCTGTGATTATCCCATTTTTCCTTGTTACAATTCTTTTTAACTTTTATATTTCCCTGCTTTCAGTTCTCAAGTTGATTTAGTCCATGCATTTTTAACTTGGGCAATTGCTAGTTAGTTAGCGCTAGTATAAATTGTATCAAAATTGACTAGCAATGTATAACACTTGTAGAGAGCAGCTAATAATTGATCTGTGGATGGACTTAACCACATAATCACAATTAGCTTCAGTAGAACAAGAGAGCAAATCTCACTGAAATCAAGACATGAAGTTGTTTCCCCTGGTATCTTTAGCACTGCTTTATATTATCTTGATTGCTTTTGATTGCCCTTGTGAATCTACTGTTTATGTCTTCTTCATTCTGATTAATTACCCTTCTATGATATATTACCTTACATTTAGCCAAGAGCCAGCTGCTCTTGCACATACTTTTCCTGTGGAGAGCTAACAGTTTCTCCTTACACAGAGGTCACTTTGCACTTCTATGAGATTTTGCTTGTATCCCTGAGTCAGTTTCAGGATTTTTTGGGGAGGGAATCTTATAACAATTCACCAACACCACATATAACTGAGCATGGATAAAGAAGCAGGAGAGATTGCTGACAGCTGCACCCTCTGCTCTTTACTGATATTGACCTTCACCGCAAGGGTATGAATAAAGAATTGTGTAGTAGTAACAGCTGATCTATAGTGACCTCGCAGGGTTTACATGACAACAAACATTCAGAGGTGATTTGCCATTGTTTGCCTCTGTGCACTAACCCTGGACTTCCTTGGTGGTCTCCCATCCAAGTACTAATCAGGGTTGACTCTGCTTAGCTTCCAAAAGCTGATGAAAGGTGAGGTGGGAACAGAAGGAATAGCAAACTTGGTGACTTCACCTTACGGGAAAGTTGTGTTGGCAGAAATGGTTTCAATGAACATGTAAATGGACAGTACCCTCTCTCTCTCATGATCATGCTATTTTGTGACTCCAGTACAAGCATTCTGCTGGCTGAGAGTAGATTCACTAATGAGTTCAATAATTCTCAAGCAAAGTAAGTTCTTGACACTTTGACCCTTTTTTTAGTACTGAAATTGTATCTCCCCTTTTTAGTTGATATGACCTGAAACTGACAAGATATTTTGCAGACAATGTTCTACAACTTTACACAGCTACGAAAGTCATGGTTCTTAGGCACAAGAAGCCACTGTCCAACAACAGATGTGCCACTGGTAGTAGACCCTCTTACTTTGCAGGAATAATCCTGGCACCAGGGGAGGATGCTGCTATTAACTGGGCTGAGAAGTAGGATTGGGGTTGGATTCAACAAACTTTTCTGCTGTTAAAAAATGGAGGAGATAATGCCTTTCAATTACCCAAAAGGTTATGATAAAGATCATGGCATTTGTAACTACATGAGACAGAGGCTGTAAAGGAAAAAGGGACTGGATGAGATTCAGCAGAAAAGCTGGTGGAATCCAACCCAGGTTCAGTTCCACTGGAAGCTTCACAATGGAAGCTGACCTCTACCTTTCTCTACTGTGGACCTTATATCCATCAATCTAAATGAGGGACAATGAACATGTGACTCCCCTACAATAGCAAAACTATTTGACTTCCAGCAGGTCTGCTTCCCATCTAGACATATACTGTGGGTATTGCTCTATTGATTGTTAATCATACAAATACCTCAAAGGTTAAAATGCAGGTACAACTGAACTGATCATATCAAGCATTCACAACATTTTCACACTTGATATATCAATTCAAATTCAAAGTACATTAAAATATGTTTTGAAATGCTGTTAACATTTTGGAGCCAACAGAGGAAAACAACCAACAAAGCTGTAATTTCAGAGGGGTAGCTGTGTTGGTCAGGAACAGAAGAGCTAGATTCAAGTCCAGTAGCATCACAATTTTGAGGGGTATGAGTTTTTGAGAGTCTGAAGAAAGAAACTTTGACTCTCAGAGGTTTACACATGAAAATCCTGTTTTTCTCCAAGTTGCTACTGGACTTCAATCTAGTTCAGCAAAATCTTCAATAATTTCTGCATTTTCCAATTCTACTCGCCCTCACTATAGCAGTGAAAATGATTATTCTGCTGTAGCAAGCAAATAACCTCAATTAGAACAGAAGTTAGATGTACTTCTTTAACAGGGACTTTATCTCCCCTTGACTAAAATGACCTTTGAACAACTACGGTAAAACTTTTAATTAAAAATGTGAGCTGCTTTTTAGCTTGCTTGTAAAACACAAACTTTTTGTATGGAGTTTCACAGCTTTTGAAGTACAAAAAAGAGCAGTAAACTTATAACAGGTTCTAAAATATTCATTCTTTTCTGAGGGGAATAGAAATTCGCATATAGGTTTAATCTTCAATTCACATTTTTCATATAAAATACACTTGTGTGAAAGGTCTGTTTCCTTGTTTCTACATTGTTTTATGTTATGGCACTTTCACTTTGCAAGACTGTATATGAAAAGACTAGGTTCATTATGACAAATTGATTAATGAGTGAAATATGTCTGTTTCCATTTGACAAGCAATAAAATGTACTGCTGGAGAAATGCATTTGTTTGTATAAATCATTTATTGCTTATGAGCAGCATTGGTCTGAAGTTAAATGTATGCTGAAGTTAAATAAATACAGACATCCCTTGGCCTGTGATTCATTGTGCACAGTCCCCAAAGAAATTAATAGGTTTGCTGAATATGAACACTTTTCTTACATAAGCATAAATTATAAAGATGCAAAGTTGCCTAGGGATACCTCTTATGCAGATACTTTACTGTAGGGTATGAAGACAATCCTCATTTCAATGCATTCAAAATTTTTAACGGCTGCTTCCTATTTCAGTGCATTATAGCACCACAGAAAATTAACGAGCATGTATAATTTAAAAAATGCTTCACCTCTACGAGATCTCTGAAGTGTCAAATATATGTAATACTTGTGTTTGCCAATACTACTAGGGTTCAAGACAACACAATGAATACTTGGCTATAAAACCCACAAACATATAGTTGATTCCAAACAAAATCACTCTGATCCAGCCACGAGTGCATATGTGTATGGGAATTGGCTTCCACACGTGTAGCTAGTTGAAGAAGTCACATATGCAAACAGATGTTACATGTGAGACAGCTTAATGCAACAGCTAGGGTTATGTGAACATACATCAGTCAAATAAATTACCATCAAACAGCTATTCAGCTAGATTTCATTTCCCTTTAACTAATAGATGCAATTGTTGCTTATTTAATAGGGCTTTGAATGCAAAGAGATGGAGTCAGGTCATCATATGAATGTTGATTCCATATTTTAAAAATGGGACCTGCATCTATTGCAAAGCATACTGCATTGTGCTCAAGACACAATAGACAGTCCAATCATCCACTGCCTTATCAGCTGAAGTATTTTATTCAGCTTGATACTAAAGTAGTGCTTTAAATGCATGTGAAGTAGTAATTGACAAAGCTGGGCAAACACAAATCCCCTTGCTACCCACAAAAGCCATTGCTAAAAAAATAAAGCTAGAGGAGAGACCACACTGCTATACTGTGAACCATGTTGGATCCAGTATCTTTTCTTTCCTGATCCCTTATAGCCCCAGACTCCTTTTATGTCACTGATGTGCTCAACAGAAAAAAAGATATGTATGATGCATACCAGTATAATACTACCACTTACTGCTCCACTTACTTAGTGTCAGTGCACAGGTCATTCCTAGCTATATTGTCCAAATAGTACTTGTTCAGTGAGTCAACAGTCAAAACTATGAGTTGGATCCAAACTTATGTTTCTACCAGTGGAAGGATTTCCATCCACCAAGCATGATTTTCCCACTTCCCTCCCATTCACAGTAGCTAGAAATGTTCCCTGAAATCTTGTTCCTGGGGTCTCCCCTCCTCCAAGTCATTTAGGTCTGCCATGGAAGGAAGGAAACTCCATTTCATCACCAGAAATCCTTCCACTTGTAGAAATGTCAAGTCTAGATCCAAGCTTTACACTACACTGAAGTGAACAGATTATGTCAACTAAAAATGTTAGATGTTGTATAGCAGAACTATTGCATTGGTTGTGCACATTTTTAATAAAAAGTTCAGCAATTCCATTTTGTTCATTCCATAATGCAGGGGGACCTGACCAGATTTTTAAAAACTACATGGAATGTAGAACATATTTTTAAAAAGCAGCCAAATTGTCAAATAATCATCATTACCAAATGAGCCAACTTTAATACTGGCATTAGAATCTGCCATTTCAATTTATTGAAGTTACATCTGCTAACAGTGGCGCTATTCTTTGCCAGATATATTTTAAGCAGGGCTCCAAAGGTCTGTGATATTTTCCCCTGGGGATTTCATTGCCTGCCGTTGTGTTAAGTACACAGGCTACACACGCCTACTAAACTCAGTAGCCTAGCAGAATAGGACAATTTTCATGTAGCAGCCAACTATTAATATGGACATTAGATGCCCACTGAAAATGAACATTTAACAACTGTTACCAAACAATAATCTTTATGAATCCACTTTGAAATTAGAAGTGAAACAGCCATCTCTTGATAAATGTTGTGTGGAATAGATGCCACATTTATGTTAAAAAGTCTGACACATATTCTAATCTCATTAATGTTAGCAGGGAAATCTAAAACATGTATTTCATGAAACAATTCTCTAGGAAGTCCATTATCTTCAGTGCTGTTTTACCAGTTTACTAAAGCATTTCCAGTAAAAGGATATTGAAAGAGTTATCCATAAGATCACATCACTACTGCTATTTTGTAGTGTTCTCATCTATTTGGATGTTACTTTACATGTAGAGGAACACAGTACATGAAAATGAACTGAAGGAACAGAAAACTGTGCTTGATCCAATTTTGGAATTAATTTCAGTACCTGACCTAGTTAAATTTAGGAATGCTAAGAACTTTGTGTTCTACATGCTCATCAGGCAAATATAACTTCTTTGAATTTCTTTGAGTTCACCCAAGGCAAGCTTCTGATACATTTACTTCGATGTTGCACAGTGAAGTTCTTTGCAAGCATAGTACCATACCAAACAGCTTTGCAATGCACTACAGCTGTTTGCTGCAGTATAAAGCTGCTTTTCCCAGTGCAAGAACTAAATCATCTCACTTACCAGAGAAATGCAATGCACGTCCTGTGTTCATGATAACATATATAATGAAACTGACCAACTTATGAAAACACAGAATTATTCTTTGTGCCTACAGAGTTGGATACATCTTTCAAATTAGCAACAATTCAAATTGGCTAGATGGCATTACCTGTTTTTTGTGCTTGTGTAGTCAGTGGTATCTATTTGAGAAGAGATCCCTGCATGATTAGTTGGGTTCATGAACAGATACTGTTGGCAAATTATGTAGTAAGTTTCAACTCAAAAATAAGAAAAATAAAGATGTGGCGCTCTCACCCCTCACCAGCCTGCGGGATTTGGTGGCAATTCTGGGGAGAGAGGTTTATTCACTCTTTTTAAAAAAATAGTGTTATTGTATACATTTTAGACCTTTTCTTGATCTATTTTGGAAGCCCTCTATAAATGAAGTAGTGAGTTTTCTTAGTGCCTTTAATTACCAAAGCAAGCCTCCTACCCCTACCTGTATTACCCCTGATATTTGGCATGACTATTTTAGCAAACTTTTTAATGATGATATTTTAAGCAATGGATTTCCTTCACCTATCCCTTTAGATTTGCCAAGTTGGCCTCCTGTCTCATCTCAAGAAGTAGTTGAGCTGTTAGAGAACCTCAAAGGAAGGAAAGCCCCTGGCCCTGATTCTATAATTCCAGAGATTCTGAAATTTCATACTGATTGGTGGGCCCCTATCCTGGCCACTCCTTTTCCCGGATTAAACAGCTCAGGTATGCTACCCAAGACTTGGCTGTCTGCGACTGTGTTTCCCATTCATAAAAAAGGAAGTCATTCAGAGCCCGCCAACTTCCGCCCCATCAGCCTCCTCTCAGTGATAGGGAAGATTTATGCTAAATTGTTACTGAAGAAACTTCAGCTGTGGCTTTCCCACTCTGGTGCAGTGAGAGCTGAACAAATAGGCTTTCGTAAGGAGAAATCTTCTCTGGACCACGCTTTGGTGCTATTACACCTAACCAGTAAATACTTAATCAATGCAGATAACAAACTCTACGCTGCCTTTATTGATTTAAAGGCTGCCTTTGACTCTGTGCCGAGGAAGTACTTCTCTTGGGCAAAACTGGCTGCGCCTCAACATTGATGCCAAACTCCTTGTTGCTTAATTAGGCAGCTGCAATACAAATACCAGCTGGCCGATCAAGTGTTCCCACGAAGGCCTTTTGACAGACAGTATTTCAATTTCCAAAGGGGTCAAAGCGGAGACTCACGTCCTGGCCCTCTAATTCTCTTTTCTAATCTTTTCTTAAGTGACCTCCCCTCTGCTCTCTCAGAAGTGAACAGCCATGCCCCAAAACTGGGTACATCCCATGTATCAATTCTGCTCTATGCAGATGACGCTGTCCTTCTCTCTCGATCTAGAGTTGGCCTCAGACGCTTAATGAAGCGCTGTGTGGATTACTGTGAATCCAACAGACTGACAATTAATTATTAAAAAACCAAGGTATTAGTCTTCTCTAGGCGCTTTAAGAAGCTCACATGGGCAATCAATAGCACCCAAATTGAACAGGTTAAATGCTATAAGTACCTCAGCCTTTCATTCTCCTATACCTTTCATGGGCAACCCATAGGAAGGCCGCTCTCCTAGACATATCTAACAGTATGTCAACATTACTGGTTTTTTTTTACTGCTGTGGCCATTCCTTTATTTATTTATTTATTTTATTAGACTTTTATACCGCCCCGTCCCCGAAGGGCTCTTTATCCCTCCTGCCCTCAAAATTTTCAATGCCAAAGTCACCTCGAGATTGCTTTATGGAGTTTCAATTTGGATCCAAGCTATTAACCACTCCTTGAATTCCCTTCAATCCAATTTTTTTCATAAGATAACTGGACTCCCAAATTGCGTGCCCTATGCAGCCCTTTGTCTGGAGTTAGGTCAAAACTCCTTGGAATCAGCCGCTTGTCTGAGGGCTTTCAGAGTTTGGATGCGAATTCATTTTCTCTCGGACTGTAATTCCCTGGTCCACCGCCTGCTCTCTGACACCAATTCCAACCCCTGGTTTTCCATAATCGAAGAAAAAATGGCTTCTATTGGACTGTCAGTGGATTCACTGGTTGCTTAACTGTCCTACTCTTATAGAAGACTTCTTATAGAAAATTAAAAGGTCAACTATTGGATAGAGAGTTCTCTACCCTAATCACCGTGGCCAAGAAAAACGTTCCTCCTGTGGGTATTTTCTCTCCCATTTGAACGGGGCCACTTGGCACACTACCTGTATTGCTTAATAAACCCTGCTCAAAGGAGAGCCATAATGCTCGCCAGGTTTAATGTTATGCCTTCTGTCTTGTTACATGGCAGATTTAACAAGCAAGAAAAGGCTAAAAGATTGTGCCCGTGTAATGATGGCTCAGATGAATTTCTGGCCCACCAATTACTACACTGTCTGAGATTCAAGGAAATCAGATCCAAGTATGTGAATCTTACTTTACATTTACCCGATCTCCCTGATTTATTTAGATTACACTACTTGCTGGACAATCCTGATCCCTCTCTCTGTATAATAGTGGCAGACTTTCTTCTGGAAATTACTAAATGCCAGTATTTCCTTATTTATTAATTAGGCTTTTATACCGCCCCAAGGGCTCCTTCCACTTAACATTTATTTCCTGTACTGTATATGTTTTTAATCAGTTTTTTACTACTGTTGTACTGTTGTCTATGCCAATAAAGGCTTGATGCTTTAAATTAGTGCCTTTCATCTAGCTCAGGGGTAGGGAACCTGTGGCTCGAGAGCCGCATGCGGCTCTTCTGCCCTTGCACTGTGGCTCCATGAGCCAAGCCGCCGGCCCCATCCTTGCCCGCCCTGCAGGCAGCAGGGCAGGCACACCAACTGCCCATGGCTGGCTGGGCCGCGCCGCGGGCTTTCCCTCTCGCCCACCCTGTTGGAGCGGGGCGGGCGCTTTCCCAAGCCACCGGCTTCATCCTTGCCCACCCTGCAGGCAGCAGGGCAGGCGCATCCATGCGCTTCTCAGAATGAGCGGAGTAAAAGGTAAAAAAACCCCTATATATATAGTGTTATCTTTATTTTAAATGTCAAAAATTATTTGCGTCTCCAAGTGTTTTCTTTTCCCATGGAAAACGGGTCCAAATGGCTCTTTGAGTGTTAAAGGTTCCCTACCCCTGATCTAGCTCATCTATAAGGAAATGTGGTTTGTGTTCTATAGAGAGTGACAAGTATTCAAACTGTAAACTTGGGCAGAAAAACACCTATTTACAGAGCTGTCAAGTGGGTGGGAACAGCACTGGTCCGGCACCACTCTGCTCTTTTCCAGAGGACTCTCCCCCAGCATAGGAAGCCTTCAACAATTGGAAAAGAAAAAAAGGCGAGAATCACCCATAACAGGAAATAGACATATGCTGCGAAAATCATGGCCCATCTCCACCAGCAACTCTGTTGGCGTAGGGTGGTTGAGTGGGCTCTAGAGTCCAACTAAGTTTGCCCACCCTGGAATGCCAGCATAACTTGAGACGGTATGGCTGCACATGCGCAAGGCTGAGCATTGCAAGGCACCACAGTGGCTGGAGACCAGCGGATTTGCCCCTCTGCCAGTGTAAGTGCCCTGGGGAGGGCAAATTACCAGTATAAGCCCGTATCACCTCCACAGGAGGTTTATTTAAAAAAAATAACTGGATATTTGTTGCAATGACAAGAAGGCTACCATTTGCTCCAATGAATTACTTCTCACACCAGTACATCTAGCCTGAAGCCAAAGTATCTCAGCCAAAATCAATGTATTTTAACTCAGAGCAATAAAACCACATCTGAGACAGTAGTGCATTATTACTAAAACTAATGCATGCCCCTTAAAAACCAATACATTTTTACTAGAGCCAATCAAGAGATACTGGAGTGACTTGAAACCCAGTTTATTAAAGAAATATTGTTAGTGTTATTGCTCCTCAGCATAGTTTTGGGTGAGAAATTGGTAAAAAATGAAAAAACATTTAGACAATACTAGGCAAAAAAAAGAAAAGTTCTGGTTCTTGTTGATGTTGCTGTACACATCAACAGTTTTGTGAATTACTTTATTTTGATTTTTACCAATAAGTAAAATGATTGCTTATTAAGAAAATGAGAATTGTACTGCTATTTACATAAATGAAAAATGATGCAGATGTTCCTTTCAATTACCCACTCTGCTGTTTCACTGAAGATGCTGGTCTAAATCTGCACTCATCAGAATCTGCCTAGTCAAATCACTGTGCCTTTTGGAGGAATAAAATGTGAAAGTACAGAAGAGGCTGATACAATCAAGATTTCTTGGAAACAGCACAACTTTGTAACATACCGAAAAATACTGAATATTATCTTTAAAGAATTTTTAAAAGGGGCTCTTGTGGAAGCATGAAAAGCATTGTGTGGTATTTTCTAAGCCTTAGAGACCCATCTGATGCTCTAATTATTGGGGAAACCTATATAGGAGCTCTCATAAGCTCCAGAGTCTAATTTACATCAGCTTTTCTACTAGTCCTCACAAACCACTCCTAGCATGGTTTCTACAAAGTTCTGCACAAATTATTCATGTAACTTTGGGACTGCTGTAGCCACATTTATGACAGCATATGCAAAATTGTCAGGAAACTTTTTGGGAGTCTTATGTTCTCTTCAGTTCAAAGTCTGAACTGTACTGAGACCAATACTTTTCAACTTATGCTTGTGAACTAAAATAAGAGTACTGACTCTATGTTCTCATGACCATTTCCAGTTACCACAACACACACACCCCTCAAAATTCATGGCAGTAACTCTCTTCCCCTTGGGAAAAGAGGGATCGAAAAGTAGAAAATTCCCCTCCCTTACAATGCAATAGTCACTCAACAGAAGAATCTGTTTCAGCTGAGGGCAATGCCAATCTTCAGAAATTTCCTCTTCCCGAATCTCTCATCTACAAAGCTGGCAACCATTGACACAGAAGAGTTTTAGCTAGCAGGAATAGTATTCCAACACAGCATTCGTTTCACATATGCCGCACCTAGGATAGGTGAATAGGGTTGAAGTTCCAAGTAGAAAACATTTAGCATTTATAGTGTGTAGACTATATCACAATAGAGATACATAAGCAAAACCTCAAGTTTTTTGTACATGCACCACACTGTCCTTTTTCGCAATACTTTTTCCTCTAGCTGCATACATGAATTGCTCTTTTACAAACAATGTGCTTATCAGTCCATTTCAATTAATTATATTCATATTCTTGTCACTTGAGAAGTCAACATGAAAATCCAATATTGTCTAATGAAAAAAAACTTTTCCTATAAGATGCAATTAATATTAAAAACCCAATGAAACTATTTCTTCTGAACACATACTATCTATTTGTTTTCTCCAACACCTGTTGATCTGTGTTATGACTGCACCAGCCAGTAGCATAGCTGACACAGGAACATCCAGGGAAAAACGCCCCAGGCACCCCTGTGGGAGTCACATGGGGGTGGAAAAATCACCCCACACACTTCTGGGAAGGAGGGGGGCATGGCTGGGCCTCGGTGCAATGTCCACATCATGTCAAGGTCCAGCAACACGCCCCTTCCCAGAAGTGGCTGGAGATTCCTTCTCCCCTCGCCCCGCCATACCCAGCCGCTGGATAAGGTAAGTGGAGCATGTAGGGTGTAGACAGTGGTGGGATTCAGCCGGTAGCTAACTGGTTGAATCCCACCAGGGAGGGCGAGGAAGGGGCCTTTATGAGCCCCGTACAGATCTGAGCTCTGATGGAGGTGGGGTGGCCAGCAGCTTTCCACAGGCCGGCTGGGTGCCCCTTGAGTTGAGGAGTGCCCAGTCAGGCTGCTGAAGGCTGCTGGCCCACCCCACCTCCATTTGGGCACAGGCTTTGAGGGAGTTGGGGGTAGCCAGCAGCCTTCCACAGGCGAGCTGGGTGCCTCTCCAATTGAAGAGCACCCAGCCATGCCATGAAAGGCTGCTACTGAGCCAGCCCACCCCACTCGATCTCTCCCCCTCCTCCCTTTTCCTCCCTCCCTTGCACCCCACACTTACCTTAGTTCAGCCTGAAAAAGTTCAGTCTGAAAAAGTGGCCTGTTCAGTTCAGGCTAAAAAATCGGCCTGGTGGGATCTACACTTCCCAGGCGACCATGTGAGCCCCAAAGTCTCCTGGGAAGTGTAGTTCCCACCAGGCCGCTTTGTCAGGCTGAACTAAGGTAAAAGGGGCATGGGGGGGCAGGGCCAGGTGCCATTTTGCCCTGAGCACCATTTTCTCCCCCATGCCACTGGCACCAGCTATAAAATGTAAAAAGTAACTTATGTTGCCGAGTTCAGTACTGGAACGAAACCAGGTACTGCTACGAAATGTTCTTCATCACTGAATTTTGGCCTTTCAGGTTAGTTGCTCTAAGTTAGGGATTCCAAAGTTAGTGGTTCTGCCCACCAGGGGACAGTGGACACCTCAAAGAGGGCAGTTAAAAATTTTGGAGAAGTAGAGAGGTGGCATAGGAATTCCTGGGCTACCTTGCAAGAAGGTATTGTCTTTCACCCTAGTGACTGGTGAGTTTTAAAGGAAAAGTAGCAGCACTCTCCATGCTCTGTAGGATGGGTGGGGGTGGGGGAGACAGCCAAGGCTAAGAGGCAGCGAAGGCATCCTTACTATCAGTTTTTGTTCCCCGTTTACCTGATTCTCTGAAAAAGACCCTGCACAGTGGGACAAAGTCAAGATGTACTTTATTGCCTTCCTAACATCATATTTAGTAGAGTGGGGCTTTAGTGCAGTCACCCAAGCAGAGAAACAGGCTGAAACTTACTGAAGGTGCTAATATAAGACTTCTTCTTAGTGTCGAGAAGCTGATATCCCTGCACCAAGTATATCCATCCCATTAAAACTGTGAAGACTTAATAGGTGAGATGCAAACAAACCCTTTCATATTGCTAAAACAGCTCAATAAATTGGTTTTACTAGGTCATGATTTATTTGTGAAACACATCTCTGTGTTTACAGTGGTTAGAAGTTGTTTTAAATTTGCAGCAGACCTAATTCCAAGAAAACGGTGTGTGTTCATATGTGGGGGGCACTAGAGATGTGGTCTGGGAGACAAGGGCCAGCAGCCCAAAAAAGTTTGGGAACCACCAATCAAAGTTAACTGAAAAAAAATGCAAACATTTGCCACAGCTGTCTGTCCGTCAGTTTTTTTTTTGCACCTTTCATCGCTGGTATACAGCAAATTTGTATTAATAAAGTAATTAAGTGGCAGCATATGCAAGATGCCTGTTTTCTGATGCTGTACTGCTTTTTACATCTGTGCACTTGGGTGTAATGAATCAATGCATTTAGAGAAAAATCCTTCATTGTCAAATCACCAAAGTTCTAACTGTCTTGGAAAATCTACGTCTGAGGGGAGGGAGATCATTTGGTAAGATGCTTCTCCATACTTAAAAAACTCCCTCAACACAAAAAAGTAGCATGTCAGAAAGAAGGCTAGGCTACAACCTTCCCTGACATTTAGTTTTTTGTTTAAAATGGTGGGTTTTGTGTTTCTATTCAGAGACATTAAATCATGTGAGGACTACCTTGCAGACTGATGTGCGTCAGCATCATTCCCTGAGCAGCTTTACCTTTGATGAATAGCATCTCAGTCATGTCAAGACTGAGCTTCCATTCATTTAGATTTTCTAACTAGGCTACTGCTCATACGTTGCTTACATTCATATCACATATACAGCACTCATTCCTTGCTGGTTGAGATTATGCAGAATGTTTAAAGCAAGGAATTGGGGTTTACAACTTTTAATTTATATTAACATTATACTAATCTGGACAGCATGTGTTGCTGGCTAACTGAAATGATCATGAAGTATTATTATTATTGTTTGATTTCACAGCTGCCAGTTCTTTAGCTGGTTGTTGGCCTTTCATTATAATTCGCTCCTCACCCAGAGGCCTAGGAAGCTATAATGTATCGGCGTAGCATTCGTGCAGATCCCAGTACGACTGCCTTCTGCATCTGACAGATGTTAATTTTGTCAATTCAAAGATGTTTCAAATGCTGCCTAGTGTTTTCAGGATGGCGCCCAGGGTGCCAATTACCACTGGGATGCCCTCAGCTGATTTGTGCCATAGACGCTGAAGCTCGATTTTCACACAAGACCTTCTCCTGTTCTTTTTCAATGACCCTGCTGTCACCGGCTACTACTATGTAGATGATGGTCACTTTCTTGTCCTCGATCTTGGTGTTGTCTGGAGTATTATGTTTCAACACTTTGTACATTTGGATTCTAAAGTCCCACAGGATCTTGATCTTTTCATTTTCTGTAACTTTCTCTGGACAATGTTCCCACCGGTTTTTAGATGATCTTATGTTGTAATTCCTGCATAAATTCCAGTGGATCATCTTGGCCACTGAGTTGTGCCTCTATTTGTAGTCAGTCTGGGTGATCTTTTTGCAGCAGCTGAGGACATTATTATTGTTATTATCATCATCATCAAATCCACAGATGATTAAAAAAGAAGAAAGATTTCAGAGGGGGGAAAAACCTGCCTGAAAGAATTCTTGATGAGTCATTCTTGCTGGTCAGTGTATTGGGATTAAGCTGCATGAGTCACTGACAAGGTTTCTCAGTAGGTGAAGCTGCTTTTTAAAAATTAGCCAATGAAGGCAGTTGTTTCATAGTCAACTGTGCATCGACAGCAAAGCATAAAAGCAGATGGTAGATTTCTGAAACAAAAGGCCAGCTGGTATCCTTGTTATCCCAAAGGCAAAAGTGATAAAATGCTGCTGATCTAGTACTCCTATAGTAGTAGTCTTAACTTGAGACCAGAATATACAAAGTTACAAATAACACTGTAGTCAGGCAATATTCCAGAAAAATTAACCGAGCAAACCAGAAACTTGGTGGCTTCATCAAAATACAGCCATTGTGTTCCCATCAGACTTACAAATTTGCTTTGAAGGAAAATAAAAGAAACAAGAAAACTCTTAGTCCTTACCTTGAAGGTTTTGGAAATGTCTATGGCACACATTTAGTGCACACTGATCCCAGCAAATCAGTGTGAGGAAACTGAGTAAGAAGAGAAATCTAAAATTCGGTGGACAATGAGAATGTAATGATGGAAGTAGGCTGCTTTAGATGCTGTGGCCGAAATCAAGAAGCATATTTCTCATTTTTTGTTACTGCTGGAACAAATTGCCACAGAGAGCCAATACAGTGATTAGACTATGATCAGGGAGATGAGTTCAAATCCCAACTCATGCCTTTGAACCTTACTAAGTGACTTTGGGCCAGTTGCATCAGCCCAAGCTACCTCAGCAGCTTGTTGTGAGTATAAAATGGAAGAGAAGATAATGACATAAAACTGCTTTGGGTCCCCATTGAGAAGAGAGGAATGAATGAAGAAAATAATCATCATATGGATCAATCAAAAACACCTTTCAACAAGTACTGTGAGGGAGCAGTACTTAAAATAACCAGAAATGCAATCCCTTCTGACAGGAACAAGCTGTCAAAGGTTTCTATTAAAAATGCACTGGAAGCACAATTTGAGCATTCTTTTTGTGATGGCAGGACGCACAGGCACAGTGAATTATCCCACAATATGCCTTAAGCATTGTGTTTATAACATTCTAATACCACAAGTCTTATAAATCAACAGAACTGCACAGGAGCAAAGGTTTGGATATCATGGAAATTTTATTCACTATCTTTTATGAGAGGATCCAGAAGGATTTTTCATATTTAGCATGGCAAAAGAGTATAGCTCCAAGTACCCATATTGGAATATGAATGTAAAATAGTTGCATAGATCTAGGAAAGAAACCTTTACAATGCATGAAAAAATCCTCAGATTTGTATCTTTCCTTTTTTATTTATTTTATTTATTTATTTATCGTATTTGTATACCGCCCTCCCCGAAGGGCGGTATACAAAATAAAAATTTAAAACATCATATATATAAGTTAATTAAAATACATAAAATACATAAAATATTAAACTAGAGATGGCATCAGCTATTCTATTCCCCCTTTTATGAACCCACGGGAGGCCAGATGTTTGCTTTTTATTGCGGTTGATATCATCCCGGCTGGCCAAACGCATACAAGCGGAACAAGGTCCGTTTTACAGGCCCTCTTGGAAACTTTGTAAATCCACTTGCAGGGCCCCTGATCTCACCACAAAGCCTGTTCCACCCATTAGGGGCCAAGAACCATAAAAGCCCTGGCCCTTGTAGAGGAACCAACCGGATCGCCTAGGTTAGGGATTACCAGTAGGTCCGCCTCTGATGATGAGAGCGGAGGGGCCTAGAAGAGGCGATGATATAGGAGAGGCGGTCCCTTAGATATGCAGGGCCAAGGCCGCAAATGGCTTTAAAGGTCAAAACCAAAACTTTAAACATGACCCAGTACTTTCGATCGGTAGCCAGTGCAGTTGGTATAGGACCCGGGGTAATCCGGTCCCTGCAGCTATTACTCCGGAAAGGAGTCTGGCTGCCCGCATTAAATACGAGTTTCAGTTTCCGGATCATGGCCAAAGGTAAGCCAGCGTAGAAGGCGAGTTACAGTAGTCTAATCTAGAGGTGACCCATTGGCATGGATCACAGTGGCCAGATCAGAGCGGGGAGAGATACGGGGCCAGTTAGATGCCACCTACGCAGATGGTAAAAAGCTGCCTGGAGCTGTCTGGGTGACCTGGACCACCAATGATAGAGATGGATCCAGAGTCACCCCCAGGCTCTTGGTGGGCGAAGTTGGTTTTAGCGATCTGCGCCAAGAAGGGTAGACGAACCAAAGGCCACCGGACACTCCCCCCGGCCCAGCCACAGGACCTCCGTCTTAGTGGGATTCAACTTCAGCTGACTTGCACTCAACCAGCCAGCCCACAGCATCAAGACAGCGGCTGGAGAGGCATCAGGGGCCGAGGAGTCCGAGACACTTCCCTCCATTGTGAACCAAGAGCTGGAGTGTCATCCAGTATTGGTGACACCGCAGCCCAAAAATCCGAAGTAGACTCGCCAGGGGGGTCATGTAGATATTAAAAAGCATCTGGTATAGTATCGCGCCTTGCGGCACCCCACACATAATGGGGCGACGCTTGGAGATCTCACCCCCCGATGCCACCTGCTGTCCCCGATCTCGGAGGAACGAGATCAGCCAATTTAAGGCTGAATCTCGGACACCGATACCAGCGAGGCGGTGGACCAAAAGGTCGTGGTCTACCATATCGAACGCTGCGGTGAGATCTAACAACACCAACAGCACCGAACCGCCTCTGTCCAAGTGTAGTCGGAGGTCGTCCACAACAGTGACAGTGAAGAAATTCCTATCTTTTTTTTACTCCAAAGACAACATTAAAAACCTGCAACCTGGATTGCAGCCTTTCTTTTGTTGGGGTCTTTTTGATTTCCATTTTCGTTTGTTTTCCCTTCTATTCTTGGCTGACTCATCTCCTCTACTCTGGTTAAGGTCATTTATGAAACTCAGGAGAAGGTTTATAGAGCAATCCCAAGCATGTTTACACAGAAGTAAATCCCACAATGGATCTTCTTAATTATCAAAGTGTCAGTACTGCAGTGAATCTTTTTTGGGGGAGCATGCAGATGGGCCTGGAATCTTTTAAGGACCCTGCTGTAATTTCTTCTTCTTCCTACCTTTGTCACACAATTAAATACAGCAGGTCTGAAAATTGCTTGGTGTCCCACAGGTCAATCAATATAAGGAACAAGATACATTCACTTCTTGAAGGCAAACAAAGAAGAAAATTTTGTTTGCCTAGAGAATCTGATAGTTATATAATTCCTTCATTTACAGGCTTATTGGGTGAATAATGACTTTGAGACTATCTTGGAAAGACCAGTTTTACATCTTTATTAGTTTCTACACTCTTGCTAATTTAGAAACTCATCAATCATACCATTCCCTTACAGACAAAATCTGCATAATAGCAGATTTAACTGCAGATTTCAGTAACTAAGGCCAAGATGCAAATGGAAGCCAATGTTTTACTTATCCCTATGGTAGAATTAGATGCCAAGGGTGGACTGACAAAACTACTCCCTCACAATATGCCAATCACAGACCTCCCTAAATTCTACATAACTTTAGGAAAGAATATAAACTCTCTCTTGTCACAAGGACTGTGTAGGACTGATTCCCTTCATGAATGTGGTCAGATTTCAGATACTATGGTGCTTTCAGGACAAACAAGCTCTGTCATTTGAGACTGGTACATGCCAAAATCCACCTGGCAGTCACAGGTAAGGTAGCATGGTATCCAGTTAGAGGTTGCCATGTAATTAGGGGGCCAAACAAAAAGATGACAGTGGAATTCAGTTACTTTTTGTTACTTTTTGTACCAATTGATCAATGCTGATTTAATCAGATGTACATGGAATACAAGGATAGATAAATGGATCCACCAAGTTGAGAGGCAATGTATCATTCACTATCAGATGCTGGTGAGACATAACAGACCCTGCTTATACATTTCTGTGATGCATTTACTTGGCAACCATTCAAAACAGAGTGCTGGATTAGATGGAGATAAAATGATCACTGCCACACACTGAGTACAATGCAAACGACTGTATGATACCCAAAAACAAAACCATTCTATCAGTGGCTTTAACACAACATCCATTTCATAGAAGACAGGTTGAGATTAATGTGACTTGTCTAAGATGACAAGCAGAATGCAAGGCAGATGTTGAGCATGATGAGCCTGCTCAAATTTCAAACTCATTTCTCCTGCCAGCACAACATTTTTGATTGTCATAGAATTCCACATCCTGAAGCTCTGCACATCCCACAAACTACTTAGATTTCCTTATCTGCTGAACCAAAAGCAAACTGAGGCACCTTCTCAAAGGAAGACAGCACAAAGAACTTCTGCCCAGCACATGACTTGGAGAATTTATGACAATGGCCACTAGTTAACTCAACAATCATTATACAATCTGAAGATAAACCGAAGTAATCTCAACAGCTATTACTCTTGCTAAATACCAGATACTATTTAAAAAATCAGGGGAAATTGATTACTTTTATTACCTCCTCATGAGATTCCAGCAGCATATAGTTATCTCAAATCCTTCCCAGTTCTTTGTATCCAGATCTCTCCATTAAGCCCAAATTCTTCCTTATGCCTCTTAATTCACCACCCTTTCCCCCAATTAGTTATTCACTCTACCTTTGCATTAGTGAAACAATTCCATTCTACTTGCAGTCAACTATGTCTATGTTTACCCCATCCAACCCAATTCTCATTTTTTTAAAAAAATATTCAGCTTCCAGGTCAGCACTCCCCCACACATTCTTCATTTATGCAGGCAGTGCATCCTAATGTTTCTATGTTACCTTCTTCCACTTCCAAGAAGGGATGTGCAAAATTCAAATGGACAGATGATCATCAATCAGCAGCCATCCTTCTCAATGTTGGATGCTACTTTTGGGTTGTCTTGGGATATAGTGTCAGTGCCACACAAGCTCTATTTTTTCATGATGTATGTGCTTGTGCAGTTGTCACTGTTAACATTGGGGGGGGGGTTCTCCTCAAATGCTGTTTTTTTCACAAATTGATTTTTTCTGCAAACATGCAGGTTCTCCAAATCTGAAGAACCCATAAGTGTGGCCATGGCTGGCCACATTGTATAGATTGTTTTGATTCACATAGAGGCCATTAGACATTTGAAACGAGACGGGTTTTTAAGCATACCAAAAGAAAAGACAAAATGTCACTAAATGCAAGACCTCCAGGTTTTTTGGCTTAAATTACATCCTCTGGCTTTTCACTGACAGATTTGTAGACTCCCACATAAGTTCTTACTTCTATTGTTTGTTCTTAAGAACCCAACTATTCCTGCATAACATAAGCAGATTGGCATACCCAGCACATCTAAGGGTGTGGGGAGCAAATGGTGCTGCTATATAGCAAAATCTGTTTTCTGTTATTCTATATTGTGTATATGTGTATGTTCTGAACAGCATGTGAATTATTCCAAACAAGTTATGCATTGTGAACAATGTGCCCTCTTTAGCATCTCATAATATTTTAAAAAATACATTTTTTTAAAAGGCAAGCTGTACCAGATAGCTATTAAAAGAATAGTAAGAAGTTCAGAAATGTTGCATATTTTCCTGATAATCAGGATCACCATGGATTGAATCCTACCAACTTTTCCATGGGCAGAGGAAGGGCAATCTTGACCAGTTTCCTTCCTTGCAACAGCCCTGCGCATTTAGTCCTTTCTCTATATGAGTCCCATTAGCTTAACAGAGCATTCCATCAAGTCAAAAGGGGGCTTTCCTCCTTTGTGTGCTAGTTAAAATGCTTACAGGGTATTAGTATAGGTCAGAGAGCTTAGCATAGGGGGGGAGATCAAGAGAACTCTCCAGCTTGCAACATTTTGAATTTTTTCATCATTTTCCTAATTATGGTATTTTTGGATCAACTGAACAAACAAAAAGCCAACAACCCAGTTGAACATGCTACAGTAGCCAGCAGAACAGAGAAGACATGTACTAGCCATCAAGTTCTTCTGTATTCCTGCCTAGCACATCTTTATGCAGGACACCTGTTTTATTAGTAAGAGGAATGTTATTGCAAAGAGGAGTGAACAATTTCACATAATCTTTGTGTGATGAAGTTGTTCTGTTACTGTGTCGCAAGTCACACCTGACTGTGAAAAGGATCTTTGATCTTCTGGATGGAGAACAGGAATGCCTGTGCAAATGTACCAGGGTACACTTCAAAGGCCTAAATTACCTCTTGGCTGGAACAGAGTTTTCCTGAGCCATGAGAGACAAAGGCTGGAAGATTCCCCCTCGGGACTTGGCCAGAGAACCATCTCTGGGCCATGGGCTCCCAAGATAAGGACAAAGGGATCCCAAAGGAACGTTTTTAGCTGAGAAATCTCTGTAACTGAAGTTTGTTTTCATTTCTTTGTTTTGAATTTTTGCTATAAAATCCTCGAGAACTCAGCTGGTTTGGAGTTATTGGAGAAAAGAACCCAGGTGTTTCGGAAACAAGCGTGGATCTCCCAGGCTTGATTTCGTCAGATAGCAGAAGCAATAGAAGAGTTGATCTCCACTGATCCTGGCTATCCGTCATACTTTGTATGCAAAATTTGTATAAGGAATTAACGTTTTCATTAAAATGGTTTCACTAACATTAGGATCACATTGCATGCATATGCACCAATGGCAGATCTGGTTCTCATTTTATTTATTTATTTTATTTTTGCACTTCTATGCCACCCAATTTCCCACAGGGCTCAGGGTGGCGTACAACCAAAATGTGACGTATGCTAGTCCAATATCAATATTAAAAAGACCCCTGTTTATTGGTTGAACACTCGAGTACTCAATATGAAATCTCTCTGTTGAGGGCCCTGTGGTGTCAGTTTGGATAACTTATTTGCACTGCCAGTCAAGTTTGTTCAGAGAAGTCAGATTCATTCATCCAAATATCTTGCCACTTTACCATGAAGTGACTGATCATTGTTGTTAACGATTTTGTGGAAATATACCACAAACATCAAAGACGACTGAAAAGCTGAATTAATGAGACCATAGAACAAGGATGGAAATTTGCTGTATAACTTTCAGTAGTTATTATTTTTGGCAAGAAATACCTGCATTTAAGAAGTCACAATGTGCTACTGAAGCAATGTTGCTATGGTGACAAGTTCATTAAAGCACTAGGGGGAAAGCTAACCTGCATTCAGAGTGTTAGAAAGATGTCATTTATAATAAGTCTTAATACAATAAAAAGTCAGAATACTGTGGACTTATGTAAACAAGCGTCTGTTAGCTTATATGAGGGAATAAATTAAAGATAGCCCCATGTGCTGGTATTTCTGCCAACTCTGTAATAGATTTCCTTGAACTTGGGATTCTATCTGAATTTAATCTAGATAGGATAATCTTTGGTTTAATTGGCTTCTTGCTCCTTTTCCACCCATCCATGTGTTTATTTTTTCCCCTCCCCAACCACTCAGTACTCCTCACTATAGGAAAGGACACTGAAAAACTATAAATGGTCTTAGATGCTCTGTACTTTGAGCATTCAAGATTTGTTTCAAGAGGGCATGTATAGAACTCTCTTCAGCTTATTGCTCCAGAAGCTATTTTATCATAGTACAGAATTTAAGAATCTATAGAAACTACTGTATTCTTTCTTCACTTCCCCCTTTTTCAAGTTCTAATAGTGCATAGCTTTGTTGAAGGCCATTAGCAAGTTTGTGCAATCTCAGTAAGTGAATACTATAGCCACGTAGAATCTGGTGGCTTGGTACTCATGAGTAGAAGAAAGTAGAATTTTCAGTAAACATATGAAATGGAGAAATTTAAACATGTCAATAAATATTAGAGCAATATGATTTTGCATTCCCACTGTGAGTAGGGGATAAATAAAAACAAATTGTAAATAAGACTGGACAATATAACTATAATATATATTTTTAAATGAATTGGTTCAAGTGTTCATTTTAACTACCGTATATACTCAAGTATAAGACCACCCGAATATAAGCCAAGGCATCTAATTTTACCACAAAAAACTGGGAAACTTATTGACTCGAGTATAAGCCTTTGAACTTGACTCAGTAGCAGTTAAAAACAGAATATTTGGGAGCAAGATGAGATACAGTTGCTTGTCAGAGTTTGCATTAGGGATGAGCAGCTTTCCAGCACTCTAGGAACACAAATGTTTTCCTCCAAATGTAGAATAATTCTGGGATTCATAGCCACGCCAGCCTAAACTTTGCTCCAAAGAAAGTCTTTGTCTTCAGCAACATCAGTATTTGGCAGTAAACTACTGTATGAAAAATTGTATTCATCTAGAATGCAACACACCAATAACCCTTAGGAGAGAAATGCCTCGGTTTCTTTTAACACACACATAAACACAACCTACGGTAGTTGTAGTGCTATGCAGGGGGCTTTTTCAGCATAAAAATGTGCTGAAAAAGTCGGCTTATACTCAATTATATATGGTATATTACACACCAATTCATTCAAATGTTTATGAAGTCTTTCACCAGTTACCTGCAGTTTTTCCTCCTACATTCTTTTTATAGCATTTAATCTGACAATTTATGTGCTTCTGTTTATAATGTTTTTTACTTATATTCTATAACCCACCCATAAATAAAATGGATAAATCAATAAAATGAATAAAATTTAAAAAATTGATAGCTTTATTTATAGTTGGGTTACGGAAGAAAAGTAATGTACTTATGCAGTATAAGGCTTCCAATGAACAATGCAATTTTACAGAATTAAAAGAAAATGTCGACAACAAACTGCACAAGGCAAGATATACTATAAAGAAAGGAGTATAATTTTAAAGGTAGAAAACAATGCAGAGTACCGTAATACATGCAATATTACAGTAGACTACAGTGTATGCATCTTTACATGCCTAGTCTGGCTCCTCTCCAGTTTTCAACAAAAAGTTCTCATTACAATCTTAGTGCATTTTCAAAAGCCCTGCGGTTTCCTCATTTGTCTTAGTTTTGATTTGTGAATGCAGATACCATAAATTTTGGGTTGCCTGAAAATATCTCAGAATTAGAACTGACCTCCAGGTGACACAGTTCAGCTCCCCCGAAGAAATTATGGCTTTGGAGTGTGGATTTTATGGCATTATACTATGCTGAAGTCCCTCCCTTCCCCAACCCCTGCCTCTGCCAGGCTTTACCCCCAAATGTCCAGGTACTTTCCAACCCAGAGCTGGCAACCCTACATACAGTATTTATTCAAATGGAAAACTCATTTTTTTTCCACAGCAATGCCATCAAAAAACGAAAGCATATTCACAAAAAGGTTACAGTTACATTCAGACCAATGAACAAATGTGTCATGATCAGCCCCTGTTTGATTCTGCCATGTTCTAACTCCTGGCTGGGATAATGGAACCTGTCTTTGCTGATTTCCCCTCCCTGTTCTGCTTCAGCTACTTTGATTTTTCTCAGACTTGTTATCAGCTTGTTAGCCACCTGCTATTGTAGTTCTGTCAGTAGTGCAGAATATAGGTTGTTTTGACCCTCGTCGGACAATGCGTTTTTTCTTCCAACAGACTGTGGGACTAGAGGATGCTGCCTGCTTGGGAACTGGTCAGCCAAGGTCGGGTGACATGGGGTATAATGGTGACTGCAATATTGGCAGTGCTTAGTTCTGGCAATAGAAGTCAAAATGCTTATTCCTGATGCTGTTTCATAATAAAGAAATCATCTGAATACAGAGTCTGGTTATTAAATAGCCCGGGGGTGTGACAAAATGTTGCTTCGCTTGCTATCAAGTTGCAGCTGGCATATGGAAACTCCATAGCTTTTTCAAAGCTAGAGACATTGTACAGCTTGCCTCTAAAACCCCAGTCTCAAGCACTAACCAGCACTGATTCTGCTTCGCGATCTGATGAAATCAGGCTAGCCTAAAATGAACAAATACATTTTAAATGCACAATATCCATTAACTGTCATGATGGTGCCATTGGGGGGTAAATCAATTTAGCTTTTGGAGGCGCAGTTTTATCACTCTTAGTTGTGGCCTTGGAGTTCTGCGACTGGGAAGAGACTCCAGGTCGGACAATGTGAACTGTCTGCTTCTCATGTGGGGGTGGGGATCTTACACTCATATTATCAAGAGTTCCTGACATGTTTTCAATAAAAGCCTTGAACCAATCAAGTGATTTACTGTCTGAACGGGGTAGCTGACATTTTCTCCAGAAGAAGACAGTGCCCTAGCTTTCCTTTTGGGGTGTTTATGACACAAATGGGCGTGACATGACTATGTGTGCAAAAAAAGGTAGTGTTTGAAAATGTGCCATAGATGGATGTGACATTTTCCTGCAGACCTAGCATACTTATAAGATGACTAAGCATCACTTGAGGAAAGCATCTGAAGAACTTCCTCCTGCTGATACACCGAGCCTTCAGATTTCATTAACAAGCATAGCCCAGCATGCCTATGCGACAGCGTCTACAGTTGGCTGGCAAAGCTTGTTAGTAACGTCTGAAGGACAACTCATGCAGGTGATCCGCAAATGCTGTGGATGCAAAAACAGCACACAACTTTCTTCCTGCAGGAGTCCTCCTTGGGATGTCACTAACAAGCACTGCCAGCTTATTGAAGCCGTCTGGCAGGGCTAGTTTCTCCTCACTGTGAATGCTTTATTACATCAATCATCAACTGCAACATCTCCTTGCAATTGGTGCTAGGTCAGTGAATTTTATTTTCCATTCCCATATCTTCAGACCTTTTCTATCCCCTCCAATCATAAATGTAGTGAATTCAGAATTCAAATCAGATATCTGTATCTTCCCCAAGAAACATCTGTTGAATTGCAAAGTGAGACAAGGGGTCAGCTGCCTTGAAAATCTGATTGGTCACATCTGTAATGCTAAAAAGTGAGCATTCAATGGCTGAAGTATGTTAGTATGTATTTGGATTTCATTATTTAAAGTCTATGATTTAATAGCTTTAATTGACAGATATAATGCACAAGTACAATACATTCTGGAAGAAGTTTTAGATTTTATAAGATGAAGATAATTGTAAATGAAAAATCAAAGCAAACTGGCACGGCTTCACAAATGACCAATTAACCTTTCAACTCTAAAATTACAGATGGAATTCTGACCAGAGTGACTGAAACAGCTATAATGATTGTTAAAAGAGAGTAATAAAATTAATTTGATAGTTTCAGATTGATCTCTCTTCCTTCTTTTTCAAGCCCTTTCCCTGAGGTCTCACTTACAAGGGCATTCTTCCTTACTTTCTGCCCATTTATGACTAATGCATCATTCAAAGGGATTAATATTTTCCTCTCACTTTAAAAGTCACAGTTATCATACCTCTTATGCGTTGAAGGAGATAGGATATTGAATACCGTGCTCAAATTGAAATGCAATGTGGTGTAGTGGTTATAGTGTCAGACTGGGATCTGGGATCTGGTTCTAATTCAATTCCTACGCTGCCATGGAAGCTTACTAGGTGACCTTGGCCAGTCACAGTCAGCGTAACCTACCCCACTGGGTTGTTGTGATGGTATAATGGAGTAGAGAAGAAATATGTAAGCCACCTTGGGTTCCCATTGAGGAGAAAAGTGGGGTATGAAGGAAATAAAATAAAATAAATAAGTGGGCAGTATAGACAAATTGCTGTTTACTAAGATACACTTGCAAGGCTGCATTTTTAATTGCCAAATATTTTGTACCCATACTTCAGTCTATTAAAAGGTGCTTCCCCCCCTAAATAAACACTACGAAAAACTGAAATAGTATATAATGGCATCCAAAGGTACATTCATATACATCAGTTTACCATATTTCAAAGCAACAATTTTCTCTGCTTTCTCAAATCAGTAGCTACAATTTCTTAACTCTTCACTGCATCTATTTTGACTCTGGTGGAACTAAGAGAATTTCTAAACTTAATTACAGAACTGGAACATGTGCTTTAATTTTCAGTTCCGCCTGTTAAATTGCATCTTTTAGTTAACACTGCCAGTTCATCGTTGTACAAAAGTGTCCTCAATGTACCACCAATAATTTCACCAAAATTGTTTTGTATTTTTTTAACAAATGTGTTCCAGTGGTCTTGTACATCAGTAAAATACTACACATTATGAATTTTAATGAAGCCATTTTTCAATATTGCTTTTTGCAACGTGTTGTGAAATGTTAATTCTTAATTTAGCAGCAATCTTACAATGGATTGTTGTTTGTGGTGAATTGTGATAAATACTGTGGTAAGTGCTTTATTATTATCTCTTTCCTACATGCATGGAGCTTCCTGTAGGATACAGCATTATGTTAACAGTGAGCCTGATTAAAACCTTCATATGGAACTCTGGAATACCTCTTGTCATTATAAATGGATCAGCTACAGAGAAAGAATCCTCATCATAATGCTGAATATATTATAATGTACTAAAGAGTGTGCTATTCACACTCAAGATATGACCCTTCTTATCCAAATATACATGGGTATAACACCAGACTATGAAATAGAAATCCATTTTAACTGAAGTATATTTCAAGTTGGTTCTCGAAATCTCTGAAAACATACTCACCAGCAATTCAAATATAAAAATGGGTTACAGTCATTGTGAATTTGAAGGACAATTTTAGTGTTGTAAAGACACTTGACTTTATGACAATTTTATGGTAGTCAGCCATAGAAAGTGTAGACAGATATTGGCATTAGGCACTGACCTCAGAGGGCCAATGTGTATGAATTCAACCCAAGAGAAATCTTCAGCACAGTCCTAAGCAGTGACCCATTTTAGCCTGTTCAGTTCAACAGACTTAGAAGGATGTAACTTTACTTAACACAGCACAGCCTAATACCCATCCATACAGAGCAGTGCAGTTGGGTGGGAACTGCATGTATTACATACAGAGCTACACTACAATGTAGTGTCCAGTGCAGTGTACATGATTCACATTCCCCTGCAGGGAAAATCTACATGCACAGTACCCTACTGTATAAAGAGATCCTGATTCACCAAAGGATCAGGATATGAAATCAACGCTAAAGTTCAAGGTCCTTTGCATAACAAAAAAACCAGCAACCCCTGGAAGCAACACTAACTGCCCCAACAATATTTTTAGCCATAAATTCAGAAACAGATCTTTTCATCTGGTTCTTGAACTAACATGTATCACAAAATGGGGGTGATGAGGGACAGATTAAAAGGAACAGATTAAAAATTGGCAGTGTTTCTTTGGGCATATACTTCACGTAAACACATACCAAGATTGATAATTTCTGCAATCTAACATTTCTCCAATGAAGCATAGCTAATATGTTTTTAAAATATGATTTTTTTGTTCTCTGCAATTCAGAATGGTAGTGTAAAAAAGTTATCTGAATGAGTATTACAAAGTTAATACAAAAATGATATAACCATGAAATTACATCATAAGTAAAGACTTGATACTTCGTTCATTTTTCTCTACATTTAACAGCATGGAAGTTTCTCCTAAATATACTGATAATCTGAAATGTTAAAAGTGATATTTTACGAGTGCAGATAACCAATTAAACAATGGGCAGCAAAATCCAGTTGGGGTGTGAATGCTCTGATGGAGCATTGCACTGACACATTTTCCCCTTCTGCTGGTGCGAGGGACACCCCCTGCATCAGAGGGGGGGAGGCATCAGCAACTGGCTGCCCCTCAGCTATATGGCCATAAAACTTGAAAGTCCAGGTCACCACGGACAAATGCCGGCATGGGAGGGGGGGCGCGTGCAGGCCAGGGCATTACCAGAGGTAGAGCCAACGTTAATCAGCCTCAACTGGAGTTCCAATCTGGGAACATCAGCCCTCAGAACTTCTGGCTCACGCTGCACTGGCAGAAATGGCAATTCAGGAGACAGGATGGATTTTGAGTTTCCCTCCCTTTTACACCTCCTGAAGCCCTTTTGGAGGCAGGACGGAGCTACCTTCACTGTGCTGCCTCCAGCAGGCACAGCACTCCCCCCACCCCCAAATTAATAATTAATTATTTATTTATTTACTGTTCCAATATTTACTGTTCCAATACCATATCAGTATACTAATAAACTCTTGTACAAACTGCTTCTGGACAGTTTCTATACTTGCTGTCAAACCCAAGTAGGAATATACTTGGATGCATTTGCATCTTACAGATTTTGCAATAAAGATGGAGTACAGTAGGCCAGACAGTTAATTAAATTATGAAGACATTACATTTGTCTTCACAAAACTAAGTTTACATTCTGATACTGTATAAATAGTTGCTATGACATGCAAAGATGTAAACAGACCCTTATTGATGATAGATTTTTGAATAATGCATATTTAAACACTTACATTAATACTTCTAACAGTTTGATACAGAACACTATTCAGATGGTATACTTTGAAACATCATTATTTTACCAACGACAACATGCAGAAATATATTTTCTATATCTATATGCTATCTATGATCTATTGCCATACAGATAAGGTGTATTTTGATATTAAAATGTTAATACTTGTTCTTCTGCTAATTGAAGCCTAAAGTTCATAGCCACGCAGGAAAATATTATCAGGACCCAATCTTGCAATTCCATATCATCAATGGATTTTAAAATATTTACCGTTCCAATCATATACCCCCCCATAGTCTGGGATACATTTTAGTCTGGGATACATTTTAGTGAGCACAGGAGTAAACTGAGGGTGAAAGGGTGAAAATTCAAAAACAAGAAATATACCAAAGTGCTGCATAATATTTTAGTGCAGGATGTGGCTGAGTTCAGACATACCACAATATCTTGGTTAACAAGTCTTATCCTTACTTCACATGCTCTGTGCCCTGCCTTCTTTCCTTCATCAACTGCAGTTCAGTTATGTACTTTTACTTCCTTTTCAACACAAACTACCATAAGTCATTACAGCTGAATCAGCTTAAGTATGAGTTGCATTAGCCCTTCAAAATGGAAAGTATCAAACATTGAACTCCTGAACTAGAGAACAAATGCAAACCAAAGTTTGGATGTTACAAACTATGTTATCGTTTCTACAAAAGCAGAATTACAGTATGTGATTGGAGAATATGAAGGAAGAAGAGAAAGTGTCAGTATACGGGGCAATCGCATAGCATGGTTTGGCATTACAATTGAACCAAACTAATGGATTTGATCTTCTGCTCCCTTGAATGAGAAACTTGTGTCAATGGAAAGTCTATTATTTCTTTTCATTTAGTATAGCCCCAGATGTAACATCCCTTGCTTTCCAATCCTCAGGAGTGGATTTTGGGGGTAAATTGATTTTGCAGGATTGGAGACACCAAAAAGCCTTGCTCTCCAAACCGATACTGCTTTTATCAGTATCAGCCAGTACCAGCAAATAATTCTAGCCATCTGGATGTGCTGCATATTAAAGTGCAAAGATGATGATCACCAACTTATTATTGACCTACAGGAAAATCTATATATATGCACGCAAAATACCACTCAGTGACTGACTAACTCACTCATCAAAAGAACTCAAAAACCACCGAAACTACAAAGTTGAAATTTGGAACACCGGTTTGTTATGTGCTTCAGGTGCTAAGAAAGGATTTTCCAAAATATTCTCTTCCACTCGACTTATTAGATATTTACTGTTCAACTCTGGCCATCTGCATGAACATTCTAAGGGTGACAGTTAAACACCACGAGCTTCATGTCCTTCAACATGATATTTTTGATGGTTTTTGAGTTCTTCTGATGAGTCTCTCAGTCAGTCAGTGAGTGGTATTTCACCTTTATATATATAGCTTCGTTTCACAGGACATTTTAATGAAGGGCTCTTTGAAGCTCTAACTCCATTTGTCACGCCAACTGCATTCTAACACCGCCCTCCTCAATGCATACGAACCTGTTCCTTCTGCTGAAACCGTTTAAGGGAGAAAAGGAATTAAATGCAGAAAGCGATTTACACATTGCATTAGAAAAAGACAACTATAGAAAGCTGCTGCAAAATATGCGAAAACCAACCTGTCAGTCCACAGACAGGCTGTGAGGAAATATGCTGCATGTCCAAAGTTCACAAACAGGTTGTAAAGAAGTATGCTGAATGTCACCCCAAAATTCATAGAGAGGCTGTGATGAAGTATGCGTAGTGAAGCACTGGTATCCTGCTAGTGTCTTCATAACCCAGGTTTGACAATTGTACCTAAGTTCTTATGTGTACCAGTTATCAGTACAACCTGTATCAAGAAGTCAGATAAGGTTTCCTGTCACCTGTAATCACCACTATCCAGACATCTGTATCCACTGTTGCTGAAATGTCTTTCTACACCTACCTCCCTTACCTTGCCAGCTTAGTCAGTGTTCTTTGAATAAAACAAATTATTCAGTGTGATACTTATTTTCAGGTAAACTGTATTTAGAATTTTCTGGCAGCTGCAATTTAAATTTGGTTGTAACTGAGAAGTACTTACCCTGCTCAGTTTACTCTCCCAATTTAAAATGCAGAAATTTTGTATCAGAATATTATATTCATGCAACATTTACTATCTTATCAAAGGCACTAGAGACCCCAAACATTTTTAATCTCATACTTACCATCCAGCGTATTTATGATTATTTACTTACATTATTAGTGCAAGCTTGTGAGCAAAATTGTTATAATTGTATCTCCTGACATTTTACATACATCAGTGATGTCCTTTTCAATGGTCTTCTTGATCTACATAGGTCAGTTGTTCTTACTTTTTATAGAATTGAATGGAATGTTTGCCCAACTGAAGCATTTATACAGCTATATTGAGATTGAGGGGCAAATGTCACAGTGGCTGGGAGGGAAGAATTATTATGAAGAATTAAAGATTGCGTAGCATTTCCTAACCTCATGGATTTTTACTCTATCTTACCTGTTCTTAAGAGCTGCATCTCCTGCTAAGATTATAGGAAAATAAAGAACAGTGAACTACTTTTAGCTTTCCATCTGGATAGTACTTCTGCTATTTTAAAATAAGCATAAAGGAATTTGAGAGGTGTTTTGAGTAGAATGTATAAGTAGATTCTTAGGGAGCAATTCTGAGTACTAAAGAATAATTATATCTGGAAGACAAAACAAAATTACAAATAGTTTAAAATTGCTGTATCAAACATGAAATCCAAATTCTACACTGATAGATCATTGCGGCAGGGGAGGAATAAGCATCAGCCCTCCTCCCTGGTGCCAATTGGCTGGAAATTCACGTGATGATCCCGTGTCACATGACAAGGGAGCTGGGTATGCCTATAAAAGGCAGCGCTCGGCCAGCTTGGCCTCTTTCTGAGGCCAGAGAGTGAGTGGACCCACCATCCCACCCTAGGTTTCAGGTTTTGGTTAATTGTTACTGTACTTTGTTAATTCTTTGTTGCAGCTCGGGCGGTTTTGGGGCATAGGAGCACATCCATATTGGGAAGGCAGAGCTTGCATGTGAGACCTTCCCGCAGTGGGGGCCTTCAATAAGAGGTCTAGGGGTAGTGGAGGACCTGATGGTGCAAGCCGTGGAGGCTCTGCTTGAGAGCTCACTACCCCCCAGTAGGAAGGGATGTCACTAAATGGGTATGTGCTCAAGTGGCAACTAGTAACTTTCTGTCCCAGTCCCCTTGGGGAGACGGTGCCAGGTTCAGCAATTGCTGCTTGAAGGGCCCAGGTTCAGCGGTTGCTGCCCATATGCCAGGTTCAACATTTGTGGCCAAGAAGTGCTCCTTATGCTTGCGCAGCCTCCTATGTGTTTATTAATAAATGGGCTGCGGCCAAATTTCTATTCCAACTAAGAACTGTGTCAGTGGTCAATAGAGTGAACATCCACACATCTACATGCAATTTTAAACAGGTAGAAAGGAACAAAATATCAATGGACTTTCTACCTCTTCTACATCTTCATTTCAATATTAAATGAACTTCCAAATTAACCTTTAAAGTGGAATACTTGCAGAGAACACAATTTATTTCAATCTTTTAAGTGAATTGTATGAAAAAACTCCATAAATTTTCAAGAGATTTGGCTTTTGTAAATAAAGCCCTTTGTTCTAAGGTTTAGGATTGAACAACTGTCCTGTGTAACTTTTTAGTACATTTTTTAGGGAGTATGCTCTCAAATTAGGTGGGATTTACCTTCAAGCACACATGAATTGGGCTATATTGTTTTATTTATCTATTTATGAATGATACTAGTATCTCTAGGCAGCTTACAAATGTTGAGAAAACTATAAAAATCACAATAAAACACCATGAATAAAATATAACAAATAAAACAGCAATAAAAAATCACATTAAAATAACCCCAACTCTCCCCCTGACCTGCAGTTCTAGAGGGGATTTCCAGAGAGGTACCTCTTCCCACCAAGTTACGGGGGTGGGGTAAGGACACTGGGGGGGCTTTTTCAACCAAATGCCTGGTTGAAGAGGCAAGTCTTCACCATGTGGCCAAAACCCATAACGGGTAGATGCATGAATCTCCAAGGAGAGACTATTACTAAGCCTGGGGAAATCATGGAAAAAGCCCCCCCAGTGTCCTTACCCCACCCCCGTAACTTGGTGGGAAGAGGTACCACCACCAGCAACTTCTCCTTGACCTCACTGCCTGGATAGGTACAAATGGGCACAGGTGCTCCTTCACGTAGGCAAGGCCCAAGCCTTTTAGGGCTTTGTATGCCAATGTCAACACCTTGAATAGGACAGGGAATGAATTGGGAACCAGGCCAGTTCCTTAAGGACCGGCATGATGTCCATCCATTCAGATGTACTGGCTAACAGCTTAGTTGCTACAGGCTGCACCAATTCCAGCTTCCAGACTGCCTTCAAGGGCAGCCCCACATACAGCTTAAAACATGCAGAGCTGGCAAACCAGATGTAGCCACTGCCATCTCTCACAGTAGCTAACAAGAGTCATAAGTGTTTATCCTGCTTGTTGCTTTCAAATGACATGTTCTTTAATGGTCCAGGTCACAGTAGGGGCTTGGGAATCCTAAAAAAATTCCCCAGATGCAAGCAGCATTTTGTGTGTCTTCTCACTGTTAGTTGCTGTCGGTGATGAAGCGAACTGAACTGTAATGGAACAAACTCCTGATGAGGACAGGGTGGTGTAGAATAAGGGAAGAAGCTTCTCTTTCTCCTTTCCTTCTCATGAGATGTTAAATATTCCCTACATCTTTATTTTCACGTTTGGAATGCATACCTTAATGTGATAAGGGTGGCTGTGTGAGTCAGTAATATCATAAGGAATTTAAACTCTGTCAAAAGGCTAAACTTCTAGCAGAATCACTGAAGGAAGAATGATCACAGTTGAGACACGAGACTAACATGCATTACCCCCCTTCAAGGATTAGTGACACCACCACCAGAAGAGAACATACAGTTCCCGTGTTAATGGAATTATTGCTACTGTGCAGCAACAGTGGTAACTGGTGGAGGAACTTTCACAGACAACATTTCAACTAACCCTGGTTAGTACTGCAAAGAGGCAACTGTAAACCACCTCTGACCATCTCTTACCACAAAAACCCTATTGTGACTGTTACCATATGTGGAATAAGAAATGCCAGATGTTCAAGCTGAATTCAAAAACGGAAGCGGCACTAGAGATCATACTGCAAAGTTGCAATAGCTACTGGAGCATTTCAGAAGAAGATCAGCTTGCGTTTTTAATTACATCAAAGTTTTGGGCTTGTTTTGATCATGAAAAGTTATTGTTAGTTTTAAAAGAGATGGATGTTCCACAACATCTGATTGTGATGTGCAACAATTGATGTGGAACATGTACTCCAGACAGATAGGGCAGAATACAAAGAAATAAAATGGTTTCTACCTGGAAAAGGTGTCAGAAAAGGAACATTAAAAATTGAGACATGCAGATGACCATGTAGCACTGGCGAAAAATAGTGGAAACTTGGTCTTTTTGAAGTAAAGTTTCATTTAGTCTCCATCTAGCTGTGCAATCCATATTTCCCTAGTCATCAATCAATACTAATTTAAGATTCAAATGTGTTTTGATGTATAATACCGCTCCATTTTTCTTTTTAAAACTAGCTGAAATAAATTCTTCATCTAAAGATTTGTGGGGAAAACATTTTACATCCTTACTTCTAATGCGGGTTTCTTGTAAACAAATTACATCATGTTCTAGTTTTTTCAGATGGTAATTTTTTCTTCTCTTTTGTGGAGCATCAGCCCCATTTGTATTCCATGTCAGATATTTGTAATCCACATTCAGGTTCCTGGTTATTCGAGTCCATTAGGTTTCCCTACTTTATCTTTTTTTGTTTCTAGTTGTTCTTGGTCTGAGTCTTCTGAAATCTCTGGCTCATTCCGCACATGCAGAATAATGCACTTTCAAACTGCTTTCAGTGCTCTTTGAAACTGTGTGGAATGGCAAAATCCACTTGCAAACAGTTGTGAAAGTGGTTTGAAAATGCATTATTTTGCATGTGCGAAAGGGGCCTCTGTGTCACAAAAATTATTTTCATATCTTTAAAGGAATAGTTTCATCCTTTGAATTATATTCAATCTGAATCTGCTGCTGAAAATTAAAAGATACACCCTCCAATTTTACAAAGAAACCTTATCTTCTTCTGTTTCAATTTCTCAATTAGGAAGGGACTCTTTTCTCTTTAATGATACTGCAATGGGTATTTCTTTCAAACAATTATGTCCATTTTATCAATTTTCATTATCATATCAAAATGATGTTGTAGAGTAGTATCTCCCATCCACTTCATTACAAACTGAACCAGTTTATCTCTTGGAATTGCATTGCAGCATATCTTGAATTTACAGCCCAATTAGTGATGGTGGTGTAGAAATCTGTTTATGGAGGTGGCGCAGGACTGAACTGGTGGATTAGCTGTCCCTGGGGCACTTACCCAGTGGAGGGGAAAATCCACTGGTAGGCAACTGCCATGGCCCTCCACAACAACCACAGCACAAAGCACCACATCAGCACTCCTGCACCCCCAGTACCTCCACTAATGGAAAATTTTTATGACTCATTCATCCACTGCCCAGGGGCTCTGGATTGGGCTTTTAGTCTGTAACTTGATCAACTTCTGTCTCCATATTGTTCTTTGTAACCCTCAGGAGGTCTGCCAAGACTTCCACTGCAACCCTCAAGAGATCTGCCATGACAATAGCAATGCAAAAAAAATTGGGGGGGGGGATGAAATATGTTTTTACCTTTGTTTAATACTATCTGCAGTCTCAGGCACCTGACACTAAAAAAAAGCAAGTGTCTTAAATTATCCACAGAGATGCGGCTAAGTCTCCTTACATTCCAGGGATTTCCATAGCAGCCAGTTCTCGGTATTTAGACAATAGAGTGGCAGGAAAGGGGGGAGCCAGTTTATTTATATCTGGTTGAACTTTTCCCATATCAGTCTTCTTTCAAACATATTTTTGTCACACAAAAGGTCTGGATTCGATTAAAATGAATCACAGGAATACTCCCTATTTTTGCACTTGTTTCCAGCTTCTGTCAAACTGTTTTTAGTTCTTGCTCCCTCCACCCTTTTAAAGTCCTGTTCTGATTCATAGTTACTAGAGAAAAAGATGTAGAAAGGTTTGTTCTAAGGAACTGGAATCTTCTTTTCATAAAGATCCTGGTATTGCTCCAAAAATACGTTTACTCCAGCCAGCACTAGAGGTTTTTTTTCTTTTCTCAGATTCTGGTTGAAATGAAATCTAGGAGACTTCATATTTTGTACAAGTGCTTGTACCAGCAGAAGCCAAACTGAATATTTGATGCCTCATGATCCCCAGAAGTGCATAATAAGTTAACATTTTTCTCACCACTACTTACCATTGTGGTACCTGAGTGTCTTGGAACAGAGCTAAAAACGTTTTTCAGACTTTGAATCTGGACAAAGTCCAGGCATACCTAGTTCATAAGCCACAACTCAATCAATAGCAGGGCCTATAGCCAGTGGTGGGATCAAAAAATTTTAATAACAGGTTGCAATGGTGGTGGGATTCAAACAGTTGCACCGTCGCACACACGCACCTCCAGTCCCTATTGGGCAGGGAGGTTGCTTTAGTAACCCCTTCTCGGCACTCAGAAAAAATTAGCAACCACTTATAGAGAAGTGGTGAGAACTGGTTAGATCCCACCTCTGCCTGTAGCAGACTAGAAACACCTTCTGGTTGTGATATGTTGTAATAGCACTCAAGAAACGCCAAAGTTAGCTGTTTATGGTGAACCCACAGTACTACAAAGATAAGGTGAGGGAAACAGATTTAAAAGAGTTTCACTATTTGCAAGTCAGACACTTAGTTAATTAACTATATCAACACTTGGATCTGAAATAAATTGCAGGGTTACAGTGATTATTTTTATTTTACAATTTGAATTTGGATGCTGAAATTTGATCCTGAAGTTTAAAATGTAGATTTCAGAATTTAAACATCAAAATCTAAAATCTGACTTATCTGATTGATTACATATCACTAGAAATGATTTCAGGCACATTTATTATTATTTAATTTGTAGGCTACCTTTTTACAAGAGGGACTAATAGCAGCTTACACTGTTCCCTTCTCCCCCATTTTATCCTCACAACAAACCTGTGAGACTGTGTGACTTGGCCAAGGGATACACAGCAAATTTCCATGGCAGAACAGAGATTTAAATCTGGGTCTTCCAGATCCTAGTATGAATAGTCCTGAAAATGTAAAGTTCTCCCAAAATGTGAGTGAATACATAATACAACAAACTAAAGTAATCTTTTAGTTTTTTCAAACATAATTTATTTAACCAAGTTTGTTTTGGTCTATGCACCACAAATCAATGATCTCTGTATTCCAAAATCTTATTCACTGGTAGAACTTAATAGCATTCTTCAGACATTTGCAAAATGAATTAACAAAAAGGAGTGCAAGAAAGAGAAGCAGGATTGCAATTGAACTTATTCCCGAACTTACATATATTCACTGGAACAAAAATGCATGCAATTGTCACTGTACAATTAAGAACTCTGAAAAGCAGGATTCTGATTTGAGCAGAGAGCGACACCTGTCCATGCATCTGTACACAGGTCTCCATACAGCCCATTCAAATGGCTGGAGGTTGGACTATTACCATGATCCTATGACCATTTTTAATTCTTTCCTCTTTCAAACATATGAGTTTTAAATTATTATAATGACACCAATAAAACAGGCACAAAATAGTCAAAATATTATGATCCCAGCACCAAATCTTCACCTAGGCTAAGGCATTTTGGTCAGGAAGTTTGAGATCTTTTGAAGAGTCCACACAAAATAGTTGAAAGTGTGGTCCATTCTATTTTATCACAGGTAAGCCCTTTCAAAATGATAAGAACTTTGCAGGGTGAAACGAAAGATGTTCATATCTCAGTGTGTAGTCTATATAAGCCAGGAGAATAATGAATAGCCTGAATAGATACAGTATTTTAATAGATGGAACCTCTGTAGGAAAAATGGAATGAAACAGAGCTAAAACTCTCCCAACACTTCTGGGCATGCCAGAGTAAAAATTTTAACTAGAAAGCATATCTTTAACTAGAAGCTGAATAGTGTTCCACATCAGTTCTCATTGAGTGTATCATCTACTGAGATAAGCTTACCATACTGCACACAGTCAATTCTCTTTAAGGCATTATTCTTTTAAATGTAGTAACTTTAAAATGATATAAATTCACCACAGTTGACCCTAGGAAAAACTCTGTACAGGAAACTCTATTATTTTGGCTTCTCACTGTAGTGACTCCCACCCAAGAATGATGAAATGAAACACTGGGAAATCCTTTACCTTTATAACAAATATTTTTTTCTCTAAATTTTCTCCAGTGTTTGAGTCATGTTACCAAGAATCCACTTCCTAAATGTGGACCCCAACTTCATCTTGGTGGAATTGCCCTGGCAGCCATTTTAGGAGCTAGCAATTCCTTGCTTTGTAAAAACTAAGGTCATGGCTTTCTTTAGCTATGCTAATGAGTGCCCAAAATTTTGACTGGAGGAAATGATTCATGGATGAACATGTATTCTCACCATGAAGACATGCAAAGCCACACATCACCTCAGTTTATCCATGTAATTTTGTCAACAAATGCAAGTCCTCCTGAGTGCTCAATCTAATAATATCAAGGTACTAGCTGGGCTTGGTTACTTTTACTGACTTTACTTGAACATCTTTTACCAGACTGCCTGAGGCAGGGGTGAAGCTTCTACTCTGCCTGAATGCCATCACTTTTCACTGTCATTCTGGGAAGCCCTCTGCCCCAATTCAATCTGTCAATAAATCCATAAGGGTATCCTGGACTCACTCAGAACTTCTGGACTTCAATATTCTTTTGTGCTGGCTCCTATAATTATCACTGTTCTACCAGTCAAAGTTTTTTTGATGGCCTCTATAACGTAAGGCGCTTATATGTTCTGCTTTTGCGCTGCCACCAAAAATATGCTTTTCGCTGCCACCAAAAATAAATTAAAGCCCACAAAACTGATTCTAAACGGACACCACCTTTGTGTTTGGGGAAACACACTGACACAGACAGAAATAATAAACTGGAGCGGTTTATAAAGATGAATAAAACTGAAACGTTTATTGTTGGCTTTACAGAGCTTCTCAGGTAAATTGGAGAGGAAATAAGCGTATTGGTTGCAGAGAGAGTTTGCTTAAGCTTAACAGTTGCGGAGTGAGTTTGGTTCTTAAAGCTTAGCAGTTACAGAGAAATATTGTTTTTAAACGTAACGGTTTCAGGCACTTCACTTAAGATGTTACTTCACAAAAAGATGTTTCTCAAAAGATGTGTTGTTGGAGGTTTCACACTCCCACATAAAAATAAAACTTCAGTCCGCTGTACCTCACTACCAAAATAAAACACCCAGCCTACGCCCCGTGGGATTCAGGCATACAGCCTCCCTCTCCCACACTCCCAAAAACTGGCTTCTCTGCCACAGGAGCTGGGCCTTCCAAGACTGATGTTACTGTGATTTAGGACAGACCTATAGACTGCTTGAGGTTTCCCTCAAAGACAAAAACAAAACAAAACACCTGAGGGCGGACACGCTCCTCCAAATCTCAGGGTTTTAGATCACTGAATAGCCTCCTCAGCTATTCCTACCACAGCAGTGAGAGATCTGGTCTGATTCTCCTCACTCTGTCACTAAAAAGTACCCGAGGGCACAAACGCTCATACAGAGCCAAAAAGTCCAAAGACTTAAAATAAAGAACCCTTCAGCACTAGCGCTGACAGAATTTATAACATCTGCTTATTTTTCTCTGGCCAATCAGGGTTGGCCAGGGCTTAACTCTTTAAGGGGCGGTTCCACCCTGTAACCTGAATGCAGGCTGAATGCATTCGTCACAGCCTCTTTCTCTCTGCTTTTGTAGAAACTGCCAACTCCATTTTTATTTCTCAAGGACTTTGGGATGTTTCCTTACCACACAGGAGTGTCCCTCTGCTGCATTACCTACTTATTAATTCCCAGGATGTTTTCCCCAACACTGAGCTTGATTCCTCCCAAATTAATCACAGTTCTGGGTGAGTGTCCCAAACCCAAGTTAGAGAGTCCACACATATCTAAAGATCCATATGAATTATGAGCACATGTGATAACACTACACAACCAGATTTTTTGTCTCCCGTTTTACTGTATATACAATATATGTTCTATTTGGACATAAAGTATTATACAACAGTCAAGAACATTTCACATACTGTATCACATATTCTGAGGCCATCATCTATATTTCTTTGAAGAATAATCCAATACCAATTTGACCTTGTGTGGTTCCATGGAAAATTCATTAGTTCTGATTGGAATATACCAATGAGAAATGTCACTCACTGACTGACTTGATAAATTGCTGTCATTGTAAATGGAAACCTAAAATTTGGTACACCCAAAGTTCAAGAAACTCTTATTACAAGAAAATTCTGAAAAGAGTGTAACTCAACTCTTTCCCCTCAAATCAGAGGGCTTGACAACTGTCTAGCAGGGAAAAGCCAAGTCAAAGAGCTGTAGAAATTCTAATTTGCACACTATAGTGGCTTCAGACTGCCCAACATGGGATTTTTAGTGGGAGGAAGCAATATAAATCTGAAAGTAAGCAAAGATATATGTGGAATATGTTATATGCCTAACATTTATTAGACAGAGGAAGGCAAGATTTTTAGTGGCAGTTAGTAACATATTTATGTGTCTAGAAGGTGAGTTGTGTTGACAAGGAAATATATACCATAAATACTCATGTATAAGTCGATTTTTCAGCACATTTTTGTGCTGAAAAAGCCCCCCTCGACTTAGACACGAGTCAGCTGTATTATAAAATATTTTACGGTTTTTACTTTGTCGGCCACTAGGGGCGCAGTTTTTAGGCTAGCAGCACCAAAATTTTAGGATATCATCAGGTGACACTCTTGATGATACCAACCATGTTTGGTAAAGTTTGGTTCAGGGGGTCCAAAGTTATGGACCCCCAAAGGGGGTGCCCCATCCCCCATTGTTTCCAATGGGAGCTAATAGTAGAAGGGGCTACATTTTGAAGGTCCATAACTTTTGACCCCTTGAACCAAACTTCACTCAACCTGGGTGGTATCATCAAGTTAATCTCTTGCTGATACCAGCCAGGTTTGGTGATGTTTGGTTTAGGGGGTCCAAAATTATGAATCCCCAAAGTGGGTGCTCCCATCCCCCATTGTTTCCAATGGAAGCTAATAGTAGATTGGGTTACCCTTTTGATGGTCCATAACTTTGGACCCCCTGAACCAAACTTCACCAAACCTGGCTGGTATCATCAGGAGGGTCTCCTAAGATACTCTGAAATGTTGGTACTGCTAACATAAACATTCCTCCCCTGACAGGTTGTGTGAATGTCCCTTCTAAAATGACACCTGCCATGTGCAATTTTAAAAATATGTACACTAAAAATAATGAACTATTCTTTTAAAAAGCAGGGTAGTTTTGAGTCACAGTGAACAGGCATGTTCATTCCAGTTTTTCTTGTACGATCCATTGTTTAAAACCCTTCCTTACAAAAAAGCTAAGGTTTTTGTACTTTTAAAGTTATTGTTGATACCATATTGTTCTTGTTGACCCTCTTTTCCACTTACAGAGCCAGTTTACTGTTTTTCTTTGAAATAAATATTCAAAAACATTTAACCTAATGATGCCTCAATTAATGTAATTTCATTGGCATCTATTTTTTATATTTGAAATTTACCAGTAGCTGCTGCATTTCCCACCCTCAATTTATATGCGAGTCAATACGTTTTCCCAGTTTTTTGTGGTAAAATTAGGTGCCTCGACTTATTTGCATGTCGACTGATACACGAGTATATATGGTAGCTAAAATAATCTGCCTACTGTTCACATTCATGAATTGTTTTTACTTAAATTTTCCCAATCTCATTAATTTTTCTTTTCCTTTTACTAACATAACTTCTATTTACAAATGTCTTAATCTTCATAACAGAATAATGAAAAGAGAGAAAATAAACCCTGCTAATTAACAGTTGGGAAGTTAAAATTATTGTTAAATATGAAGAAATAATGTGGTAAAAGATTAAGTGAATCTTGTTCCTGTGCTGCAGTTTAATCAATGGTGCAAGATGAGGCTAAAACTAATTTGACCGATAGTTAAATGTTCAGAATGAGAAGTACCATCCAGATGATGTTACTAATATTATAAGATGACTGAATACATCATATTTGCATGAAATTGTAGTGAAATGCCTGTATTCCAGAAAGACAGCTTCAGTGCCCTCCAATAAGACTGTCATTTGCCACAGTTCAACAATTTGGATCCAAAGAACTCTGAATGGAGCAGAGTTCCTGGAAGGGACCTCTGTCAATTTCTATGGCCCCTTCCGCACATGCAAAATAATGCATTTTCAAACCACTTTCACAACTGCTTGCAAGTGGATTTTGCTATTCCACACAGCTTCAAAAGGCACTGAAAGCAGTTTGAAAGGGCATTATTCTGCATGTGCGGAATGAGCCCAAGTTCCAATGTAGCCCACACTGCATTTCTGAAGTAGTCACCACTGAAGATCAAGTGATTGTGTGAGCAGACATAGGAGAAATCAGCAGAAATCAGAGTCCCTTCTTATTCCACATATTGCACAAATGGAACAAGAATGCACACAGAGAGATGAGTTTCCAGGCTTCGCAACCCATACTATTTTAAAGGTTTTCTAGATCACAGACAAAAGTTTTGTGGGATGTAAGGGACTACTGCGTAGAATTGGCAAAAGAAAGAAAAGGAAGTATTCCTAAGCTAAAAAGAAAATCCATCTGCTTCCTAGATACTTAACATTGCTCTATGAACTCACAAGTATTTCAAAACTCCTTCAAGGGACAAATGAAATGTAAAACTTCATAAAAAATCAGCACAATCCTACCTATGTTTATTGAGAATTAAGTCCTGTTGATCTCATGTGCCTAAGGTTAAATTATTATACCTTAAGCCTATATTGTTGACGTTATTATCCCAGTATGGTTCAAAAACAATTTGAGAGATTATGATCTCCCTTTTATTATGGTGATTTTTAAACTATCATTACCATGTGGTTATTTTCAGGGAGGTGTTTACACTTTTTCATGTTCATTCATTTTAAACTGTCCCTCTCAAGTATAAATTACCTTCACGAAAGAAAAAGTCAGGAACACACTGAGCACCTGCCTTTTTCCGCCCAAAAAACTAATTGCAGATTTACAGATTCAGATGGGTGATTTATGTTATTGTAGGCACATGGGAATGCATGCATAAACACCTTGCCACAGCTCAGACTTCCATAATCTTAGTAGCCGCCTGGTATTGTCAATTAACATTTCAAAAATCCTGCAGGAGAGCCTAACCATAAATTCCTCATGTCACATCTGATTTGACTTCTAATGCTAAGGAGAAAAAATTATAGAGGGTTTATGACATATAGACAACACTATCCTAGTTTCATTGGGTTGTAACTCACTACTTTTTTTCAGCTAGATATGGAGCCTTCCTGCAGAGGAACAGACTCTTCTGCTGGAATAAGGAAGCATTTTGGAAAGGCTCCATTTATAGCTCAGGGGAATGGCTTCATTTTTGGCTAACATTATAAGTAGGATAATGCTGCTTGCTACTAGAAAACCTCAATCACTTCTTGGATAAGTTTATGTAAACAAAGGTGGGTATCCAAAACTGATTAATTCTGGAGCAAGGATTATCAATACGAGTGTTGGAAGAACCAGGTTCAAACCCCCATCCCACCATGAAGTTCACCAAGTAACCTTGGTACAGTCATGATCGTTCTGTCTTTCTTAGCTTAGCCTAACTCATAGGATTGTGATAAAGATAAAATGGAGGACAAGAGAATCCATGCATGTCACTCAGAAACTTCTAAAAGGGGAAGATAAAAGTATGATGTATAGATTCTGAAGCTTGCCTCAGATCATAGGTTTTCTAGATATTTTATGTATTTGTCCACTATTTTTCTATACCACTTTTTCAGCAAATTCTCAAAGGAGCTTACAGTTTAAATCAAAAAGATTAGAAGTGTAAAACTATTAAAACTACTTTAACATCCTGTAAACACAGCATGAAACATCATACAAAAGACATGGAAGGTGGTATGGCATCATTCCTTATACTAAACAGATTGTTCTTATTTTTCTTTGGACAAATTAACTTTAAAAGCACTATAAATACCATGGTTCATTGTGGGATGAGCATGCACTCTAAGGGTAGCAATGGTTTTCTCGCACCACCTTGAACACTAACTAAAACAACATTTTTTTTAAAGATACATTTTTAAAGATACTTTTGAAGCACCACTTCCTTAGGACAAAGGACCATTGTTGTTATTATCTATGAAAGCATTTTGTACAGAAGAGCTTTGGGATATGCTTTAAAGCCTCGCTTTGTTCTATATCCTGTTTGTGTGTGTGTATGCGCACGTGAACACGTGCATGTGCAGCCTTTTTTCATATCAACAGGATATTTATCCTCCTCAAAGAATGCTACTTCTGAAAGACATCTCACTTGCTGAACATTATATCCACTTTTTTTCCTTCTGATCTTCTCTGGTATATGTGACAAGATTATTCAAAAGAACAAAACTAGAGTTCCTGAGACCCTTAAGTTGTCTTTGTTCGTTTCAAGAAGAAAGATTGAAACTTCAGTATTGGCCTTAAATAAAGACACAGTGGTGGCAGACTCCTCTTGGAATTATACATAACTCTTATTTTTTTAAAGTTAAGTTTTATTTCAATAGCACCCATCCTGCTTAAGATGAAGAATAAAGTCATTCAAGACTCCGCTCTCTAAAAAAGAGTTAGGCAGGAATGTCCTATTGATAACAAGAATAAGACAAGAGAAAGTCCTTCATATGAGAAAGTCCTTGGTGCTTTCATCTCATCAGAAGGGGGAAAAAAGGTTTGCATGTTCTGATTTCTGAAGTGAAGCGATATCTCAACATTGTGCAATTGTCAGAACACCAAGATTAAGTGCTATATGAAAAGTTATAGAGGGGCATCCTGCTGACGATAAGAATACATTACGGGACAATGCATGCTGTAGCAATAACTTTTAAAAAAAATGTATTTAAGAGAAATTTCTTTTTTTAAATCAAAGACTTATACTTTAATTTAAAAATGCCCAGAAGAAAGACTGACCGTGTAACCTCCACCCCCATAAGCAGCACATCTGCTTATTAAACACATCGGTTTGATGTCTGAGAGGTATCACCAGGAAAAACTTAACATTTGATAGCTGTTGTTTTACAATGTATAGTGCAAACGATTACACACATTACTCAAAATATACATAAAATCTTTGTTTAAAATTTGAATAACGCTTACAGAAGTCAATGGGCATAGAAGGGTGTAGCTCTGCTCAGTATGGCACTTTAAACCATTTAAGATAGATATTTTTGATCATTTTTTTGCACCTCAAGAATTTGAATTATGGTTCAGTGAACTGCAACCCACGGCCAGGAGAATCAAAGTTCAAATTTCAGATCAATTGTTGATTTCTCATTTATGTTGAGACCAAATATCTTAGCCTTAGCTTGGTATCCGTGAAATGAAACCCTGATTATAGATTGTGTATGTTGCTTTTCAAAAAAAAAACTCTTGCTACAATCTTGGTAGTTTCTTCTACATCTTTATTCATTTTGTAATGCTGGCACACCATACTTGACATAACCTTCAATTCTGGTCAATAAGTAAATCAATCATCCTGAAGAAAAGGACGTGTATAAATTGTTGCCAGGAAGAGTCCAGCAATGGTATGACATAAGTTGAGGAATGATGATTCCCCCCCTCCCCCAAGGCTCGCTCAGCCCCTTAAGGTTTACTATTTAAACTGAGGCACGTATGTCTTCCAGAAAAAAAAAATTATATGACAAGGAGGCCTTTTCACATTAAATGTGATTGTTCTTCAAAAGTATCTATGCTCCTCTGGTTATTATGAAGTATATATTTTTTAAAAATAAAAGAAATTTTTCAGAATATCCAAGAGCAGACTTGGATCAGCTATATTTTTTATCCCACCAAGGAAACTTGAAATATTCCCTTTGTGACATGAATCCATGACTTCCGCCAGCATTTGACAAACAGTACTTTACTCTGGCAAGACAAAATTACTACATTCTCCGAACACAGAGATTACACATGATTCTTTGCCAAATCCCATGATCTTTGTACAACATATTGCCTAATCTGAGGGATATCATTCATATGGAAAGGGTAACAAATTTTGTATTCAAGCATATACAAAAATATACAACGGCTAACCCAAATGTTAACCATCAATTGAACATTGAGAAGAGAAATATTGTACGTCCTGAATGTTTATCAGCAAGGCAAATGATGAAATTTTATCCAATGAATGCTTTAATCCTTGAGGCTCCTCTCAATACAAGTAGAGGCTTCATTCCACAGATTTTCATTTTATCTAAAGTGCTTTTGTAATACTCTCACCAGAACATTTCAGATTGTACTTTAATACAGAATTAATCATTGATCATTGTCTATAAATATGACCATAATACACCAGCAAATATTTCTGCTGCGACAGGCATTCTTTAAAAAAAATTGTAGAAATTACTGCTTCTATATCCATGGCAATATACACAGCTCTAGAAACACTGAGAGATTATTTCCACCATTTAAGCATACATCTCCATGTCGTAATACTCCAAACATTGAGGTGCAAATTTTGCTCTCTTTTAAGAGCTGTTTTAACTCTTCCATCTTGGTTTCTACTTTTTATAGGATCCTCTTTGTTAATTTAGTGCTCCTGTAATGTTTTTTTTTTATCAATCTGCTCAGGTCACAAAGGAAACTTTATCTGGTAGAAGAGATTCTTCCACTAGAGTCTCTACCCTTCACTGAGAATAATGAGCAGGATACAATCTTACTATTTATTAGGGGGTTTTTTAAGGGGTTTTAGGGGCAGGAGGGTTTTACTTTTATAATAGTATTTTTGTGAGCTCTCTTATTGTAAATAAAATAATGTTCTTGTAAGTAGTAGCTCTACAAAATGATTTTCAATCATTATTCAATTAATACAGGAGGAGGTTCCAACATAGTGAACTCTCCTAGGGTCTTACATGCCCCTATAAAAAGCATTGAGGCTGGGAAGGCAATTACATAAATAGTTCATTATTGGAAACTCTTTCTAGACATGAAACAGATATTCTGGAAGCACATGTTATAGATCTATGTTCTGAAAACTATGAAATATGAAAATCAATATGGGGAGGAAGTAGAACTATCGCATGCACATTTTTATTATTTTCAGGGAATATGAAGTTTCACTAAAAATAATTATGACAATTAATTCTCTACCAATGGAACTGGTTGTGGATAATATAAAATTTTCAATTTTCAATATGTCAGATTTCTTAAGGTAAAGAAAAAATTCGGTTTTTCCTGCACACAATTACTGAAAAAAGAATCCAATTAAATGTTTAAATAATAACTTTATGCCTGAACGCCTAACTACTTCTTTGTGCTCTGTTATTCATAGAATGGTCTCTCCACTCATCAAAACTGCCCACATAGATTTGTGAGCCATCACTTTTAGCATAGGGTTCATCTGCTGATATTTGACAGAGATCATTTTTTGTTTCAAAATTACCGGTACACTTCTTATGAAGTGTCATCCGCTTTTTGAAGAAAAATCGAGTAAGCAGATTTTGATAGGTTGTCCATTTATTATAGAAATATTGTAAGAATTATAACAAGGAACTTGCCCCTTTAAAAGCTGCACAGAAAGGAATCTTCTTCAGGGCTCACTGTATCCCTTGCTGTAGGAATTTGAAGGTAAAAGTTAGGCCGTTTCCGCACGGCCAAAAGCAGCTTGGCGATAGCGGCGCATTACGCCAAATTCGGCGCATCAGCGTTCACACAGACGAAGGCGGACTCGCAGTGATCGCGGCCGCGAAATATGACGATTGCGCCGCGGGCGCTGCTTGAGCGGCGTCTCGCGGCGTTAAGCCTGCGCGCTTCTTGGCCGTGCAGGCCCGGCGCCATTGTGGCAGCGACAGCTCCGTGGCGGCTGTTACCAGTCTTGGCGTCGATCACATAGAGGTAGTTTTAAAGCGTTTTCTGAATACCGCAGCCCGGCGAGTTTTGGCGTTTTCGGCGGCGGTAGCGACTCTTCCGCCCTTCGCGTGACGCTCTGGCGGCTTCTTTTTTCCGTTGCGACGACGTCATATTTTGCCCGTGCGGAAACGGCCTTATATATGGTGATAGTTTTCTTTTTATGCAACTCTTAAAGGAACAGGTCCTGGCAATCTAAATAAGTGTATTGAAATTCTCTGACATGTTCTTTAATCAGCAGCTGTAACAGAATATCAGATACAACTATAGGATTACAGCAAAATCTACAGGAACAGAAAATTCTTCCCAATGATACAGCTCCTAGTCAATAGGTTGTGAGCTAACTACACCAAACTGCTAAGCAGATTTTTTTTTCTTTCAATAATTTTATTAATTTATTTGATCATTATATGTTATTTGGATTTGGAACAGAATTAAATATGGCAAACATTTCCTCGTGAGATATTTCGTTAAAATCAGAAAGTGTATGACTACAAGAAGCTCTTATCTTACAAACATTTTCTGTGCTCTGCAAGGATGTTATTGGCAAATAGAGGTTTTCTGATCTGGAAAATCAGAGGCATAATTTTGAGAGGTTTTCTATTTTTATTGTAAACCAATGTGGTACAGTGGTTGAAGTACTGGACTATGACTGAGAAGACTCCCCTTCAAATTCTTTACTATTATGAAACTCATTGTGTGACATTGACTTGATGCACAAAGAAATGAGAAGGCCTGGGGAAAAGAAGGAAAATTTGGAGAGAAAGTTTTTATCCCCTCTCTTCTAACCCTGTTTCAAATAGAAAATTTCGGAAAACACTGAAAAAGAAATCCCCCCTGTGAACTATTTCTGTTTTAGAATGAATTAAACACTGCCTATGACTTTTTCTTCCCCTCACTCAAAATGTATAGTATGAAAAAATGTGAAAATGTTTTCAATGTCTTCAGTAAAAAAACCAAGAAATTTTTTGGAACTCTGAAAAAAACCCTCTTATGAACAACTTTCTTTTAAAATGAAACAATGTTTTACTTGCTCTCAATACAAACATCTGAAGAGTGTGTTCAATGGAAAAATTTGACAAATTTGAAAAAAATGCTCTTTTTATTTTTACTCAAAATACATAATATACTATAGACAAAAACAGCATTTTGTCAATGGAAAAATCTGACAAATTTGAAAAAAACAATGCTCTTTTTATTTTTACTCAAAATTGTAATATACTGTATACAAAAACAGCATTTAAAAATGTTTTAATGCCACACTCTAAGTTGTCAGAGCTGGGTGTTAATGGAACAATATCAGAGTTCTTGAAAGCTTTTCATTTTATAGCAATTAGGGAACATACATATTATCCTGTGGGTCGGTGTGGATTGCTTCTTTCTATTAGTGCAGCTGGTGTGATCATAGAGGCCATTTCCAAACATCTCACTGGATATGTTTGCAAAATGTTTTCAATCCTCCCAGGCACTGGTTCAAACCCCATCTCACTAATAAATCCCATCTCACTACTAGCACACAGCTCACTATATCTGAAGGATGATACTAATGTACTTTATAGTATTATTACAATAATTTCTAATTCATAAGAAGTGATTTGAACACTAAAAAGCAATCCATTATATCGTAATGTCACCCAGAAAGTTCAATATCAGTTACCTTTCCCAAATTTGAGAAGTTGTAGCCTGGTTCTTCAGTTCTATAACATGGTGCTCTGCACAAAGACTCCTAGATTTGCTTATAGAAGACACGGTATGCCACATTTTTCCAAGATGCTTACAGTGAATTATGAGAAATACTCACATGTCACATATTTACAGTCCTTTCCTTGAGGATTAGCTTAACTATGTTACAGAAAAGAATCTGACCAAGAATATACATTAACAAAATAAATCTCACTTACAAAATAAGATACAAGAACCCAGGTTATATTCATTTATGAAAAAATATATACTTCAGCAACAATGTTTAACTCTATGTTGTGTAAACTCACTGTCCTCCAAAAACAGTAACTTTCCTGCAGCTGCACTTGTACATAGACTCCAAAACAGTGTGTCAATTATTCAGTGGACAGAACATCATGAGAGTCAAATGGTGGTAAGTGTGTGTGTCTCTGTGTTCGGGGTTTAGCAAAAATTACCCTGTTCTTCTTCCTACTGTGAGCAAAGCTACATTTTTTGCACAATTTCAAAAGATATTTTCGTACTTTTGGGGATCCCATTGAACTTATAAGCCAATTGTTTCCTCCCTCAATAAAACCATTGTTCTTTTCCACCTTTCAGACATAGGCCGTTTCCACACGGCCGCCATGCGCCCCCACGCCGCCAAGAGTTCTGCCGGCGTGGGGGCGCAAGCCTGTTCGCACGCAAGCGTGCGAGCAGGCCAAGCAGAGGCCCCCGCAGGAGAGGCGGCTCCGCACGGAGCCGCCTCTTCCCCCTTCTCCGCCCCACTCACGATGTCACCGTCGTCAACTGCTGGCCGTGGAAGCCCCGCCCACACTGCCCTCCGACCCCTGGAGGTCGGAGGACAGTGTAGGCGGGGCTTCCACGCCCAGCAGGCGACGACGGAGACATCGTGAGTGGGATGGAGAAGGGAGACAGCGTCTTCCCGGTGGCGCGGTTCGCACCGCGCCACCGGGAAGACGCTTCCCCCCAACAACAACCCTTTAAAGGGTTGTTGTTTAGGGCGGAAGACGCTTCCCCCCAACAACAACCCTTTAAAGGGTTGTTGTTTAGGGCGGCCTGACGCCGCCCTGGGGTCAGGCCCTGGGGGGAAGGAAGCGCAGTCAGTCAGAAGGAAGCGCGTTGCAGCAGCGGCGCCTGTGCGAACGGCAGCCTGGGGGTGGCGTTTTTACCGCCCCCAGGCCGTCGTTTTTGGGCCGTGCGGAAACGGCCATAGTTTCTTCTGATACTGATTCCCTCACACCAGCTTGAAGCAATGGGGTAAGAGGCAAGGGGAAAACTAAGCCAAATATACTATCTTATCTTGATGCTGGAAAAACAAAGTAGTTTGTTGCTTCCATATCTGCTGGAATACAGTATACATACAATGCAAAGAGAAAGAGTAAACAACAGAATACAGTGTGGGGGGAAAGCACTTAGCAGTCAGTTGAGAGCATAAACCCTTTCAAAGGTAGCAGTGCTGTACGCAAATAAAGTGAGAGAATGCTAATACACAGACAGCTATCCAAATCTTACTTGATTTCTAATGGGTTTTCCCTTCTGTCCTCCAAAGTGTATCAATGAAACTTTGGGATTCTGGCTTTCATTTTCAAGTTAAAGAAGAACTTCCAAAGAACAGATGGTATCAGACTAGATATTAAGAGTTTTATATTTTTACTGGTAAAACAACTGAAGATAAGATGAGTAAAAATGTTAGCCTGTGCTGTTTGTTTCGAAGAGCGTACTAATTAAGGCTCCTGTGTACGTTCAAACATTAGATCAGTAAGTAGTCCCTGCAATTACAGCAGAAATACTCACAATAACTCAGCCTATGCAGATTTATAACTTTTGGCAGTCCTGGCTCTTTACTGTAGCAGTCATAATTATATGAGAATCGAAGTGTGGGAGAGAATTATTTATACTCTATAATCTGCATCAGGAAAAAAAATTCTTGTCCTCTTTTGTTTCAAGGACCATTGTTTGAACAAGGATGAAAAACACACCATTTATTTTATACAGGTCAAATGAGGATACCAAAACCCAAGGGGCACATCAAATAAGTTGACATCAGATTAACATAACATATAAACTCCCCTTTTAAAAACAATACCATGACTTAGCTGTATCCTTCAGGCTGATTCCGCATGGGCCAAAAAACAGCGGTGTGAAAATGGTGTGAAAACAGTATAAACCCTTTCACACTGTTTTAAACCCTTTTACACCATTTTCACACTGTTTTTACACTGCTGTTTTTGGCCCATGCGGAATCAGTCTCAGTTCCAAGCTGGTAACATTGACCATCCCTTCAAGCTTGAGAATCACCAGTTATAATACCACACCCACCGGAGGCATATCTAAGGAATGTTATTGGAGTTTCTCAAGATAGAACAACAGATCTACAAAATGAACTCCACTACCAGGAAAAGAAACTCAAATTGTAGTTGGAAAGTAAAAAAATCGTCTAATTCCATTAAAAGTAATGGGCTGAGGCTGAAGTAACTCTGTATAGGATTTATTCAACATAGGATTCCAAATGGAATATTTAATTCCTAAATTGCAGAACAGACAGTATAGCTTCTGGCTATTTGAGGTAGGGGTTAAATAGAATGTCTGGAGTGAACTAGTACACTTTAAAAACAAACTCTAATTATATCCCACTTTTCTCCCCAACAGGGACTCAAAGTGGTTTACAACATTTTCCTCTCCTGTTTTATCCTCACAACAATCCTGTGAGGTAGATTAGACAGAGCATGGGTTGGAAAAAGACTCAGGGGCAGCACTTGGGGAAGGTAGAATTTGCTGAGGGAATGAAGCTCAGCGGGTCCACCCTCCAAAGTTGCCAATTTTTCCCCAGGGGAACTGATTTCTGTCGTCTAGTGATCTGTTGTAATTCTGAGAGATCTCTAGGCCCCACTTGGAGGCTGCCAACCATAAACGTATGACTGCCCAAGATTACCTAGGAAGGATATTGGCATAGTGAGGACTCAAACTGCAGGTTTTCCAGGTCCTAGTTTGACCCTGTAACCTCTACACCATGCTGGCTCTTTTATAATGTGGAAAGAATAAACAAAACTGGTGAACACAGTAGGATTATAAATTATATTGTGCATCTGTGGACAAAAGTCTAGTAAATTATTTAAATGTTAACTTCTGAAATTAATTGAACATATTTTAAGTTCATACATATATTTGGCTATAGTCATTCGGATCACTTTTCTCTCTGTGTTCAAGATGTTACTTTTCCTTATGTACTATTACTTAATTGATAATAAATTCATTTCCAGCATTAAGTAATCATAGCCTGTCCTTCAAATTTCTCTCTGGATCTGAGGCTTCCAAATTATCACTGTTTGCAAAATAGCATCAATGCATTAATAATCTATTTTTCTTCTTTTGGTTTTCTTTTTTGACTTTATTCAGAATTGCTATGCAAGCACAGTTTAAATCAGCCTGAAGTTTCTCCTGTACATTCCTCTTTTCTTCATTATCCAGCTTCCCACTGCATGCAGCTGCTTGTGTGCATGGATAAAAAAAACCTTCAATAAAATAATCCTGACAGAGATGCACCATAGCAGGATTCCCTTTTGTGCTGCATTCAGGCTCGCAGGCTTTTACACAGATGAGACTAGGTATCGGCAGACATACACAACAATAAAAAGATGTAAAATAACAGATGTTTACCATAGCAACAATTGGTTTTTTTTGCAGTTTAGAAAGTCTCCAAATGGTTCAGAGGACCATGGGGGTGAAGCAAAAACAACAACAACAGCAGCAGAAGAAGACGACGAAGAAAGGAGGAGGAGGAGGAGGAGGAGGAGGAGGAGGAGAGAATTGAAGTTTTTAGTGGAGTTACAATAATCAAGGCAATATCAACATGACCTTTGCCATCTTGTCCTTGTCAGTGCAGTTTCATTCATGTATTAGCAGAAAAATACAGAGTATTGTAAGTATGACAACAGACCACTCAACATGAAAGGGTATAACAGGTTTAATTGAATTTGCTCATCTTACAGTCACTTAGAATGCTTTACCAACATACTGACGTTGAGGTTTCATGCAATGGAACACAGTACTGCTGCTTTTTGAATGTGCCACTTCTAACAGTCAAGAATTAATAATGAGACTAGAGCTAGGCCTAAAACACATTCAGTATCAGCATTAACTGAGAGGGTTTGGGAGCAGAACAAAAACAGAATCACAAACAAGGGGATTTTTAAAGAAGAACTATGTTTTGAAGCCTCTGTCTTTATTTCATCTTTATAAAGAAGAAGAAGAAGAAGAAGAAGAAGAAGAAGAAGAAGAAGAAGAAGAAGAAGAAGAAGAACAATAAGAAGAGCAATAAGAAGAAGAAGAAGAAGAAGAAGAAGAAGAAGAAGAAGAAGAAGAAGAAGAAGAAGAGATTTATATCTCCCCTTTCTCTCCTGCAGGACACTCAAAGGGGCTTACAATATCCTTGCCCTTCCCCCCCTCACAACAAACACCCTGTGAGGTAGGCGGGGCTGAGAGAGCTCCAAGAAGCTGTGACTAGCCCAAGGCCATCCAGCTGGCGTGTGGGGGAGTGTACAGGCTAATCTGAATTCCCCAGATAAGCCTCCACAGCTCAGGCAGCAGAACTGGGAATCAAACCCGTTTCCTCCTGATTAGATACACGAGCTCTTAACCTCCTACGCCACTGCTGCTCCCATATCAGTTTAAATTTATTGTATATCAAACAAAAATTATGCTTTTAGTTATTCCAGCATTTAAATATATTTCTCTCTCTCTCTCTCTCTCTCTCTCTCATTCTCTCTCTCTCTCTCTCTCTCTCTGTGTGTGTGTGTGTGTGTGTGTGTGTGTGTGTGTGTGTAAGTGTCTGTGTGTTTGCTTGAGCCTAGGAAGGAACTAATTGCTTGAACCTAGGAAGGAACCCCACAATTTTTGTTAATGGTGTTTTCTTCAGTTGGATTTCAAACTATATAAATAAGCAAGTAAACTAGAAATAAACAGGAGAAAAGGCTTGAGCAATGCAACAGACATCTTGCTGGAGTGACACTGGTCCACTGTGCAATGTGCTTTTCGTGTCTGGCAATGTGATACCTCTCACAAGAATGAGTACATTGCTTTGCAGCAGAGATAGTTTATATCAACACAGCATACTGCACAATAATAGACACCACACACAACAAGTTAATAATCTGCTGTCAGAAAGCCACCTATAAAATCCATTGTCAGGGAAATTTCAAAGAACCACAGGAGACATTTCTGAATTCACAGTAAAAATCCTAAATGGTTGTATTACAACTGACATAGACTGAAAATTGTACGCATCACTGAAACGTCATCCTAAAATTACAAAGGTATCTGATTCATCAAGAATAGAGGTACCCTATAAACTGCAGCATCTGTAATACCATGGCTTTACCAAACACTAAAAAAAGACGTTTGGTGTCAACCACGTTCTTGTTATGGGTTTCAGAAACCACATGACAGATGATTTCTGATGATCCGTGATTGTGTATCTAGAGAACTTGGCAGTGGTGGGATCCAAAAATTTTAATAACAGGTTCCGATGGTGGTGCGATTCAAATAGTGGCGCCACCGCACACATGCACCTCCAGTCCCTATTGGGCAGGGAGGTTGCTTTAGTAACCCCTTCTCGGCACTCAGAAAAAATTAGTAACCACTTCTAGAGAAGCGGTGAGAACTGGTTGGATCCCACCTCTGGAACTTGGTCTGGAGAACATGGCAATTCTGACTCAGTGGAAATGAATGGCCCCTATGCCTTGCAAACATTCTTTGGTTAGCAAAATGATATTACTGACTGTACTAAAACCAGAGTTCTGTTGTGTTAACTCTGGACTTCCATTCTAAAACCTCCATGATGGGATAAGAAACTAGCCAACAGGGAATTAACTACACAGAGCTATTCTAAAAAAAATCCTGTGGGAAAGTTTCTTTTAAACTCTCAATTCTAAAATTTAGCTCTGAGTCCTCCAAAGCAATGTCTGATATTTTAACAAAAGCTTCTCAGTGTTATGTGAAGACTTGTAAAAGTACAGCTCTGGATGTATAGGAATGGGCATTGGTTTGAATAAACCTGTTATTTCTTTTACTGTACCACCTCTACAGGTTGTGTCAATGCTGCAGCCTGCTGTCTTAGCACCTCATGTTCATTTGAGAGATTCCAGCACTGTGAAATGTCATTCCTCAAGTTTCAGCCATCAGTTAATCAGCATACAACTCATTAGCTAGAAGGTAGAAAGTGGTATTGAGCATAACTTTTAATTCAGCTGCATATATTGATCCCTTTTGAAATTATTTGCTGTAAGAACATGTAACCCAAAAACACACTGTGCTTCCAAATTTCAAGGTGTTAGAGTATGATTCTGATTACCCTTCCCAATTTAGCCAACTTCCCTGCAAACCTTCTTATGCCAACCTCCCTTCCTATTCTTACTCTCTGTTTGTTCTTGACTGCATCCTACAGCTGTGTTTTAGTTTGGATATCCTTCAACCTGTCATACAAAAGTGATGTTGAAATATTTCTTCTTACCAGAAAGAACTGTGTTTGGAAGGTTTTTGCTACAGATCCCAAATCTTACTTGGTGCAGAAATGTCATACCAGGCCCTCTGTTTTCTGAATCATTTTTTTTAGGTTGGAAACATCTGACATGCTCAAACACAAGGTCTGCATTCTTAATTTACATTACACTCCTCTTTGATCTGACATGACATGGTGATATGATAAACTAGTTGATTCTAAGTGGATCTGATTCAGCGGGTTTTAATTTACAAGGATGACATCTTTTTTGGTCTGGAATGATTCTAACTTAACCTGACATGGCAACTTTATCCCAGACATCATTACAAAGCAACAACTGACACATAAAACACCAGAGTATAATTTAAAGCCACAATCTTGTGTTTAGATAAAAACAGATTTCCTACAATAAGAACTGATTATCATCTTAGTTTCCACAGATGATTTGCAAAAGTACTTATGTTCAAGTCTACTGATGACTACAACTTATCAAAACTGAAATCTGGCCAGATTCTTAGGGAACTACTGAAATATACACGGGAAAAAAGTTAAACTTATTAGGCTAAAGTCTTCACATATGATGGAAACAATGAGGAACCATTCATGATTATGGAATGTATCTTTTAAGTTCCAGACACTGATTGTAGCAAGTACTTACCTGCTTTTCCTTGTGTCCTGTCAGGCACTGTAAGAGATACACTGAAGTGCTTTTATTTTTGACCGACAACACCAATTTAATTTTTGAGAGCCAGATGACCAATTGATCCAACAGGTATGGCAGTTCAATTCTAGTAGAGACAGGGGTCTGAAACAGCTCATCTAAGCACATCCATATTTGCTCAAACAGCACATCTAAGTACATCCATTATTTGTTCAAATGATTTTTTAACAGATAATAAACAATTTCATATCTGGCTTTCAGGGTACCAAAAAAAAGAGAGGGAAGTATTCACAATGCAAATTCAATTTCTTTATACAATTACATTTTCAATGGAAACCTAATTAATTCCTTGTAAACTAGATATGGCATTTTCATTTCTTCCTTCCTTTGAAGATCACATGGTTTGGAAAGCTATCTAAGTTAATGGAATTTACTTTGTACCAATTCAGAAACAGATACAATGAGTCAAACCAGTGCCTAACCTTCCAGTTTAATAGCCATGATGAAAGTAAAAGAAGCTTTTCCAGTGTATGTATCCAATCAAGCCATCATAACAAAATACAGGAATCCTATTTGTAGCCTTTTTTGGTGTGGGAGGGGACATCACTAAAAAAAAAAAGTTAACTGTGACCTGGTTGTAGACTCCATTCCCAACATACACTAGAATGCTTGCATTTAAAAAACTGGATCTACATTAAATTGTGGTACTTAAATTTCAATATATTCTATGATTTATTCTACAATTTAAGTCCTCAGTTTCTGGTTTATGAACCCAGTTGAATATAAAACAGCATGGTCATAAATAGGACCTACAAACCAATTGTAAGCATGTTTACTTGGAAGTAAGTAGCGTCTGTGTTTAGTATTACAGCTCTGGGCAGCAATCCAAGGACATCTGGATAGAAGACTATAAGGTTGCCACTTTTCAGAGCTCCTGTTCTTTTAAAACCAGCATGATCAGAAACAGGTTTTTTTGGGATGGAGATAGAGAACTCTTCGCATGTAAGTTTCTGCCTGACATGCATCTTTTAAACACATAGGAGTCCTGGTAGGAAAAAAGGTTGCCTCAAGGGAAAAAGATAAATGAAAATTAATGGAGTGTTGATGTTCAAACCAGTGAGTTTAGGATCACAGTGTAAAATAGCCACAATTTGGCTTCACAGTCTTCCAGTTAAATCAGAACAGAGCCTCATTCTACGAACACTGACTTGTTATTATTACTCAATGGAACCTGGTTCCCAACTATTTAGGTTACAAGTAAATCCCAATGAAATGAATGGGATATCCAAGAAATATATTTAAGATTGGTGTTTAGGATCTCCGAGAAATATTTTAGGACTGGTGTTTTTAGGGCAAAGCAGAAGACAGTCTCAACATTTTAATCTGAGTTTGCCAGTTAAGAACTTGTACTTGGAAAGTTTCATTTAGCCTTTTATATATCCTGAACTATTTAAATGACCACAAGCAGACAGGAGTGTAACAGTAATTAAAAATCTCTGCTCATAGCTTTTACAAGCTTTGTGAAAAGAAAATCAAGTTGCCAATTGCAAAATTATGCTGCAGAACTGCTTGTACTTCTCTAATCCTTTAGCAAGTATTTGATAGATTTGCAGAGAATGTGTGTCAGGCTTCAAGAGCATCACAGATCCATCACTCACCGTTACTGCCTTTTATTTTTTTGCCCAGTTGAAGAAGGTAATGTCAGATCAATATATAATTGCTGTCATATAAATGCAGAGACAGCTTTCTGCCAGTTTACTCAACACAGGTCTAAACCCCACCCTGTAGTTCCAGAGGTCAGGTGTAAGGGATGATTTTCAAATGCTTTTGAATTTTTCCTAAGGCATTCGCTTACCCTTTTACCATTTTGTCATCAGTGGAAACATAACCAGGTTCTGTATGTTTCCCTGTGATGAACTGTGAAGGATTCAATTGCCATTTACAAAGCGCAAGATAAGACAAAACAGTCCTCCCACCCGCCACCTGCTCTTGTGAGGAAGTACACCCAATCCTGATTTAATGTTTCTTGCTCCTGCATTTAGCATATAGAGAGGCTGAATATGTTTGTTTCAAAAAAAGTCTAGCCACTTTCCAAAGAACTTATTCCCCAGTGTGCTTCTGACAGCTCACTCCTTAATATCCCAATTCTAGATACATTTACTTGGAAGCAAATTCCACTGAAAGCAATGGAACCTGCTCCCAGGTAAATGCCCACAGAATTCAGGTGTCAGGCAAGTCTTCACAATACATTTCCCCTGAAGTAACCATATTAAAGACAGCATGATTCCTTGCTATTTAGGCTGCGTGGTTTCAATTAGAATTGGAGCTACCAAGACTGCAACCCTAAACACCCATGGCAAGAAATGCACTGAGATTTCTAAGCTAATGCTTTAATATCCCCGTGTGACAGCGGATACCAGCGTCCGATTGGAAGCGTCCTGCTTTTGGGGGGGCGGAGGAGACCCCTTTCATCTCTTCCAACCGGACAACTCAAGTCACAGGGCGTTTACTTCCAAGTAAGCACACTGGGGCTCAGGGTGACAATTAGCTCGTGAATGCAGACTAAAAAGAGGGAGAAAGTCTCGCCCGAATGCACAACGCCGCGGTTCTATTGCAATGCAGCCCACAAAGGGGAACCAGTTTACAAGTCTCTCCAGGCTAACCATCGGAGGGCAGATAGGTTTATGACCTAGCATTATCCCTTGCGCATAGGCGCAGCGCAGTCCAGTCACCCCTTCCGTGCAGCGGGGAGGAGAAGGTAGATGAGGCAAAAGGAAGATCAATCCCCGGGGGGCCAGCAGCAGGCGGGAGATCGACTTGTAAGGGAGTCAGCGGGAGGGAAAGAAAAAGTTAAGCGGACCCGCAGCTTCAGCGAGAGAAAGCTCTGCCCGCAGGAGACTCGAACTCGCCCTCTCAAATCTCACACCACCTTCTGCAAAGGCAAAAGAGGCGCAGCGCAGTCAACGCCGCTAGCCAGATTTCGCATCCTTGGAAAAGTGCGCGGCACGCACCTGTGCTGTTCTCGATCCCTACCGGCTGGGATGCCAGCCGTGGCCAACCTTGCAAGAGCCATCCTCCCGGGGCAGCTGGGCTGCGGGAGTTCGGAGTAAGTTTGAGCCACTTCTGCAAAAGACATAGCAAAATGGGGGGAGGGGGGCTACTAGGGAGAGAAGCAGAGCAATCCAAGCAAGACGCCTTACCTCCATCCGGTCCCACTGCCAGGATTTTAGCAATAGGAAATAATCCCGAGATGGTGAGGAAGGCGAAAAGAAACTCGGACATGACGGGGTCTGCTCTCCTCCAAGCTTCTTCGTCGGCCTCTGGAGCCGGCGCTGCTCGGCTGCACCCTTTGCTAAAGTCACTCAGCAGCAGCAGCAGCAGCGGTCGGAAGGCTGCAAAAGGAGCAGCGTGCCTTGCAGATGTCACTGGGGATGCAGCTCCTCTCCGAGCCCGGGCTGCCCGTCCGCCTTCTCTCCTGCTTCCAGCAGGATTACGAGGGGGATGTGTGCGAGAGCAGCTTGTGTGTCTCGACTTCTCAATGCGGAGTACGTCTGATCTTACATCACGCAAGAGGGGCAGTCAGAGAGAGAAAGATGCCAGAGGATGGGAATCAAACTGATTAATCACGGGAGCTGCCACCATTCGCCACCCCACCTCCCCATCCCAGCTTCTGTGCCCACATAAATCACAGCTATTACTTAGCAAGGGGCATTTAACACAACAAGAAAATACCGCCGTGAATGGGGAAAGGCTGCAAATCGCAAGCTTTTAGCCAGACTTGGGGAAGGGGCGGCGGGGGGAATGGAACCACTAGTCCTTTGGGGACTCTCAGACTCGAAAGACTAGTGAACTAGCAGCCTCCTTCCAGAAAGTAGCACGGTTTTTCCCTCCAGTTTGCGGAGGCAGAAAGCAGACTTGGAGAAAGGCTGAGGAGCGAAGTCAGCTCCTTTTGCTCATTGGGAAAGAGCTTCAGTGAAATGAATCCAATGGAGGGGGGATTCAAGGATTTTATGAATTGTATTCGGTGCATTAATTTTAATTGCACTCAACCAGGTAGGCTAGTGTCATGCTCAGTGACTCAGCAAAACAATTCTTCCATTTATTGAGGACAGAACAAAACTCCAGGTATATTAGTCTCCTTGATAGAAAACATGATGGATGGATACAAAAGAGGGCTAAATAACACTCGACTGGTGGTGTTCTGGTTTTCAAGAGAGCAAATGGTTAGTGACTTTAGAAACTCCTCTGAGCCTTGCATTATCGCATGGAACCGAGTGGCTCTGTGCAAGTTAAGTGGGTCTTACTCCCAAATAGAACTACAGCCAGTTTCTTTTGGGGAGGTGCTCTGGAACCCATCAAAATCCATGGGTTGAAAATATTCAGGGCTATGGAGCAGAGCTGCAATGGTTGAAATACAAAACCCTGCATGGAGAACCAGTCGATTTAGCAGCCTGATACACACACACACACACACACACACACACACACTCATACACTTCAAACTGTTTTCACAGGTGTTCGGAATGTGAGAGAGGTAGAAGAGCACTTTTAAGTGGCACAAGTGAATTTGATCTAAGCATGTTTTGGAATATAGTCCATTGAAATCAATGGGAGTGCTGCTAAGGAAACCTGTAAAGGACCATTAGCTTGCAAAATGATTTAAGCCTTCTTTGCAGAGTTCTGAAGATGGGCATTTAAATTCTTAACTCCCTTAGTGTCCTACAGTATTTCTATTCACCCTAGCCCTGTTTGCTACAACATGGAAATGTAAACAGGCCAAATGCTTCTTGCAACAATAGAGGGAGAGAGAGGGGAATATGCACCTAACTGCAAGAAATTTTCCAGAACAAGGCAGCAGAGCATGAAGCCATTCATAGAGGGAAGCTTTACATAGCTGAGCTGCCATTTGAAAAAAATGGGACTTAGAAGTTGTTAAGCTAAGTTTGAAATGCACAAGTTACTTGAAGCAGGTGGTTCTGCTGACCATAAGAAGTCTGGGGGAAAAGAACCCAATGGGTTCTATCCACTTCTTTGGTATATTATTATCCTGCCCTTTCTCCAAAGAGCTGTAAAACAGTATGCATGGCCTTCTCTTCCTCATAGTAGATTGCAGGTTCTAGTGTACCAGACTTCACTCCGGTTACAATCGGAGTGTTACAGTATCTTGTAACAATACAATCCGGTTACAATATCTTGCGATTAATATCGCAAGATATAGTGATTGGAATGTATTTTTCAGGAAACATGTTACACTATTGGAGTCAGTTACTCATACCTGGGGTCCCCAACCTTTTTGACTGCAGGCATCCCTGGAATATTTTGCTCAGCTGCAAAATGTCTGCCGACATTCAGTCACAATGAGAAGCTCCTTGTGCTGTGGTGGCAGCTGCTGCCAAAGCATCATTTTTAAAAATCTGAAATGTCAATCAAATCTCCCACAGACAATCAGAAGCCTTGCTGGGCAAAAGACCAACCTGGCCCTGCCTGCTCACTTTATAAAAGCACTTTGTGGCAGGGACGGAGCGAGGGGGAACTGCACCCAGGGCATGCCTGCATTCTGCATTCTGGGATGTCCCCACACCGGGGCACAGCTGGTGCATCATGCCCCACCCTGCCTCCTTGGCGCTACATCACTGCTTTGCAGGCACCAGGAAAGGTGTCAGTGGGTACCATGGTGCCCGCAGGCACTGCAGTGGGGATCCCTGCACTGTCATTACCATATTCTGTGAGATGGAGGATAGGCTGTGCTGAGGTTGCTAATGTGTGTTTAGCACAGGATGCTGAACACTGTATCTGCTCTATCTGTACCCCTGCTTTCCTGTATCTTTTTGATCCTGTGCCTGCGTCTTGCAGTACAGTGTTGCATTGTCATTGCAGTTCTTGGCAGTGGTGGCTTTTGCTCGTTGCTTGCACATGATTTGAAATAGTGTCCGAAAGACACTGGTGCAAAGTTTTCCCACTGCATATCAGTTGAGTGCCACAAGTCATCATTAATCTGTGCTCAGTGCATCATTTGTTGAAGATCCTAGAGCCAGTCAGCACAGCCCTGTCAAAATTAAGCATTTTACATTTCTATTGATGTAAATGTGGATTAAAACATAGTCTAAAAGGCCTCATTGAAATAAATGAGATTTGAAAGTGTTGCACTTGGATTGTGGTAGCAGTAATAGACTGGTCCTTTGTTCTCAAGGGTTCTACACAATGCTCTGTGAGCAGAAAGTGTAATGTCTTTTGCTGCACAAATTGCCCCACTAGCAATACAAGATGAACCACTGCGAAAAGTCGGTAGCAGAGCTGCTAAGAGCCCTCGTGAGCCCCTGGCAAAAGAGTCCCTCTCCCCAAATAAAAAGGAGGAAAGGAACTCGCCATCGCTTAACAAGAAAGTGGGAATCTGTATTTGTTTTTTAAAACTCTTTGTTTAACTAAAAAAAATAGCAAGTGATCTCTTGCTGCAAAAAGAGCACTTCCTATGATTTCAAGTCAAACAAAACATAAAGTCTACTCAGTGGGGCTTATTTCCAGCTGAGTGTTTTTAGGACTGACCTGCAAAGCTGTAATCCTAAACATGTGCTAGGGAGTACTGAACTATTAAGTTAAAAGAGACTGAATTCTAGTCAACTGACACTAAAATGGAGACTTCAACAGATTTAGAAGGGTGTTCGAACAGCCATCTTATGCTACTTATAAATGCAGTCAATTGTCGACAGTGTCAGATTTAGATGAAGAGAGGCCCTATTCCATTTATGAAGCTCCTCCCAGTCCTCCACCCACATGACTAGAGGAAGATGGATTAAGACAATATTATTCTGAAATGGAGCACTAGGACAATTAATTACTGAAAGGTTTTTTAAAGACTGCAGTGCTTTATTACATAATGTGCAAGAAAGTCCTATGGCAGTGTCAAAAATAATATGCACTGTGGCCAAAGGCCCCCTAGATTTTGAGGCCCTAGGCTTCGGCCTGCGAAATGTATACGTAAATCCAGCACTGATTGTAGTTTGCTGGCCCTTTTTATTTCATATACTGTTGGATAGGGATGACATGGACAGTGGAGGACATGCATAATCTCACTGGCATCTTTCCTTCCTGTGGAGTTTTAAAATATGCATTATCCTTGTGCAAGCATATTTTAGACCCTGCAATATTATCTTATCCATCCTTATAGATAAATGTGTATGGTTTGGGTTTTAAGGGTATAGTAGCCGGTTAAGTAGAACTTTTGAATTTCTCTCTGTATCGGATACTTAAAAACAGAGCTGCTGCAGTTAAAACAAGGAAGCGCTCTTTATTTAAAATATTTTTATTCTGCAGTCATCACCAAGTTGTGGATAATTTTTCTCAATTGTATTTGTAATGTTCACTAAACACCTTTCCCCCCCAGGAGAGTGTAAAGGACAATGCCTCAAGCTAAGCTCTTTCTGCTTATTCAAAACAGGGCAATTTTACCCAATTCCTCTCTCACACTCTCTGTACCTCATCATGGACATGACAGATTGTGATGCTGTGAGCATCAGTGATGGGTTTTTAGGGTACATGGGAAGGGAAGAGACAAGAAGATCCTCTTGTACCCTCTCCTTCTACTTATACATTATAGAATCCAGCACTAGGAATGTGTAATTTGTATACTGGTAAACTGGCCCTAACAAATTAATCTGTACTGCAGAATGCTTCAACACATATTGCATACCATCGAAAACCTTTTTAGTAATTTGTTCTTTTTAATTATCACTGCAACAATATTGTTACAATGATCAACAGTTCCATTTTAAATATCAGCATCTAAGAAAGCCTTTGAAGACTCCATTGATCTGCAGATTACTCAGGCATTGGAATGTATTAATATAAAATTCATGTAAGCTTTTTTAAAAATGATAGTCAGTGAAGTCTTTATTTACAGAAAGGAAGGTGTCAATATACAACTGGCTTCAAGAATTATAAATAAAAATGCAATTATCTGTAAGTAATCATTTGTCAAATAGCCATCCATAAATGAGGCATGGTTTAATGTCATAAAGAGAAGGTAATTATCATGGAAGCTAGTTTTAAAATATAGGCCACCAACCAAATAAAAGTTGACCTTTATTAAATCATTCTCCCACCCCCCTCAATTTCATTTCCATTAAACATCTTTCACTATGAAGTCACATCCATATAATGAAATGAAACTACTTTAACAATTTGGATCAGAAGTGCAAATATATTTGAATAATGTGTGTTTTAATATTATCTTTCTACCATTAATAAATCAGCACCTAAACCCTTTATTGCTTGATATGTCTGGCAAATGTGGGTGCATCTGACTATATATGTACTGCCTAAAATGTACTTAGCACAAATGAAGATGATAATATAGGTAGTATGAGAATCCAGCAGCTACATGACTTCCTTTAAACATCTGAAGTCAGTACTCCGCTATAATCCTTCCTAAGAAAACAGGCCTTGATCTCACTGATTCCTAGTCCTGCTTATTTTAATCATAGTGTGCTTTGTGTAGGGCTGCCCATGACAACTGCCTGGAAAATTCAACTGGTTCAGAATACAGAACAACACAAATAGATCATATTATGCCAGTATTTTAAAGAACTTAGATGCTACTATATTTTTTCCCAGGCACAATTCAAACTTTTGCTTCTAATCTATAAAGTCCTCAGTAGTCTAGAACAAAGGCATTTGAAGACTACCATGCTCCATACAAACCTTCCCAATAGAACATCTGAGGCTTGTGGCCATCAGCCCAATCCAGAGTTGTCAAGCAAGCAAGGATGGTGCCACTCTGGTGCTGCTCTGTCCGCAGGTCTTTCTTGCAGTGGGGGAAGCCCTAAAAGTTTTTTTAAAACCCTCACCTTTAACTCCCCCATAGGGGAAAGCAGAGATATACTGTGAAAATTGCAGTGTATGTCTGAGCCCCACTCTGCCAGTGCAAGGGGGTGAAACCAGCAGTGGAAGCTGACAAAGGGCTTCTCTACCACTGGAAATGCTTGGGGAAGCACAGGAGCATGGGCAGAGACTGGGCACCATGACCAGGGGTCAGCAGTCAGGTGCTGGCAGATTTGCCCATCTACCAGGGTAAGTGCCCTGGGGAGGGTATTTCAGCCAGAGTAAGCCTGCACCACATCCAAAGGGGGATTCTGCCTTCAGTCTGGATTGGGCTGTGGGTTCTCCTGTTTTTGAAAGCAAGGGTTGTCTTTGTTGTGTTGCCTCATCTGTGGAACTTCTTCTGCATATCTCTGTAAATGATGTGTATTCCAGTCTTTCTAGGTGCCAGTTAACATCTCTGTGTTTTTCAAAACCATATAGTGACATGTAAGTTTGAAAGGCATAATTGAACTGTGAGGCATAATTATCTCAAACATAGATAATGAATGAAGGATGAAACAATTCACTTTTCTAACTACAAGTGATATGCCTCACTTTGAAAAATGTGATTTAAATCAGTGGCTACTGAGAATCAGAAATTACTAGCTGATTCCCCTGCCTCTCAGTGAAAGAAGAATACAGATGCCGTTCATTTTTCCACCAAATGCAACTGACTTTAAATTATAAAGTAGTTGTAAAGTAAAAAATTGAATTTTAAATAGAGCTTCTTTCCCCTTCAGCAGCCCAAGCACTGGCAGTAGAAATATTAAAGAAAACCCCGACTGAGTACATGACTCTTTTCACTGCATGGATGTTGTTTTGTTGGAAGTATAGCCACAGTGGGGCAACTGGGTCTTCATTGGGAAGCCTTTCAAATCCAAGAGAGCTCATTAAGCAACCAAGAATATGAATTACCAGCAGAGGCGTAGCTGGGCCAAACTGTGCCCGGTGCACAGTCTATATTTTCCGCCCCGCATGTCCCCCTTCCCCAACGCGGCACCGCCCTTCCCACATTTACCTTAGTTCCTTTCCTTTTCCTAGAACTTTTTCAGGCTGAAAAAAAGGCCAATTCACAGTTCAGGCTTACAAACGGCCTGATGGGAACTATACTTTCCAGGAGACCTTGTGAGCCCCAAGGTCTCCTGGGAACTGTAGTTCCTCAGGCTGTTTTTAGCCTGTACTATGAACCAGCCTTTTTTCAGCCTGAAAAAGTTATAGGAAAAGGAAAGGAACTAAGGTAAGTGTGGGAAGGGGGGCACCATGGGGGGGCAGGGCCTGGGGAAGAGGGAAGGATCGGGGAATTTTGCACCCCCACATGACCCAAAACTGTGCGCCCAGTGCGTGGCGCACCCCCTGCCCCTGGTAGCTCTGCCTCTGATTACCAGTTTAAATAATCTGCTATTATGTAAATTAATCTTTATTTATGTTGGTAGAATTCCTCAAACCACTAGGTATGTGAAGTAGTTCCAACAAAGTGAACAAGACTGTCCTTGAATTAGTGATTTAAGGGTCAAAATAGTGAATGAGCACCTAAAGGTTGAACATAAGCATTGTCAGCTTAGGCCCGTGGTGGCGAACCTTTGGCAATCCAGATGTTATGGACTACAATTCCCATCAGCCCCTGCCAGCATGGCCAATTAGCAGGGGCTGATGGGAATTGTAGTTCATAACATCTGGAGTGCCAAAGGTTCGCCATCACTGGCTTAGGCGATGCCAGTTACCATTGTCAGCTCTGACACTGCCAAATCTTAGGCAACTTCACCATCCACTACAGTTACTGCACAAAGAAGTTTGTGCAGGGTTTATGTTCATTTATAGAATTTTATTAGAAAGAATCAATAATCCACCAGCATGTAACTGCAGCCAGAAAGTTACTGCTTCTTTCCTATAAGCAGTAATAAGATTTGTTAGAAAGCATTCTTCTAAAAAAGCAGGGAAACTTTATCAATGGCTGAGAGTATCCTTGTAACAAAGATCATAATTAAATACGAAATTAACAAAGAGAACTAATGGAGAACAGAGAAATCAAAGCCACAAATACTGTTCAAAACCAGTTTGTTCCTACAGTGCATTATAACTTCTTTATCCTAATTGGTGTTATTAATACTGACAAGTTAAATAAATGAATTCATCAAGTTATAGAATATTATGAAATCTCTTATTGAGATAAATTAACAAAGCCGAACCAATCATTCTAAATCAACTAGTTTAAAGCAACACAAGAATATTAATTATCACCCTGAGTTAATTTTACATTAGCAATTATGGAACTGCCTTGATTAGCTTATTGAGAAATCAGTTTTCTTGTTTCTTCATTTTAAGTTGGTGGTTGTGATAGACTGCGAATGGCTAAAATGGATGATCCACTCGCTACCTGACAGGTCAGGTCACATTTAGAGGAAAGACAATGATTGCACATATCAAAGTTACTGGGCTGTGTTAAAGAGGTGATGTCTTCTGACGTGGAAAAGTTGGCCTGGGAAACCAGGTTGTTAGGGAATTATAGTAGCAGTATCTCTGAAAGAAGTTGGGTGTCTTGCCTTCAAATTGTCTTCAAGTTGCTAGAATTTTACAGGCAGCAGTTGTTACAGAATAAGGAGAAGAACAATATTCAAAGGAAGGAAAAGAAAAAAGAAACTAATTACATTCAGTAATACTTTAATGTGAAGTAAGTGTATTAGGGACAAGAAACATCTCAAAATGATTTATTCAGATTTATTCACTATTACAAGTATTAGCTTTTAAAGTTTATTCAGCCTACAAAACTTTACTTAGCTTCACAGACTGACATTCTTCCCAGGTAGAAACTACTTTTATGTAGGAAAAACAAGGATCAGCTATAACTCCAGATTTTTATGGACTGTGCTACTGTGAATATGGAAGCTCGTGTTTGATTTTTAATATTACTTATTTAAATAAGTGTTTCCTATTTGACTTACTGATCTGATAATTTAAAATATTTGGAAGTCATTCAAGTTTCTCTTTTTGAACTTTGGGAACTTTCAACCGAGAATGAATGACTAAGTTGTTGATATAAATTGACTGGAAAGATGTAGGATAAATACAATAATTTCTTAAAAGACAACCATTCACTTGGAACTTGGTAATACTCCAGTTATTGGTTTCTGCCAATACAGCAAACGCCTTCTACATTTTTAGCTGTTTTAACAATACTATCCTAAGCAGAGTCATGCCTTTCTAAGCCTATAGACATCAATGGACTTAAAAGGGTATACTTCTGTTTAGGATTTAACTGCCAATGTCCCAAGTCCAGAATAAACCTTTGCAAGTTTTAAAAGTGATATTCTCTTGAGCTTTTAAAGAATAGCCGAATGAACTGGCAGGGGGTGGGGGGAAGGGGAATAATTGTCAAAACACTCATTTTTATGAGAAGGTTCTACTGTGTAGAAGTCCCAGGGTAATAACACCTTTTTCCTGATGACTTGCTCAAATCAAAACAAATGCCAAGGTCATCTAGGGAAGGCTATAAAGCTCCAAATATTTTTAAAGCAAAAAATTGGCCAAAATGTGATATAATTTCTGATGAGCAACCTGTTAGACTTTGATTCTGCCCAAACTTTCCACTGATGGAAGGAAGGATTTCCATCAGTATATGATTTCCATCAGTGTGTGATTTAATTATTTCCACTAGTGATTTCCATCAGTGTAGGATTTAATTATCTTCTCTACCAGCAAGTGCCCCTCTAAACATTGTTTACAGGAGGCCTCACTCAGTCAATGCCATGGGGTGGGGGAATCAGTGAAAACTGCCCTCCCCCAAGTGACATTGACTTACCAAGGGAAGAGACAATAAGAAAAAGCAAAAGGACAAAAAACAAGAGTAAAGAATGAGTGGAGGTTAGAAATCAAAGGCTTAAGAGGGAGAATAATATTTCAAGGCTTTTGAAAAGATGGAAGGAACAAGAGATGCAGATGTTAGAAGACAGTGGGATTCCCAATGAAAGAGGCATCAAGAGAAGGGAAGATGTGCAAGAGATAATGAAAAGGAGTGTTGAGACAAGACGAAAGTCAGAATGAAGGTGAGAGTATTGTAAGTGGTGGAATGCCATATGCTGTTAACTTTCCTCCATTTGAAAAACATGAAAAGCAGTCTCAGGAAATTGCAAACTTGAAGAGCCACCAGTGGCCCGCAGAAAGGCATGGTATAGATTTTGTAAATAAATAAATGTTTCCTCCTCAGCTTGCTTTTCATGAAATCAGTTCTAGCAGCTGATTTACTCCATATCTTTTCCATGCAGGAGGGGGAAAACAGGTGAGCCCAGAAGTGCAGCTCCTTCCCCCTGTTATTCATTGTTCATTGATCTATCTAGGCTGCTTTTTATTCAAAACAAACCAAAAAACAAAACCATCAAAAGTTCTGCACATAATATCTGGTTTCTACCATACAGAAGAACCTGTATGGCTATGTAAGGGGAGGGGCTAGGGTGTAGGTGAAGTGGTAAATACAGTGCTTGTAACGAAAGAAGAAATCCAAAAGAATACTATGCATTCATTTTTGAAATAAAGGATGGGAAAGCAAGTATTACTTCAAGAGGCAATCTAGGCAAGACCACTTACCTGGGTGAGGACAATGTTGCTTTGACTGTGCATTAAAAAATTTGACCTTCAAGCACCAGCTCCAACATTATGGTCTAATTGTCATTTTGAAAGGAAGTCTTTATTTTGAAGTGGGTTTTAATAGCAAACCACATAGATCAGAAGAGGACACTGCAGGAAAGGTAGATTATTGTACACCTCATCAGAGGCCAGAAATAACCAGTAGTCTTCACAGCTAAGTTATCTTGCTCCATACATTTGCTAGGTGGTGGGGGGAATAATTCATCTTAAAATATCACATTAGCTTGCAAGTGCAGAATCATGTTCTTCATGCACAATAAAATAATTTATTTTCCAGGGACGCTGTGGATTATTCTTCTCAGTTCAATTGCAAGAATAGACTGTAACTGTTTCTGTCTGGTAAACATGTTTCTTGGGTTCTAATACTGTGAGGGAGATGGAATGGTGTAGTATAGCCCAATCTTGCCTGCAGTATAATAGTTAACATGTTGGACTATTCCCAGTCGTGCCATAGAAGCTTGCTGGGTGACTCTGGGCCAGTCACACCCTGTCAACTCTGGCTAGTATTTGGATGGGAGACATCTGAGGAATGGCAGGGTGATACAGAGGCAGGCAATGGCAAATCACCTCCAAATGTTTCTTGCCTTAAAAACCCCACTGTGTTGTAAAAAAAAAGATGAGGAAGGTGGAAAGAAATAGTATAGCCCAGTCTCATCAGATCTTGGAATACAAGCTGGATTAATACTTGGAAGAGAGACCTCCAGGCATGATTCTTCAGAGGAAGGCAATGGCAAACCACCTCTGCTTGTAACTTGCCTTGAAATTCTCACCAAGGTTACTGTAAATTGGCTGTGACTTGATGGCATCTCTCTCTCTCTCTCTCTCTCTCTCTCTCTCTCTCTCACACACACACACACACACACACACACACACACACACACACACACACACACACACACACACGATGGTGTGAGGAATTGTTTTTAATTGCTGCTATACACTGCTATTTCATTCCTACAGATTAAATGGCTATGTTATCCATTGAATGTTATGAGTTTTCAAAATATTATTTCTTCCTGAATCCATACAGGGAAACTTTTAAAGACCAATAATAGGAGGATATAAAATCTTTAAATACATAAATGAATGATTTCTCACCCTTCCCATCTGCAAAATGGAGCTGCTAATAAATGAGAGCTTAGGTGACGTAACAAACAGAGAAAAGAACTGAGGAGACCCATGATGAAGTAACTGCTCATGTATTCCCTGGAATAAGAGCAGGGATGGAGGGAGAGGAAACTGCCTGCCCACATGCATTTCCTGCCCCTGCTCCCAGCCCGCTCATGCCCCGCCACAATCCGCCCATGCCCTACCCCCATGTAATGCCAATGGCGCATGTCCCAGGCATGGCACCCCCCGTCCTGTTGCAGTTTTGCCACTGAATAAGGGTGAATAACCCTACCTGAATAGCCCAGGTGAGCCTGATCTTATCAGATTTCAGAAATTGAGCAGGGTTGACCATGGAAACTATTTGGATTGGAGACCTTGAAGGAATACTTGAATTGTGACATGGAGATAGGCAATGGCAAACTACCTCTGAAAGTCTCTTGACTTGAAAACTGCACCAGGGTTCACCATGTGCCAGATGTGACTTGATGACAAAAGAGAGAGAGGCCCTTTCCATAAAAACCTTTTAAAATGTTTTGAGACAGGAAATAAAATGTCTCCTCCATGAAGTTCCGCATTGTTATTTTCCTGTTTGGTTCTGAAAACATTTTATTTCTAGCCTCAAAACGTTTTCAGTAAATCCCCTTTTAAAACTATTCTTTGGTTGGAAACATTTTCAAAACATCTTTACTTTCTGTGTGATCTAATTACTACATTTCCCACTTGCCTGAGCCTTTCCGAACTTCTTCCTCAGTGCCATCACGTCTCTGAGCTCACCTCTCACCTATTTATTTTCATTATTTCTGTTTGTTTTTTTAAAATTGGGGGGCTTAAACTTTGAAGCATCAATTATACAAGGTGTAGAGAATCGCAGCTTGAAGCTGTGAAGTACTGACTCATCAATTCCACAACTAACTCAAAAGGGGGGGGGCACGTAATGACTGCCATGAATTGTTCTTAGGGGATAAATGTGGACGTATAATATGGTAAAGAGAGGGAGAATTGAAATTTTTTTGCAAACATTTTAGGTGCTTTGTGCGAAAAAGGCCAAAGAGACAGATGAGATTACTCTGATAAATGATATAGTGGAGACTGGCTTTTTTGCTGAGCTTGTCTGTCACTAAGGTTCACTAAGTCCAGATTTAAATGTGAGGTTGGTAAGACAAAAACCTTATGCATGAGCCTTTGTGTTTTTAGAATGTTCTTTTAAAACTGGACCCTGCCTGTAGAGAGCAACTACATGTCCTTAATTAGTGTGACAGAAGTCTGTAGTCTGCTTTAATTAAGGATGTGCAGTTGCTTTGCATGGTTAACACTTCAGTTTAAGCAAGTCAAACTCCATGAAAAAGCTCCTTGCTTCCCCACAGTTAAATGAAGTCTAAAGCTACATTGCAGAATGATGACCAGTCTTTTTGTGAAATGACAATGCATAGAGTGTTCCTGTCTTCTTTATGTTACACAAAGAAGAAATGTATGTTTCCATTGGACATTTTCCCATCCTTCTGATTCGTTGTTGAAATATGGCCCCTGCATGTTTGGAAGGCATTCAACTCCCAGTGTATGCATGGTACAAATTCATCATAGCAGTCACAAAGATTTTGTATATGTAATTTACAGCCCATAGTAAAGTGGCATACTACAGAGAGAAAGCTTCCACCACTTCCTTTTTGTTTGCTATATTGGCTTTCAGTTTTCAGAGAGTCTTTAATACTTAGTGACTTTGGGCCAGCAACTATCTTCGGCTGTTTCAGCACGGCGGCAGAAGTGGCTGTCCACCGGCATAATTAATGCTGGTGGAGGCACGAGACCATTTGCACGGTCTCATGCAGGTGGCACCAAAGCTGCTGCACACCACAGAGGCAGTTCTGTATGGAGCCGCCTCTGGTTTGCGTGTGTTGTTTACCTTGTCTTTCCTCCAAGGCTCCAGAGGGAGGAAGTGACAATCCCATGCTGCCCTCTGACCCACGGGGGTTGGAGGGCAGTGTGGGCATGTCCCTTCTCCCTCTGGAACCTTGGAGGGAAGACAAGGTAAACAGCACACGCAAACAGGCAGCTCCTGGAAAGATGCCACTTTTCAAAAAACACACTCATGGAGCATTTTTTGAAAACAGTATTTTCATGCCATGGGGGTGGGGGTGAGCACGCAACAGCGGCAGCTGTGCTAACAGCGCCCCAGGGACTGTGTTTATACTGTCCCTAGGGTGCTGTTTTGGGGCCGTGCAGAAGTGACCTCTGTCTAACCTACCTCACAGGGTATGTTGTTGAGATAAAATGGTGGAGTAGACCTGGAAAATAAGTGATATAAAAATATAATGAATAAAATAATGGAGTATAATTTAGGAAAGCTGTACTTGCAGATTCCTTTTTTTATACAAGCACAGGATCCTAACTTCCCATGGATCTAATCATCCAGTAGCCACCTTATTCCAATGTGTAGATGACTAATGTTACCTGTCAAACACAACCTTTTTGCCTTCATGAAGAAGACCTTTTACCTGAGCCTATAGTTACCACAAACAGCTATATTTCATTCTGCAGTTCTGCCCATACAGTGGCAAAGGAGAACTCTCCCTCCCGCAATTTAACTTAATCGGCATGGCTTCTGCTTAACCCATATCATACTATAAGTCTTTTAAATATTTGAAATCATGCCTGTAAAAACAAATATGTAAGTGGTTGGATTTTTAAAAAATGTATACATTGACTATAGCTCTGTTCAGTTATGATTTTGGCAGTCCATACTTGTATAGCAGGAAAGTGTGTTACCTACAGTCCTCATTATGTGCATGGTACCTTTTCCAGTTCTGGACATATACTGGGTCTGAGTGCCTGCCAAAACTGGAAAATATGTGTATTGCATGTTGCACAATCTGTTCATGTGTTAGGCTGCCAAATTTTTGGTTATTGAAGAGATTCTACCGTATTTCTGAGGTATTATACATAAGCATGACAAAGGATTGTTCTGTGATTGTTCTGAAGGAATAAGCTCTGTACATGAGTAGCTGTCTGTATATCAGGCCAGTAAATAAAGACCAACTTCTTCCTAACACAAACATATAAGAAATAATCTGAACACACTAAGGATTCTGGGGGATAATAGACTACAATCTTTTAATTATTTGGTTCATTAGAACAAAAGCTATTAATTCAGTACCTGTTATATTTTGTAAATCAAAAGCATTTTTCCCCTTTAGGAAGAATAATAACATTAACTTGTTACCCTATGGGCAGCTGTTAAGCCTTTTTGTTTAATGTTAGCTGTATCCAAACAGGCACATTACAAATGAGCAACTAATTCAACTCTCTCCCTGCTCTACCACATATGCCTTCCACAACGTATGTGTCTATAATTTGAGAAAATGTACGGGAGATTCTCCATTCTGATGAGGGGTTAAACCTCATTAATCATAACAAATAATCCATATAAAGGCACATCTGGTACAAGGCTTTTTAATCTAATAAAGACAATACAAAGGTAGTCTGAATTATTATTGTGGCCACAGGACACAATCAACATAATATTTCTTTCCTGGCAAGAGTATAAACTGGAGGGGGTAAAAATCAGATAACAATGTCATATCTTAAAATATGAAACAACTTTAAGAACAACAAACCTAATACTCTGCAGAAGAATCATAATTGTACTTCGTAAAGACAACCAAGCTCTCTTATTTTCCCCAGTAATAGTATCAGTTTTGTCTGTTCTAATTTGCTTTTAGCATAATCAGGCTCTGAATATAATTTAACTGCACCTTTTAATGTTGTGTTACTTTTCACTGGAAACTAACAGTACCATGGCAAATAGTTCTTTTAGTTTATTTTACTCACTTTTGTTCCCTCTATGAAAGGTAATGGAAAAAAACACACCAGGTCGGCCCCATTCTTTGGAATCATGAGCTGACTGTGTGGGAGAAGAAATGGAATGTGTGGTGCTTGAGTGACCCCTATAGGATACTTCTCAAATTATTGCTGTAAAAGGCTAGCACAAAAGGCAAGATAGCTTGATTGTGGGAGATGGGATTATTACAACCTAAACAAATAACAGAGAGAACTGAAGAGGATTATTTAAAGGTTTGTTTCCCCTCCCCTGTCTGTTGACGATCAGTATACATTCTAAAATAGTTGCTTTAGGGATTTGAGTCTACATAGGGAATATTCAGTTTAAGCTGTATCTGTACGGATATTCTTATTTCAATTCATTTTCATCCTTTTCCTCATGCTGGTCGGGGACCTTTGGGAACAATCATGTTCACTCAAAGACTTATTCGGCCCCTACAATAACATCAGAAAGCAAATCACATGATTTGTCTATTAGGCATAAAAATTTACAATGACAACATGGGTTTGTAAAGAACAGATTTCACTTATTTGTGATTTATGCATCACAGTACCCATTTGCATATTTATAATGAAAATGGAAACACTTCTGACTCATATGTGATTTTAAGTATGCTTTGTGTCATCTCATGGCTGGTCTGTAAAGACTTGAGAAGGTTTAAGTGAGGTGTAACAACTCCTTCATTCTATTACAAGTATGAACTGCAAAACAAGTCTTTCCCCTTGTGTTTCCCCAGCAACAATGTCCCTCCCCCTTTCTCTGCTAGATAGGAAAGAGTTCTGTCAAAGTCAGAAGCTGGCTAGCTGCTTTGTGATGCTTTAGTTGATCCTAATAAAACATCATTATTCTGTTGCATAATGCATTTATATCTTGGAAGCTATAAGACTATTGCCAGTGCCATGCAGTGACTTAAGCTAAATCAAGTGTGTTGAACTGATTCGTTATGAGGGCTGGATAAGACAAAATGCGACTTGATTGGGCTGGGGGAGGGGAGTGAGTGGCTGCCTCAGCTGGCCCAAATTGGCACTGGGGGGCAGGGGGTGGTTCACCAGGTCAATTGAGAGCAAAAGGGTGGCTGCATGTACTGCCCAGCTCAAAACAGTTCTAGGGGAGGTGGGAATGGCCAAAGCTGACAAGCCTGCAGCAGCCCAGATCAGCGCTGGGGAGGTGGTTGGTATTGGAGGGGGGTGTTTGCCTCTGCTGGTGAGTGGGTCACTAGACCAGACTGGGGGTCACTAGACCTGTTTGCAATGCACTCACCAGGCCAGATTGGAAGAAGGATAGATTGATGCTTCCTAGATTGGCCAGCCCACAGAGCACTCGCTGAGCCAGTTCAGGAGCGGGGGGGGGGGGCTGGACTAGTGAGCCCATAGCAGGTTCACCAGGACAGATTAGATGTGGGGGGGGGATTGCCTGGTTTGTAGGCCTGATAAACCCTGTGAAGGGGCTGCATCCAACCCCCAAGCCGCATGTTTGACACTCCTAAGCTGAATCACTCCAGAAGCAAGATATGAATGATGCAGTATAACTGGAATGTAAAGTGGGGACAGACTTGAACAAACCTGGTTTCAATGACACCTAACGCAATAATATATTGTACTGATACTGTAAAGCTATCAGTTAGTAAGAAGGAAATGGGATTGAAAACTGGTTTGTTTGTACATTCCAGTTTGTGCCTCAGATGCTTTTCTACTTTACGGATAGAACTATTCACAGTGCCATTCAAGAATGGAACTTTTTACTGTAATTATCCACTAGTCAAAGATAACCGTTTGGCTTCATTTCAAAGGAATAGACAGGAATACAGCTAATTAAATTCAGTGGGATTTAATTTTTAGGAAATTTGCATACATTTGGTTGAAAGACAGGCTGTTGCTGTATATTGTAATGTTGATCTTAGGTGACTGCGCATACTTCAGCCATTGAAGGCTAAGGAAGATCATTTAGAGCCTTGCTGAATAGCCTCTCGTTCTTTGCAAGCTACCAAACTTGGGACTTCAGACCTAGGACTAAGCCTGTCTGGGGAAAGTCAGGTTCAAAACTCTACTAGCCATAAAGCTCACTGGGTGACCTTGAGCCAATTATTCTATCTTTGCTTTGCCTACCTCACACACTGTGAGGCTAAAATAGGCATATGTTACCTTGAGATTCTTGGAATAAATGCTGAGGGAGGGATTGGTAATGGACAAATACACTCCACAGCAGCGTTCGATTGCCTCAGCCCCAGGCTAGCTATATGCTGACATTACCACAAGGAAAGGCAACCCCCCCCCCTTTTGTCTATGCCATATTACTTCTGTGTTGCCTAGAAAGTTCAGCATCAGCTCATCAGGCACTTGCTTCTTATGGCACTGAAGTGACTGCCCTGTTTTGTGGAGCAGGCAAGAGAATCACCATCACCCTTAGTTTAAGGTTGCATGCCAAAGTAGGACAAGGGTGTGTGTGTGTGTGGGGGGGAGAATTCTGAAATACTAGGAGACACAGCCTTATTGCCCAATGTTTACTTGGTTTTCCTTTTCTGGATCTCCCAGTATCAGGACACATTGACTCCTTGAGGCACGCAACCCTGGCTTGTGCTGAGAAACTTTTCTTCATCAGATGCGATGCATCTCAAAACTAAAGGCAGGTTATTGTTGTTCAGTATTTTTTTAAGGAACATCCGAGCAACAGTTCTTGGCCCATGCTCTGCTACTAGATGATACACTCTCTCTAAAAGGTAGAATCATGTGGAGTCTGGAATGTCCCTTCTATCAGAAGAATAGGTGCATTCAACCTGATGACAGAGGACAAAGAGGTAGGGAATGAGAGGCAGCTATGACCATCTATGGCTGCCTATCTGGCAAAAAAAAGTTATAGGAGATGATAAATCATTCTCCCTGCCTCTCAGGCTACCAGTTCCTGGAAACCTAGCCATCATCTCAATGCCAAACAAGGCTGATAGGCAGTGGGCAACAGCAACTTGGACTGACTGGAATGTTATATTTAAAACCTCCTTTTCATTTGGAGACATCTTTCAGCCGCTGACAGGATGTTGCATACATAATGTTGGGAGTGAGGGAAACGCAAACCAGTGCAATTGTGTCAGCCTGAAAGAACGACTGTGAAGCATGAACTGCCCACCTCACCCTCCATCCATCTCAGAATGTTAACTTAAAAGCCTAATAGACACATTAAATGTCAATGCTGACTATTTCTTGGCTACTCCTTTTAGCAGATGGAAACACAACGAGGGTGGAATACCTCAAGGAAGGGAAAATTGCACTGCCAGATTTTTCCAGTTTTCTTTTCCAGAATTATGTTGTCATTTTCCTATTTCTCTCCCCTCCAAAAAAAAGTCTACAACATATATGAATCTCTGATTTGCCAAATTACAAATGTGAACAGGATTGTCTTAATTCATTTTTCTGATGAAGACTTTATTTTTTATCATCATCACCACCTATGGATAAGATCACAATGTAGACAGTGTATGTGGAAAACAATAGAAACTCCATTTCCCACCTTTCTTTCTCACAGAAAATAAATGTTTCCAGTTGAGAGGCGATCCTTAGTGGCAATCCTTGGGTTTGAGCTATACTGTCCTCCCACTGTTACAGAAAACTTTCAGCTTCTCAGAAGTTGAATGAGGCTTTAAAAACACATGGCAGTTCACTTGCCTCTCATGAAACACTCCACAAATGATGAGAAAGTTGCTAGGGAACAGGGACAGGCTGTTAGATAATGAGGCTGCAAGGACATGACTATGGGGTGTTCAACACAGCTGGTGATGATGACATGATCATCCTCTCATCTCACACTTTGGCAAAAATTAAGGGCCAATTTTCACAATCAAAATTTAATCCTGCATGAACTTCATTTCTTCAGTACAGCGTATCTATTTTTTTTCTCACATTTTGATCTTACGCTTTCCCTGAGGAAATTCAGTGCAGCTCACAAAGGTAGATCACACCTTTTATATACAATTTAAATTAGGTTAAAAGATTGTGGCTTGTTCAGGACCACTGGGAAAAAAAAATCATGGCTCAGAGGGTTTTGAACACAAGTCTCCCAGATGGAAATCCATAACACCAAACTAGCTTTTATATATTCACAGCATTGATAAACGTAACCATCATGTGACCTCTGCCATTGTGCAATCTCACAATGGGTGAGTGAATTTGTCCTCTCACTTCATTATGTAGCAAACCAAGATCTAGGTGTATATTGGGCCAAAGTAATGAGCAGGATTCCTGTGGCTCCTTAAAAATGTCGTGCCTCTGGACTGTTCAATAGTGAGACTTCATGTTCAAATGATTTCCTTTATTGAAAACAGCATTAGAATTAAGCATTTAGACTTCTACTGACAGAACTAAGAATTAGTGACAAATTAGCTTTCATTGTACCCTCCCACATCGCCTGACACCACCCTTCGGCACCAGTTCCCAAGGAGGAGGAGCACATCTTCATTCTCATGGGAAGGCAGAGGTACAGCCTTCACCAAAGCCAAAACAACTGATAATCCCCCATGCTTTGAAGTGTAGAAGTCTGCAGCTACCTAATGAAACTAAAAAGTAGCTGCCTAAAAGCAAAGCTGAAAAGCAGGCAATAAGATAACAGTCCCAGACAGAGAATTCCACATCCCAGCTGGGAGAGATGACAGGATCAAGCCAGAACAGGGCTAGATCATGACAAAAATAAAGTGTTATTCCAGCATGCAGAACAAAATTGGAAAAATATGACTTGTCCTCTGCAGTTTGAAGTGTAGCCAGTTCTACCACCTCGGCACTCTGCTCCTTCACCGTTACCATCTTGTTTTGCTGCTATGTCTAGATCAGGCCTATTTTTTTTAACTCAAGTCACTTTCTAGGTCTAGGACATATAGTTGGTCCCTGCTGTTTCTGTCCTCAAGTCTCTTCTCTCTTATTGCTCACCTTTGATGCTGCTCACAAGGATTCCTTCTTTAAAAGAAAAAGAAGTAGAAGCAAAAAGTATAATTATTTTAACGAGATGAGCACGGAAATCATGGAAGGCATACAGAAATGGCCCTAATCTGGATATCCCAGGCTAACCCGATCTCATCAGATCTCAGAAGCTGAGCAGGGATGTTCCAGTCGGTAGTTGGGTGGGAGGCCATAAAAGAATACAAGGACTGCTGTACAGAGGCAGACAATGGCAAACTACATTGCTTGCTTTGAAAACCCTATGGGATTGCCATAAGTGGCCTGTGAAATAATGCCCAATAAATAAATAAAATACAGAAATGTGACTATGAAAGACTGTAGCTAAGTGTGTGCATGCACGGTAAACCCAACTTCCATTCATAGTTGGTCCCTTTTGGTGCTTTCCCCAGTATACCTATGTCTTGGTCCCCTGAGTCTTTTCCTCTTGAGATTTTGCCCCATGATGTAGCATGGTTACAAGGAATTACATTAGTTCTTCTTTACCCAACTTCTCCCTGAAATCTAACAATCCATTTATCTGTAGGAATGCAGAGTCTGGTTTGAGTCAATTCCATTTCAATCAAAAGAGAAATAAAACACAGGAGGGGCAGGAAAGAAGACTTTACAATATTTCAGAATTTTATTCTTCAGGTGTTTGGATGTAGCAACAAAGGTTCTTATGGTTAGAACACTATACCTATGCTCTGCCAGCTGCACTGGCTCCAGGTGGAGTATCGAATCAAGCTTAGGGTTTTGGTACTAATGTACAAAACACTAAACAGTTCCAGGTCAGTATACCTGTGAGACCTCTCCCTCATTATATCCCCCATGAACTTTACATTCAGCAAATAAGAGCTTGTTCATGGTTCTTGTACCAAAGGAGATTTGACTTGCATCAACCAGGACCAGGACTTTTTCAGTTCAAGTCCCAACCTAGCAGAACACTCTGTCAAGTAAGACCAGATTACCAGATTATCATACCAGATTTTTTTTTTGCAGATTACCTCTTTGAAATGAAGGCTAGACATTTTGAAAGTTGTGGATTTTGTATACATGGCATCTTATCTTCTGACAGAGCTAGGGTTGCCAACATCCAGGTGGGACCTAGAGATCTGGAATTACAAGTGATTTCCAGAAGACAGAAATCTGCCCTCCTGGGGAAAATGGCAATTTAGGAGGGTGGACTATGATGGGCTTCCTGTCCCCAAACCCCACCTTTCTTAGGCGGATTCCACATGGGCCAAAAACAGCAGTGTGAAAACAGGGGAAACTGTGTAAACCCTTTCACGCCGTTTTCACACCGCTGTTTTTGGCCCATGCGGAGTCTGCCTCAGGCTCCAACTTCAAAACCCTAGCTCACTCGTAATGTCTTTCCTATCTATTCTAATAAGTGGTTCAAAAGGAGAAGAGTTTGGGAGGATTCCCAAATTCAATGCCTAACACTTCCAGGTGTAAATTCTTGGATAATAGATGCTGCAAAAGACCTTTCTCACCTGTGGCACTGGAGAATTTCCACCAACTAAACAATACTGGGCTAGTTGGGCCAATCATCTGATTCGTTATAAGCCATACAGATATGGAGCATTGTATTGGTAGACTGATTGTTTAATGCAGATTATAATCATTGATTGGCTCCAGTCTTGCTAATCTCTAAACTGATTGTGTTGAAAATGGGCACAGAGATTTTGAACACAATTTTAACTAAAAGCAGATGGTGGCCTGGGCTTTAATTCAGAAAAGCTTTGACAGCGATACATTAATACACGGCCCATGGGTGGCTGCATCTGTTACAGAATGAGCTGTTTGAAAAGTTCTCAAAGTGCCTATAAAGAATTAAGTATCACAATCAGAAAAATTATCTGTTCTAAGAGCTGTAGGTCAGTCACAAGTATGGGGTTTTGCATATTGACCTCAAGAACAATGGCCTTCAGAAAGCAGATCACTGTTGCTTGCATTCCTCTGCTGTCTTTTCTCTATAACTTGTACATGTCTCAGATTTCCATATCTCTCTGACTCTGTAACGGTCTCTATTTCTCTTTATACTTCCATGCTGCTTTCTTCCTCCAGCAATGGAAACATAGTGCTCATGCATGCCTTTGACACACAATTAGGAATTTGAATCCAAGACATACATCAGGTTGATTTGGGCCCATTTATGAATAAACTCAAGTCCTCAGTCACCACACAGCCAGCTTTCTGAACAATCATTCCCCACACAAAATTCCAAAATACAAAAAAGTGGAAAAAAAACCCTGGACATAGGGATAGTTTGCCTTTTATTGGCATTGGGTTAGTCAAAATATGATACATGCCATTTGGAGCTTTCCTGTTTCTTCCTGAGAACAGCCTGTTTGCTTCTCTCGAAACTCCATACTTGAACTTCATAAAGTAAAGCCTATAGCTCAATCTTTATGACACAGCCCTTTCCAGACAAAGTAAGATCAATGAGTACAAGACAAATGAGAACTTTTTTTCTCTTATCTGGTTCAGTTCCTTTAAATCAAAGATTTAAGTATTTAACGGTATCTCCTAAGCCGCCAGCAGAGTCAACTCCTGAGGTGGACACGTGATTACTTTATAACGTAGATGGCAAGTGAGGGCAGGAGGAAACTGAATGATCAATCTTGCCCTCACGCTACAAAGGTGCTTCTGAATGATAAGGGGGAGAATGAACAAGAGCAATATTAGTTCTTCTTGCTTTCTGTTGTACAGCAGTAACCTAAAGCAGTCAGTCAAAATGCACATCACACATGCAAGGTTGCAAGCTGTTGCAATAGATCTCTCATCTAAGACTTCACTTTCCATTTAATGTATGTCTCATCTCTCAGAGCTCAACAAGTAGGGTTTGGCAATAGATATATCATTTCAGGAAGAGAGATGGGAAACCCCTGCATCAGAGGAGAGGTGTGGAGCCATTCTGTGGTGCGTGAAAAAGATAGAGAATTACTCCCTTCTCTTTGTCTTTCTGAATAGTAGCCTTCCTGGGAAGAAGGAGATAGGACTCGCTTACAGGGCAATCGTATACAGTGTTTCTCCATTCTAAGCCCACTGACACCAACATCCTTAGGCTGAAATGACTCTGCGTAGGATTGCACTGTTGTGGTCTGAACACCTCTAGATATTTTCATTTGGGGGTGGGGATTCAGGCCTTATTTCTATTTTTTGTAGAAGTGACTAACTTTACAAGAACAAGAGTGCCAAGCCAGTGTGTGAACTGTGCAAACAAGACACTTATCTTTTAAGGAAGCACTTCATTTTAACAATCACTTTTCTTATTTACTTGACTGTAGAGCTGAACAGGGAGCACCTAGACCAGACCTGGCTCATGAACCGTGAAATATATCTTTGTATCATGACACCAAGGTTGATGTAGTGGTTAGAGTTTTGGGCTGGGATCTGGAAGATCCAAGGCATTCTGGGAAAATTCCCACTCTGCCCTGGAAATCCACTGTGTGATCTTGGCCTCACAGATATGCGTCTTGTTTGCACAGTTCACACACTGCTTCATAGGGCTGCCTTAGTGAGGATAAAATGATGAGAATGTTTGAAGCTTCTTTAGGTCCCTACTAGGAAGAAAAATGAGATATAAATTAATTAAATAAATAAATAGCAAATCTATGTTTGCCCCATCCCACACCTATCAGTCGTATCCAGCAATGGAAAGCTTTTCACTTGTAGTGTCCTCCAAAAGGCAATAGAACTTGTTTGTGTAAGAGATTCTGCATCATTTGTGTGAACTTTTCATGCATTCTGGCTTAAAATGACTTGGATAAGCAATGACTCAGTGTATATGATCCTAAACAGCCAGGGATACAATTCACACACTGCTTACTTTGGAAGAAGCTTCCTAGGAGACACAATGAAATCTATGAGGCTTTTAAAGAGTAAACTCCTTTACAGTAAATGCTTCATATATTGCTCCTTCATGGCTTGTTTATATACACCATTGCCTCTGACTATTAAAGCTTATTCAGTATCTCTAATGTTTCAACATTTTCTTCCCTGAATCTGGATATGTTCTCCCATCCTGTGCTCTTCCTCATGACCAGCATAACCAAGAGACGAGCATAGATGAGGAAGTGGATTCCCATTCTATCACTGAAGAATGCTTGCTCTGTACCTCTGAGAGCTTCAGCATGCAGAACAAGCCATCTCATTTCTCAAATTACTGGCAGGCTTATATAGATATAAGTGGTCCTTAGGGGTACTCTGCTCCTAAGCTTTTTAGGGCTCTAAGGGTCAGTCGGCACCAGCACTTAAAACTGGTACAGAAACTAGCTTTCTTATGTGGAGGAAAATATTTTTCCAAAGTGCACTTCTTTAGATCTAAATATATATTCCTCTTTTTCTCTTTTTTTGCCTTTTAAAAGAGGGCTTTCTCCTTAATTTCCTAAATGAATGCTCCTTTTTGTAACTTGACCCCTTGCAGTTGTTTTATGTTACATATCAGAAGATTGCTATGTAACAGAAAGATATGAAGGTTTGGGAACCTAGCATGACAGACTCTAATCTGGAGAACCGGGTTTGATTCCCCACTCCTCCACATGAAGCCTGCTGGGTGGCCTTGGGCTAGACACAGTTCTCTCAGAATTCCTTCAGCCTCACCTACATCACAAGATGTGTGTTGTAGGATGGGGCAAGGAAAGGTAATTGTAAGCTGCTTTGAGACTACTTTAAGGTTGAGAAAAGCAGGGTATAAAAACCAGTTCTTCTTCTTCTTCCTCCTCCTCCTCCTCCTCCAAGCTTATGCAGCGTAAAATTCTGAAACCTCCCTTCCGACCCTTCCTCTCTGCAGTTTCTCTTGGATCAAAATTGAATTGATCCAAAACTGACTCCAAAGTCCTTAAAATAGGGAAAGAATCATATTGTTGGATTTGAGGGAGAAAATGGGTAAAGAAGAGTAGTGAGACTGGGGCTCCTTCTGCACATGCAGAATAATGCACTTTCAGTCCACTTTCAATGCACTTTGCAGCTGGATTTTACTGTGCGGAATAGCAAATCCACTTGCAAACAATTGTGAAAGTGGATTGAAAGTGCATTATCCTGCTTGTGCGGAAGGGGCCTGGCTCTTGTGGGTTTGCTGGGCTGTGTGTTAGTTTTTGCTACTAACATTTCACTTGCATCTATGACTGGCATCTTCAGTGGCTGTCACAAAAAGATATGTTTCTCTCTTTGGGCCAAATTATGAGAATTCCTTTAACAGTGCTAACAGAGATAGATTGGTGAATAAGGAAGGTAGCAGAAAACTGACATTTTATGTTGACCACTGCAGGATGCAGGGGAGTACCGACAGAAAATGGTGCCCAGGGCAAATACTTACATCCCCAATTGCACCCCGGGGGAGGGTGGAGGGAAAAGTGAAGCGCAGCTGCAAGCAGGGCTTCTGCCTTGCTGCAGACCTTAGGTACCTGGTATTTGGCCAGCTCGGTAAAGTGGCACTCCTCCCATGTCTGCTGTTCCTGTTCCTACCAGTGGGCTCTTGCTGGCCCCTCCAAAGGTGTGGAGAGAGGAAGAAGAACCAGCAGCTGAGAGGGAAAACTCCAGGTGGTGAGGAGAGAATGGCAAGGCGGAGTGCAGCACTCTGCATTCCACGTTGTGCGTCCTGCTCTGGCTGCCCAGCAGGGCTTGGGTTACTTTGGAGAGAGCAGGAATTGGGACTTAGGGAGAAGTACCTGACCCTCTTGTACGTCAGGGAGGAGACGACAAGAGAGGACCAGCATGTGGGCTGGTGATGGATCTGGTTTAAAAGTGAGGTGCACACAGCAGGAGAGCCTTTCCATGACTGCCAAGCCTTGTGGCCTCTGGCTGCCTTCCTGGCAGGGGAGGGAGGGGGCAGGTGGCCAAATTCACCCCCATGTAACCCAGGTAAGTGGCACCTGGGGAGAATCCCCTGCCTGCCCCCCCCCCCCATCCACAGTATGCCTCCGGTAGGACCCTGTTAGATTTCTTGTCACCACATTCTAGGTCTGCTGAAGGTCTTGGGCATTGTTCAAAGATTGTGTGTGTGTGTTATATTAGTCTCTTCTGGATGTCACCAAGGTATATGTAACTGGAGCAAGGTTTTCTTTCTCCAAGACAGTTTGTAAGCTGACCCAAGCTGTTAAAAGCCACACTTGGCCCCCTGTATAACCTCCTTCTTGAGTAGCAGAACTGGATCCAGGATTATATCCACACTGCAAACATGATCCTTCATTAGGAGTGAAATAGAATCCAAAACTAGTTGCATATCTAATCCCAGATCAGCTTTATTCATATCCAGCAGTACTTTTGTCTTCTCATCTGGATTTTGTTTGCTTGCCTACTTCCAGTCTAATTTTTGTAACTGCTAAAATATCAGCTACATTCCACTTTTTCTGATTCCTGTATTTGATTTTTCTTTTTATACCTTCCCACCACCATTTAGCTACAAATGGGACAAGGGAACTGGCAATGGCCGGCTGCTTCTCCACCATCAACAGAGCACACTGAAGCATCTGCTTGCCAACCAAATTGCCAGTGCAGTCCAAGTTCAGCTGCTGCCTAAATGGGGCAGGCATAAGATAGATTTCAACATGCCAATTTCCCTTCTCTAAAAGCATGAATAATTCCATTCCTTCACTAATCAAACCATACAGATATGCTCCAGATTGGAAGAGGACTAAATTCTACAATTCTTCCACATGAATAACTCCCACTGTTTGTGATCAGGATTGCTTAACAACAGTGCCAGATATCCTGTCAGTATGCCCACAGGCAATATGCATGGAGAATGAGACCTATTTAACACAATCCTGGCAGTCCAGTGGATCAGATTCAGCAAAAGGGTGGCCTTCTTCCCAAGGCTACAGAATGTCAGTCTTGACAACCTGTTCCACACTTCCAACCAAACAGGTTCCCAGATTTACTTTTCACAGGCAGCCAAGTGTTCACCTTCCTACGTAGTGACAAAGAGAAGAAAAGTGATGGACCTCAAGAATAAGTTGTGTTTTGTAAAGTAACAGTATTTTCTACATTTTCCCCCTTGAGAAGCAATGGAAGTTAAAGACTGGGATGGATAGCTTCCTTGGAAGGAAGCCAAGCCACATGTAGCAATAGATTTAGATTCTGGCATGTTTGGACAACCCTTTCTGTTTGAATTCTGCAAAGGTATTTTATTAATTTTTATGTACGTCCTTTATAATCCGCCTTTCTCATTGGGACTCAAGGCAAATTACACCGAGTGAGTCAATACAATTAACAAAATGGGACATTAAAGGAACAGTTAAATTGAATTTGGGTTTGTAGAAAAGTCTGCAAAACAGAACTGAAGCAAAATGTAAGCGTTAATATGACACTATTACACAGTGTTGCAAAATTACACAGTGAGATCCAATCCACAGTGAACTATACAAAGTAATACAGAGTGCAATCCCCAGTAATTTATCCAAGTAACTTTTGAAGCTTTATGTACAATACTACCCTTTTGCCTGCACAAAAAAGTAGAGTAGTGACATCAAAAGTATTTCAGTTTTCTAAAATGATGAAAGATAGCTATCTCCTTTATCTCAAAATGTAAAACATGCACTATCCCACATGAATCAAAGACTCGACTTTTCTGTGGCGTTTCTGATCACAGATATCAGTCACTTCTGATCCAGTAGTGGAACACTACACATTGACACTTTCTGAATCGTTTAACTTATCACTCTTCATTGGACCCGTCACAAACCCTTCTGGATTCTATATTTGTGAAGAAAGAGTCATTCTGATGCTTTGGGGGAGAAGAACACCAAACCAATCAACAGGCAACCATGTGTTCATAGAGCGTCTTCACTGTCAGACATTCACTGTCAGACATAGTAGAGGAGCTTTGAAAGCAACCAGCTATGTATCATTTATTTATGGATCTCTTTTTACATATGATTTAACATTTGAACATTATAGAAAGAAATACTGGCATAATTTCTTCAAAGCTATGTAATTAAAAATGCCTGTCAATCTTTTTTATTTATTTTATGCAATATAGGGGTTACTGTTTATTTGAGATGGTGTCCCAGTAGTGACAAGGTCATTTCAACTTGTTCTCTGGACAAGTTTTGTATTAAAAGAATGTAGGAAAGAGTATTTTTGGCATTCAATTTTGTATGTCATTTGTATGTCAACTCAACATTCAAAATACTTCTGGGGGAAGACAATATTATGCATCCTCAGTTTTTGCAACATCAACTAAAATTGAATGGCGATACAGTTTCTTAAGCTATGACCTGATCACACATATTTGTGCCCCAGGTTACAGTTTGTGCACCCAAGTGTGGTCTGGATGATTTGTAAGAAATAACTGGAGTACTGCTACCTTCAGGTTTCCTAGAGCAGGGGTCCCCAATCTTTTTGAGTCTATGGGCACCTTCAGTATTCTGACATGTCATGGTGGGCATGGTGGGCAAAGCAACAAAATGGCTGCAACAACATTACTGCTACAGAAGGAGTCAGCCACAATGATTGCCACAGCTTCAATAATATAGTGTATTATTATATACTGTATATGTTATGATGTAAACTGTTCTGAGCCTGCTACAACAAGGAGAGCAGGGTATAAATTAAATAAATCATCTGAAGATGCCAGCCACAGATGCAGGTGAAATGTCAGGACAAAATGCTACTGGAACACGGCCATACAACCCATAAACCCCACACCCCCCAGTGATTCCGGCCGTGAAAGCCTTTGACAATTAAGTAAATAATGGTAATAATATTTATCAACCACATAAACTTTCTGCATGATAGCATGAGAGCCAGTGTGATGTAGTAGTTATAATGTCAGTCTAAGGGCCCACTGTTTGAATCCCCAATTTGTCATGGTATCTCACTGTGTGACCTTGGGGCAGCCATTCGCTGTCAGCCTAATCGACCACACAAGGTTGTTGTTGTGAAGATAAATTGCACGAAGGGAGAATTATGTTACCATCTGGGGTAGCATAGTACCAACCCTTTATTGGCATGTAAGACAATACAGGAAAATACAGGGGGGAAAAACCCCAAACAAACCAGAGTTAAAACAACCCCCAAAGAGAATGACAACAAAGAATCTCTTAATAACAGAGTGACATAAAGTTAAAAAACAAAACTATCCTTTAGGGCCGTGGTGGCGAACCTTTGGCACTCCAGATGTTATGGACTACAATTCCCATCAGCCCCTTCCAGCATGGCCAATTGGCCATGCTGGCAGGGGCTGATGGGAATCGTAGTCCATAACATCTGGAGTGCCATAGGTTCGCCACCACTGCTTTAGGGTGTATAATTTCTAGTAGAAACTTGACCACCAATTCACAAACTACAAGATTAGGGTTATTTAGCAAGTATAAGATCTTTTGAGAATCCAGAGAATGATATTATGAGCTACTTTAAATCCCCATTTGGAAAAGCATCGTACAAGTCTATACATAAGTGATCTAGGCAAAACCTTCCTATCTCCTTAATTTGCTACAGTGTTCTGCAGCAATCTGGAGGTCTGTGTTGGAGCACCTTCCTTATGAAGAGAGGCTGCAGCATTTGGGACTCTTTAGTTTGGAGAGGAGATGTCTGAGGGGGGATATGATTGAAGTCTATACAATTATGTATGGGGTAGAAAATGTTCACAGAGAGTCATTTTTCTCTCTTTCTCACAATGCTAGAACCAGGGGGCAAATATTGAAAATGCTGGGGGAAGAATAAGGACTAATTAAAGGAAACACTTCTTCATGCAACGTCTAGGCGATGGGCAGATTTATGCCCGCCCATGGAGACTTATGGATCCACTTGGTTTCCTGAATGCTCTGCAGGATCCTGAACACCATATGTCCCTACTAGGCCTCTGCGCTCAGCAGAGGCCAATCTGCTGGTGGTCCCTGGCCACTCAATGATGCAACTGGCCTCCACGTGGGCCAGGGCCTTTACAGCCCTGGCCCCTGCCTGGTGGAACCCTCTTCCTCCAACTGTCCGGGCCCTGCGGGACCTTGGTGAGTTCCGCAGGGCCTGTAAAATGGAGTTGTTCCGCTGGGCTTTTGGAGTGTCCAGTTGTTGATGGTGCCCCCCTCCTCCTTTTCTTTTCCACCTTTGGGTCTCTTGTTATTTATGAGACCCGTTCTCCCCCCCTCTGGGAGGGTTTTAATGAGTGTTAATGCGGACATTGTTTTGTTACTGATCGCTGCTTTTAAATTGTTTTAATGTATTTAAGGGTTATTGTATATATGTGTTTATGTTGTTCACCGCCCAGAGCCCTCCGCGGGTAGGGCGGTATACAAGACCCAATAATAAATAAATAAATAAAATAAACACGCCGGCACGCTTGATGAGCAGGTGGAGGATTGGAACTCCCAGCTCTCCGATGCCATTGAGGCTGTTGCCCCCCGGTGTCCTCTACGCCCCTGTTCTTGGCGAGCTCCGTGGTATACGGAGGAGCTGCGCCACATGCTTAAACGTCTAGAGCGAGAGTGGAGGAAATCTCGTGACGGAGCTGCGTGAGCATCTTATAAGATGTTTTTGAAGGCCTATGAGATGGTGATGAAGGAGGCGAAAAGAGCTTTCTTCTCCTCCTCTCTTGCATCTGCTAGCTCTCACTGGCACAATTGTTTCATATAATTCAGTCTTTAACCTCCTTATCGGAAGGTTCTATAAATCGTCAATTGACTATTAGCTGTGAGGCATTCATGAACTTTTTTTGCAGATAAAGTCACGTCGCTCCGCCAGGACCTTCCCGCCACGTTGACTACAATTAGCGAACTGGAGGCTCCCTTGCTGTTTTCTGGCCCTTGTTTGGCCCAGTTTTCCCTTCTCTCCAAAGCCGCTGCTGACAGGGCCTTGGCAGCTCTTAGACCTACTACCTGTCCTCTGGATCCGTGCCCCTCCTGCCTTATTAAAACTTGCCAGAAGGAGCTACGACCCCACTTGTTGAAGATCATCAATGACTCTCTTGAGCAAGGAGTCTTTCCGGGTGGGTTGAAGGAGACAGTGGTCCACCCACTCCTAAAAAGACCATTGTTAGATCCAGGAGGTCTGGCCAATTACCGCCCCGTTTCGAATCTTTCGTTTCTGGGGAAGGTAATTGAGAGAGTGGTGTTGGAGCAGCTTGAGGGTTTCCTGGATGACACATCGCCTTTGATTTGTTCCAGTCGGGCTTCCATGCTGGGCATGGGACGGAGACTGTTCTCATCGCTGTCACAGACACTCTCCATATACAGCTTGACCAAGGCAGATCAGCGCTGTTGGTGTTATTAGATTTTACCGCAGCATTTGACGTGGTCAACCACAATCTTTTGACCTGCCACCTGGCCGCTTCCAGAATTCGGGGCACTGTCCTTCAGTGGATCGTCTCATTTCTCCGGGGGCAGAGTCAGCAAGTGCGGTGCAGGGACCAAGCCTCCCAAAAGTGCCCGCTTCATTGTGGTGTGCCCCAGGGGGCACTATTGTCCCCGCTGTTGTTTAACATCTAGATGTGACCCTTTGCTCAGTTGGTACGGAGCTTTGGGCTGATCTGTCATCAGTATGCTGATGACACTCAGCTCATTCTGTTGATGGAGGGTGGAGCGGTCGCCACCCCTGCAGCTTTACAGCATTGTTTGGAGGTGGTTGCTGGTTGGTTGCAGCAGAGCAGGCTAAAACTGAATCCATTGAAAATGGAGATCCTTTGGCTTGGCGGCGAGGGAGTGGTTGGGGATTTCCAGCCGCTGGTGTGGGAGGGGGTCTCATTGGCGCCGACCTCTGTTTGCAGCCTGGGGTCCACCTGGATTCGTCTCTTTCAATGGAAACCCAGGTGGCCTTTATAATCCGGACTGCATTTTTCCATCTTTGTCAGGCCCCGCAGTTGGCTCCCTTCCTCTCCCAAGCAGACCTAGCCACTGTGATCCATGCAACGGTCACCTCCAGGCTAGACTATTGTAACTCACTCTATGCGGGCCTTCCCTTGTGTTTGATTCGGAGGCTAAAGCTGGCCAAAACGCTGTGGCACCATTTGCATTGGCTCTCAGTCGAGTTCTGAATCATCTTCAAGGTGTGGGTGTTGACCTTTAAGGCCTTACACGACCTGGGACCCTTGTACCTTCAGGATCGCATTACCCCATATGTCCCTACTGAACGCAGAGGCCAATTTGCTGGTGGTCCCCAGCCCCTCAATGTTGTGGCTGGCCTCCACACGACCAGGGCCTTTATGGCTCTGGCCCCAGCCTGGTGGAACACTCTCCCTCCAGCTGTCTGGGCCCTGCGGGATCTTGGTGAATTCCGCAGGGCCTGTAAGACTGAGTTGTTCCACCAGGCCTTTGGAGTGACCAGCTGCTGAATGAAGTGCCCCCTTTTGCTCCTTTCACATCAGGGTCCCTTTATATTAATAGGGCCCACCGTTCTTCCCCTTTTGGGGAGGGTTTTTAAATATGGGTCTTGCCAGACGTTTTTTATTGTAAGGGATTTAGTAGTTATGTTTTTAAATTGATGGAGCTGTATAATTTGTAATTTATCTATGTAGTTAAGCTTTGCTCCTTTATTTGGTTATACTGTGATAGAATTTTATGTTGTACACCGCCCAGAGTCCCCCCGGGATAGGGCGGTATAGAAGAACAAATAATAAATAAAATAAATAAATAGGTGTTTGGAATATGCTGCCACAGGATGTGGTGATGGCCACTAGCCTGGATAGCTTTAAAAAGGGCTTGGACAGATTTATGGAGAAGTCAATCTATGGCTACCAATCTTGATCCTCTTTGATCTGAGATTGCAAATGCCTTAGCATACCAGGTGCTCAGGAGCAGCAGCAGCAGAAGGCCATTGCTTTCACATCCTGCATGTGAGCTCCCAAAGGCACCTGGTGGGCCCCTGCGAGTAGCAGAGTGCTGGACTAGATGGACTGGTCTGATCCAGGAGGCTCTTTCTTATGTTCTTATGTGTTAGATCTAGCAAGCTCCCGCATACTGCAAAGGATTACAGCAAACGAACTGAAATCGATAGCAGTCAGTCTTTGTTGATTCACAGAGCAGCAAAGCTACCATAAAGCAACTATTGAAATGCACTAGAATGCAACAACCTGTCAAGTTTTCCTTGGTAACATTGCAGATAAAAATACTGGGTTTTTTCCATCATTCAGCATGACAGATAAAAACGAGTGTGGAGAAGACTACAGACACTCAAAATTATTGCCTAACTAGCATTAAAGTCGCAAAAGCTCTCATTAAGAGAGGGAGAGAGATTTCAGCCAAGCTTCACAGGGATCTGTGAAAAATTGCAAGCTTACAAAAGACCACAATTCAGCCAAATAGTGATTACTGGGTAAAATTGTCATCAGCTGAGGATAAAGAGAAAAGCCAGGTTAATAAGAATTAATTTTATAGGATCAAAACTAAATTTGGATTGTAGAACAATTCAAATCCTAAAGCCTGGTTATTTCAAATACTGTATTGGTACTGAAATGCTTTGTGAGTGGACCTTGATTAGCAGCATATAATGTTTGAATTCTTCCTTGTGTCCACACACTGCTTTTACATCTATCTCTCATTTTCAGGCAGCCCACCTCTGGGGCTGGTGTAGCCCTGTGCTGGCACAGGTGCCCACCCTGCTGCTGTGAGGAGCAAATGCATCAGTGTGTGTGTGGGGGGGGAGGGTGACTTAACACAGCATGTGGCACTGCATGGCTCCACAGCGCCCTACCTGGAAGCTGCCATTCTTGCCTAGGCCTGTCAGTTCAGAAAGCTGACATTCTAGAGTGGGTCAGGAGGTGGAGCTAACCTTATTCAGCTTCCACTGCCCACCCAGCCCCCATATGCTGTTGGAGTGGCTCCATTATCCCTAATGAGAGAATGAGCTGCTTGTTCTTTTTTTGTTTTTGGACTTTCCACATCACAGGGAAGCCCTTTGAAGGGGGCAGAGCATTGCCGGAATGGTGCCATCTCCTCCCACCTGATCTGGATTGTGCTGTAAATCCCCTTCTGCACAGGCAGCAACACCTTCATAAAACCTGTTTTTTGCTGCCCTGCGGCCGTTTGCATGGCAGCTGAAGAAGTCAACTGGGATTGCTGGGATCCTAGAGGCAGAAGGCAGCATGGTTTGCAAGAAAACACTGATCTCTGTAACCTGGAGATGACCTGTAATTGCAGGGTATTCCCAGCTTCCTCTTGGAGGCTGATATCCCGAAACAAAGAAGGAACCTATGGCTACAAAACAGCCAGCTTTAAACAGTAGTCTACCCTCAGCAGCAACTGCCATTGTGGAAACTAAAGCTGGAGAGGAGGCTACTGCCAAATATAGACATCCTTCCATCATTCCTGGACCCAACCCCATTTTAATATTGTCATTGTCCAGAAGCATTTTGGCACTGTAATTTAATTATCTTTACTAGATAACGGCTAATATTGCTGCCAGTTTCTTTTATTGCCAGGGTGCCTCTGTTTTTAAAAAAGTTTCCTCCCTACTCCCATCTGTTTGCATGTCACATCAGGCCTGTAAATGGGATTTCTGGGCATTTCCAACACAAAAGTAAAATGGCCAGCAGAAGGAGCGGAACCTTGCCTAATTGCAGCATGAATCAGAACAGGCTGTCCCAGGAAAAGTTTCTCCTCACCAGGTACCTATCCACCAATTCATTAGCCAAGCACTCTTTACAATGAATCAGTGCACCTTTGGCTGCATAACAATTGTATTCTATTAGCATTTCCCTCATGGTGACCAGAAAGACCAAAGTGCCAAACAGGAGGTCTGGCAATCTCATAGGATGTGTGGAACATTTCAATATGATCACAACATGAGGTAAGCAAGTTCGGAAACATTTCAGCCATAAACATTGATGTTAACGTGTTTTTAAAAATAATGGAGGAAAATGGTGGCTGGAAATGTTTCCAACCAAATGGTGGGAAAACAGTATGGAACTCCATGGAGGAAACATTTCATTTGCAGGCTAGAAATGGCATAAAAGGCCTAAGTTTACACATGACCTAAAGTGTGAGCCTTTTAACTAGGACCAAAGGGCATGAACTACAGAGGCCTTGTCCCTTAGCCCATGGATCACATTCTGTAGTTCTGAGTGAGCTGAACCAATAGATCCAGGATCATCCTAGGATATGGGTGTTTCTATGCATATTTTTTCCTGTTTCTCCAAATCATATTTTTCATAAAATGCTTTGAGTCCCCAGTGGGGAAAAAGCACGGTAAACAAGCAGACGGCTACTGTTGTGTGCCTAACTGCAGTTTTGTCAAACTTTTGGCTCTCTGCAGTGCATTTAATATGATATGGCCACACATTTTTGGCTGCTGATAATATAGATGATGAAATACTAAGTGCTGCCAGACAATGGCTTTCACCCAACAGGAGACTGAAAAGATGTGACTGTGCGGGAGAGGGCACCATATTGGTGGCACCATGCCACTTAATATCATGCCAGTGATGTAAAGTAATGTCACTTTCCGTGTTTGCTGCAAGTAAAGCCATAGAGTTTCCTAGAGTGCTGCATCATCACACTAGTGATGTAATGTTACTTTTGGGCATTCTGCATTCTCAACTTGGATTCCATTGTGATCCTCTTTTATTTGTATGCTTCTGGACATAGCATCCTTATATGGTTTTTTGATAGGTGCACTCATTTAGCATGTTCAGCAACTGAATTCTAGATATTTTTTTTAAAAAAGAAAACAGAATAGTGCAAGAATTTGCACCTGGCTGCAGTACAAATGTCTGTGCAAGTTTCTTTATTCCTGTCTGTTTCTCTCCCTCTTGCTTTTCTAGCTACCACTTGTGTACATTCTTAATTTGTAACTCAGAAAACAGATTGTACTGCTTTCACCTTGCCTGTTTTTCTTACAAAACAGATGCCTACTATGCACAAGTATGGTAAATCAGTATTTGAATTGTATCACTTTAGACGTGATTGAATGCAACTTCGCATTAAACATTTTTTTCCCCTCCACTAAAGAAACCAAGTGTCAGGAACAATGTTTCTAGCCTGTCCCTCTTCTAGGCATGTTGATTTTGTATGTTATAGGATTTTCTTATGAAGGTGCATTCAATCATGTGAGTCTCAAACAGTAAGAGTAGATCCTAGAAACAATTTAAGCATTTCAATGATGATCTGGAAAATGTGCACAAGTCAGCTTTGATGGAACTGTGAATGACTGTGAGAGGCAGAAACTCATAGATACTCATGGGGGGCAAAGGAAGAAGAGAAAGAGAACAGTCTCATACTCTGGATCATTCAACTTTTATAAGCTACCTGGAACAGAAAGGAACAAACCAAATATGTTCACTTGTAAAGATGTTCTTACTATGACATCAATCTATTTCAGTATTTTATAAATTAAATTCTGTTGTTCAAAGCAATGAAAAATTGCCATTTAATTTTATTCAGTTTTCCATGATTACACATACCTAAACTTTATTATCTATATTACTGCTGAACCCGAAGGAGTTTTGTTTTGTTTAGCTCTAGTTTTCTTAAAGGATGCTAAGATCACGATCTACAAAGTTACTTCCCTCTCATCAAAGTCTTACTCCAAAGACGCTTGTCAGGAATGGTGTGCCTGTCATGAATATATGCGGAATCCTCCTTGACCCTGCCTACCTGAAGTGTATGATGATGTATTGCCTTGAAAAGCTGAGAGATCCCTACAGGCATTGTCAAAATCAGCCTACCTAACCTTGAATAAGAAAGTGCAAGGGTGAAAACAGCCCGGTGAGGTGAAGGATGTCAGCTGTCTGGCCATAATGCAACACAATCAAGTTGAAGGCAAATACCAGGTCTTGCTGAAGAAATTCAGTCTGCTGCGTGATAAAGTGCTAGAACTTTAACTGTTCCCCAGAGGGGAAAAATAGTGTGAAAGTGCATTGTGTGGTAATCTTTTGCAGTCAATACATGGAAAATAAGACTGCAATTTCTCTAAAGTCATCTACCAAGGATGCAACAAAACTGATGACTAACGCAGAATTAAATGATGTTATCATGAGTGTTAATCAGAAGCCATCTTCATGGATGTTTCATATGTGTGCCCTTCATATGCAATGCATATGTATCCGTAACCAAATACAGGATGCCAAACACTCTAAAGATGCCAAAACATTTTCATTTTATTGGTTTATATTTAATGATACTCCATTTTTCCCATTATGGTGCTCAAATTAGTACAAATAACATTGTGAATGAATGAAAATTAAAATTTTATTTATACTTTGCTCTCCCCCAGTAAACTGGGCTCAGAAGGTAGCCATATTGATCTGCAGTAAAAGTGTTCGATCCAAGTCTAGTAGCACCTTAGAGACCAACAAAAGTTTTAGAGTATAACTTTCAAGAATCAGTCTGTGTCTGATGAAGGAAGATTTGATTCTCAAAATCTTACACCCTGAAACACTTGTTGGTCTCTAACATGCTACTGGACTTGAATCTAACCATTCTCAGGTAGTTTCCCATCCTGAGAAAACATGTATCTGCCATTCATCTGTATCACATGCCCACCCACCATCCCCCTGGAG